>NC_141564.1:18867460-19292460 GCF_036417535.1 Chlamydotis macqueenii | reverse complement strand
CTTTGTAAGATTATTTTATCAAGTGTATACAAAGAAATAGAAGCTTTAAACTTGCAGCTATTCTAATTGGGGAAATTAATTTACTGTGCTTCGTATGTCCGTAAGTATAGAGTACTTTTGGTTTTCTCTGTATTTGATGCTACATATATCCGTACGTAATGAGTGCATCATAGTAAGTGCAGCATCAATGAACTGATATGTTGATGTCATCACTACAAGAGCTAGAGAAACACCAGCTATAAATTTAGAGGACCCTCAGTGACATCGGTACAATTGAGAGATTAATTTGGTCTTGTGTTGATGTAAGAGGTTATATCACTGGCTGTAGCTGCTCAGCACTGTGCTGGCTATGGATGCCAGTTATTTACCATCAGCCCAGTGCATTTTTAGTAAATTGTTTTCCTAGTGATCACTTACCAAATGATTTATCTTCATTCCTTTTGCTTGAAGAATGTAGTCTGTCCTGTGGGTTACCACCTTCCAATTCTGAAACTGAGATGGGGGAGGGAAGGGAAAAGGAGCACCACACTATTAATATAATATTTGCTATTGCGCTGATTTTGCATTACCTCCCACTGAGCAAAGCGTGGAGCAGCATTAGTGTTGCCTTGTCTGCTCATCACTTTGGCGAGAGGAAAATTCCTCAATAGCAGACTATGCTGCATATGTCAGGAAGTTAAAAATATGCCACGGTTCTAAACCTCTATTTCAGATTATATTTTACTGTAAACAGCCAGGATCAGACCCTCCATCAAATGGCCCTTAGAAATATCGCTCACTGCAACTCTGCGGAAAGCCTTATCAAACATGCATTTGCTTGAGATGGCAAAAATGCACACTAGTGTGCAGCATGGAAAGGCGTTTGCTATTGTTTCTGCAGTTCATCAAGAGAACTGGTGGATTATCTGTATTACGGCAATAGAGAGATTGCAGATAATTTTTACAGATTTCTCACAACAATCTGAATGCAAAAATGGGGGATGGGCAAATCAACAAAAGGTGCTTTGAAAATTTTGTTCAGGACTAATAAGTATTTAAATTTCTAGATTACATTATCAAAAACAATTGCATTCACTGCTGAATTATTATTGTTTTCATTTGCAATTGATTTGGGAAATATAAATGCATTTTTAACTTTGACACGTTTGATGATATTGTAATGATTTACAGTGCAACTCCACACTATATTTGGAGCTAAATGAAGAGGCAGCGTTATTGGCTACCAAAGACCAAGATACACAATTGTATGAGACCTGTGGAGCATAAAATAAAGACTAGTGACTGTGGAACTGACAGGAACACGATTTTAAGTACACACCTGCAAAATCAGCACATGGCATTGACAAATTGAAAAAATTCTATAAAAATGATCTTGATCCTAAAGGAGCATGTCTGCACCAGCTCTAGTCTGCTTTGGAACATGACTTGCCACTGGAAAAAATAGCGTAATTTGTCAGTCTTCAGTTTAGTGTCTCATTCTGTTATCGGCTACATTTGTTAGTAGGTTGAGTAACGATTCACATGATTTGCATGTTTCTCTGCATTGCTGGAAATGCAAAATAATTTTGACTGAATGAATTCCTGTCCTTTTGAGAAAGAGAGTGAAAGAGACCATCAAGAACTCTTAGCCCGTGATAAAACAATGTTTAGTGAGTGGAATCCAAAACCTTAGCAGAAAAAGTAGAGCATCTCCAAAACTTTCTTGTGTTATGTTATATGTGTTCCTCCTTACTTATTCATCTTTAATTATGGATGATTATTATTATTTTTACTTTAAAATAATACCAGTTACATTTTTCACTTGAAAAGGGTTTCCCCATGATGTGCTTAGGAGATGGTGCTACTTAGTCACTTGACTAATGCATTTGGACACCACGTAGACTCACTATCAGTCTTCTCATAGTCGGAAGGCTTCAACAGCAGCAGAGGTAATAAGCTCTTGTACTTTTTCATTTCAGAGATGAATTTTGAGTCCTTTGAGTAGTGCATGCTGATGCGATATTTACTACCATTCTAAACAGAGACAGGCAGCCAATTTTTCTTCAGCATCGCTTCAACCACTGGTCTTGATCTCTACTACCATTACGGTGAGTCAGCAGATAGCAGAATTTTCTTTCTTCATCTCATGGAATCAGTCTTCATTAAAGGAAAGAAACAGAAGACAAAATACCCATATGTATTTATGCTTTCATGCACATAAAATGAATTACAGAGCTAATATGCTCTTATATATGCACGACTGCCAAATCCATGAAATTTGGCACTCTCCAGATAGAAACCTAAGTGCAATAAGGGTTAATGTTTCCTGTAGCTGGCTCTGAAAAGAAAAAAAAAGGTGTTATGTGAAAGCATTACTCTTGAGTCTTGGCTGAAAATGAATAGAAGCCACTGGAATTTTTTAGGGTAATGTCAACAGGGCTAGAGATAGGTACAGTAAGATATACCCAAATTGTTTGTTAGGAGACTACAGATTTCTACATGATCTTTAATATTTATAAGATATAATATTATTGAAATGTGTGTGTAAAAAGTTATGAAATTCTGCTTTATGTGATTTAAAAAAAAAATCCAAAGTGCCACTCATTATAAGTTTGTGTCTTTGAACTGCTTAGAGCAGTTTTTAAAAAAAAAAAAATAAAAACAAAACTGCAAAGCAAAATTACCTTTATGTAAAAGTAACACTACAACTATATTATGAAAGGAAGATAAAAGGGAAGAGAGGAAGACTGTTACTATATGGTCAGAGAGAATATTTTGTTGTTGTCTTTAATTGTGGACTTCAGTATATTCAGAAGCTTCAATTCTTTCTGTTTATTTTTTAGTGTAAATTTCCTGAGTTGCTATTGTGAATATTTTCTTGTATCACTATTTTACTTCAAGATACTGAACCTTAATGATGACTTTTCTGTAAGAGTATAGTATAATGAAGTGCTGGTTGTTTATTACTAGCCATAGTATTTAAAACAAAACAAAACCCCATCAAAGGGTGTTAGAAATACAAATCCTATTGAGGTCTAATGGAGACTTGTGGTCTTAAGTACCTTAATGCTTCCCTATAACTACCAGTGATTCCCCTGTAATCTTGTTCTTTCATTAGTAATCCCGATAACTTACGCATCCCATTTTACATGATTCTTCATAGCATTTTTTTTACATACTGGATTCCAGAGCATAGTAGAGTTAAATACAGCAGGAAAAAGAATTGTGCATAATGGTTGGCAAAGCACTCTTCTCACTAACAGAGCTAAGAAAAATATCTGGAAAGAGAAGAATTATTTTCAGATAAGATTTGTAATTATGGAGTCAGTGAAGCAGAGTTACAAGCAAGTAGTTTGAAAAGGAAGAAACAGCAGAGAAGGCTTCTGAGTCATAGAGGGAAAAGTTCCTGAAGAATCTGTAAAAGCAGAAGGAGCAATTTGGGATCAACTGATTATGTCATTTGAGAAAAAAGTAAATTAGGAGCTTTGAAAGTGAGGGACACCTTTTAACTGATGTTTGAAATAACTAGAAAGGCTTATGTTTTTGTGAGGAAGCATGAAACCCAATCCTTATCTTTATTTAAAATAGATGTTTAACAGAAGCTTTTAGAATAAAAGATGGATCCCCCGCTACCCCCCACCCTGAAACAGGACGATTCCCTAGCAGTGAGTGTGCAATAGATTAAAGCATCCAAAAACTCTACTTGCTTCCCATTGTGTATTTTGACTGCAGAACCTTTACAATAGTGGAGTTTTCAGGATTTTAATTGTAGTGGGGATGGCATCATTGATGTTCCTCAGACGCCTTTAAACATCCCTCCTCTAAAGCTTCAGTAACCTCACAGCTAGAGAGCATTTTGCCTATGCTGTTTATGTTATGACCTGAGTAGATACAAAGCAACAGCATGTTATGTACATTAGTCTGCAGCTTAACTACCTGTCTTTCCCTGTCCCCACCCCAGAAATGCAGAAATACCATTGAATGTAAGGTGAGAATATTACTTCCCCAGTAACTGTGCCCTGTGGAAAAAGCTCTGCAGGTGTTCTTATGATAGCAAGGCTGGTGATTTAAGGAAACCTTGTATGTCAAGATAAGCAGAAATGTGGGTCAGATTCTCTGCTCAGGTAGCATGCTGATAGTACTTGACAGACTTTGGCCAAAGATGGGTTTGGCTTACAGCTCTTCAAGGCAACTTCCTGTGTGATCTGCCAGTAAAAGTTTTATGTGAGTTTTGCAATAAAGGTTTCAAAACTAAATTAACCTTCCTTGTGAGGAGGTTCTCACTTTTTTTTGTTTACAGGGATGATTTGCACTATTACTAGGTTTTGAAGGCTCAGGAGGATAAAACTGCTTTGTGATGCTGGATGACAACTGACTTCTGGTGAATGCAAACTGATGGCTTATGCAATAACTTGATTTAGCCAGGTAGAACCTTATTAATTTTTAAAATTAATTCTCCTTTGTGTTCCAGCTTACTGTGTTGTAATAAGTTATCAGAGCTGTTCTTGGTTTTAATCTGAACCTTAATAAAATTTTGCTTGAGACAAAGTGATAATTTTTATTGAAACATTCATTTTGAGGTACAGATAGATATATATATATATATATATATGTAACTCTAAAGCTAAGAGTGAAAACTATTAGGCTTGAAATACCATAATGAATTGTCCTTTTAAGAGAGGTTCTAGGCAACAATTACATAACTATTCCTAACATCTTATTATGTATTAGTATCATAGAATCATTTAGGTTGGAAAAGATCTTTAAGAGACAATACACTTTCTCTTTAAAACTTCCTAATCAGTAAAAGCCTTACAAAAACTCTGAGATTCTGCAGTCACTGTTGATATCTTTGGATTTTTTTTTTTTTTCCAAAAAGAAGCCAATCATTGTCCTTTTTATGCTCAATCCCTGCCAAAAGATCCCTCAGTTCTTTCATTTGGATTAATTATTTATAATATCCTATTCTGCAATGTTCTGTAACAGTTCTATGAAACACTTTCTTGTTTTTCCAGAGACTGCTCTCCAGCACTGCTCATATGTAAGAAGCTGGTAAATTACAAAATACGAATTAATGCACTAGCCCTCTCAATCTGTGATTTCTTTTTCTCCCGTATATGTGTATATGGGAGAATGTTTTACTCAATAATAACATTGATCTTTTCTGTCGCTATAAATCTTGATTTTATTTCTTTTCATGCATAAGCCCAGCAGCAAGGCATATGCTGTATTTTAACCAGAAGTACTGCCCACTTGATGAAGTTCTGCAGACTTTGTAATGCAGGAGGTCAGACCAGATGATCATACGTGTTCATTCTGGCCTTAAGTCCTATGAATAAAATTGTAATCTTATGTGGGAAGGATCTCTCTAAAAATGCTGTGTTTATACATGGTTGGAATTTCAATAGTATTTGGTTTTGTTAGAAAGAGAATGAGTAAAGGGACTGTGGCTCTACAGAAGTACCAGCTTATGGCAGATCCTGTCACCTTTCTACAGAGTTAAGCTTTCCGATGGTACTGTTTTTACTATCGCCTAAGGGCATATAGCCCTTAATGCAAACCCCATAGTGGTAAATCGGAGATTTTTAGATTAAGTCCATGTTATCTGGTGGCATAGTTATGTGCAGTCTTAGCACCACCAGTTTTCTGGGAGTTAGTAATTTTTAAGATGGTTTGAAGTTCAAACAACAAACAGTAATTCGAAGAGCTATTACTCAGAATTCTGAATGTGTACCTACTAATTATTTTTGTCACTTTATACAATTACTTCATACCATGTTTTTACCTTACTTTTGCAGAGTGGACTATCAATTAGCTACATTGGGAAAGTAAAGCAAATACAGCACCAGGCCCAGCTCCTCGAGCTCCAGTAAAAGAAATTTCTTTTACTAAACTGCTTTATCATTTGTAACCCTCGGCAATTCTGGGAGGAAAGTAGAATCTCTTAACAAGAGAAATCATGACAGTAGTGTATGCAGAGTCAGTAGAGCTATAGTGCAGGTTATTGCTGGGTTTGGTTTGTTTGTTTGTTTTTCTTCTTGGCCAAGTAACCTTTTTTTTTTTTTTTTTTTTTCCCCCCATTCAGCCTTCTAAGCTGAAGGTATTACCAGAAAGCTTTTTAGGAGAGCCATTAGCTATGAAAAAGAAGATAAGCTCAGTTACTAATAGTGTGCTGGTACTCTGAAAGTGATACTCAATTGTTTGCTATAGCATAGAATTTGTACATGACCTTGAACAACTCAGGCGGAGCTCTCATTCCATTTAAGTCAGGCAGAGCTCTGCCATTGATTTTAATGGATTTCTCTTTTTTTTTTTTTTTCCATAGTTTCTCTGCATGAAAAATGAGAGAAATAAGAAAGTAGTAGTTTCCTCACAATGCTGTGAATGTGATAGTGTGAAGGACGCATGTAAGATGGTAGGGTTGCCCAAAGGAATGCAAGAGTTATGTGCAGTATACAACAACAATTGAATGAAATAAATAAATCTGATCCTGGAATATTTATGAAAATGCATCACTTCAACTTCTTTCCTATATCATTCCTTTACTCCTCTGACATCAATGTCTTTTCCTTTGGAATTAGTTCTCTTTAAAATATGCCTGTGTTAACCACTCTATTCTGTTTGTGGTGTTCATGTTTAGTTCTGTAGTTTGTAGTCACGGCTTGATTAGCTGTCCTGCTTCTAAATGCATTTCTTGACAATGGCTTTGAATAAATTTTCTTTTCATCCTGTTTCTCCTGTACCATACTCACTGAATTGAAAAATAGTTTCTTATATTAGATCCATTGTCTTTCTACTCTAAATTTCTACTTTTAGACCTTTTTATGCTATGAGTTTGTATGCTGCCTAAAATGAGTCCTGATCTCAGAGAAAATTCTAGAGGCCACTGTAGTACAAGCAGTGATAAAAAGACTTAGTGTTACTACCTGAACATTTCTGAAATAAAACTTATTAATTAGTTTTATCTAATGGAATTCTCACTGGATATTCTCTGTGTGAATAAGTTGCTTGCAAGCTGAAGCAGTTGATTATTACTGAAAATTCTTAGAAAAGGAGACTTCTGTTATTTTTTGCCAAGATAGATTATTAAGGGCATAATCATTAGAAGTAGCTGAAGTGTGTTTGCCTGAAAAATAGAATGATAATAACGGTAGTAGTTTGCTCAAGTGATGTCCCTTGTGTGTGTTCTTTTTAATGTACAGCAGAAGTTAATCATGTGGAAACCAAAAGAGATCAAAGGCAGAGAGCCAGATGTTATTTCTATTATTTCTGATTGCTCTTAAATAAATGCAATTGTCTAAGAGGAGACATATCTCTGAGAAAATTAACGGTGTAATTATTACTGAAGCTGTAGTTAAGAGACAAAAGTGATGTTGCATAGCTATCGCTAAGGATCTTTACTCACTGTTCTGCCTTCCTTCTATTTGTAGTGACATAAAGCCAAAATGATCTTGTGTGATTTTTCCTTATATTTTGTTTTCAGTTTTATTTTTCATTGCATCCATTCTGAATGAGTTGCATGAGATTTCATGAGACCTAGGTCTACTGAAACCTCTGTGTTCATTGTTAGCTTGGATGCAACTGTGTGATGCATTTCACAGTTAACAGCTCAGAAGACCTGTGAGGAAAGATTTTAAAAAGCTGCAGAATAGGTTAATTTGTGTCTTTGTTTTATTGTATGCTTTTAAAAAGAACTTATACTTTGTGTTGAATGCTTAGCTTTGACTGTTTACCAAGAGAGGGCTGCTTGGTCACTCACTTATTTTAATCTAGTAGTACTGTTGTAGTTGTGATCAGCAATCAATATAAGTGAAGCAAAATTTTCATAGAAAGCGGTGATATCTTTTACTGGAAGAATTTCAAAAAATAAGAGATGCCTTCAGGAATACATGCATGCTTTAGGCAAAGGCTTTTGCGCCCCAAACCACGTCTTTTGCTCCCAGTCGTAACAGCTGGTCTACTAAAAGATATTGCCTCTTGCTGTATATTTTACATCTTGACCTAGAAATATAGTTCCTTCTCAATATATTTATGATATTAACACATAATGTTGTTTATCACTTTCCTGTAGCTGCTTTTATTTAGCTGTTAACATAAGGATTACTATTCAAAATATCACCTGGATGTTTTCAAGTTCAATGAACCAGTTTCACTGGTTTGTTAGGAAATGTTTGAGACTTGCAGTAGTTTTCCTGTTTTTTGGGCCATGTTTCTCTGTATTGAGGTCCTTAGCATTCTCATGCTCCTTACGTTTATGAAGGCTCTAGGACTCCTGCTAATGGATCTTGAGCTATATATTATTTAAGGAACTCTAATGCAAACCAGCCAATGAAAAGCCACTTATTTTCTGCTATGTCACTTAAAAACGGGAATGCTAATTACACAGAAAATATCGTGCTATACTTTTTTGAAAGTATGATGTTGTCATTCTAATTATCATCTATTGATACTGTCATTATAATCATCATTCATTAACAACAGGAATATCAACTGCATTTTGTGTTTCTGTCATCAGAACTGTAAACAGGATATATTTGGGTTTGGACTGTTTATGGTAACTTACAGAGTTACTTTCAGAAGTACATAGTAAGGGAGGGAAAATGCTAGTATCTTAATCTTTCATCTCTGTGAGAATCTCAGATATATAGATAGCATGGTTAAACTGGATCATACATCTTCAGATGTTTTCTCATGTAATGAAGTGTTGACTTGAACGTGGGTGGTCATAACATCTGAATATTCTGACTTAACTGCTTTTCTATTCAGAAGTAATTTGTTAAGTCTTCAGCTGATGGAAGTGACCAGTTTAAAGAGGACGGTTGTTTATTTTCTCTCAGCAGTGATAGCTGAAGTCTCTCTTTTAATAATATCTCGTTACACAAGACTATTCAGCCAACTTGTGTCTTTGTACCTGTTTTAAAAAATCTATAAAAGTGTTCCTACATACATCTTGGGAGCCACCCATATTTCACTTATAGTGTGTACGTCCTGATACTGCACCTCTGAATGCTGTTTCCCAACCGCCATCCTTGGAAAGTCAGCAAATACAATCAACTGCTTTCTTTTCCTTTAGACTTTCAGATTTATTGGGTATTTTTTTCCCTTCTCTGCTTGGATTTCTTTCCAATGGTTCCCCTCCCTCTCTTCTTTAGTTTACAGACTTCTTCAATGCTTTTTTTTTCTGTGCTGATTGCAGGAACACCCACCTTTCTGTGGTTGTAGTAGAGCCTTTCATGCTCTTTTCTCTGTACCAGTCCTCTAACCAGATATTTAGGCCAATTATTCTGTTCAGTTTCATTATTCTGCTCCCACAACTACAGTAATAGCCCACTTGAAAGATCACTTGGCTTCTTTAACTGTTGAGACTGCTTGCTAGTTCCCAGAATGGCATCTTCACATCCTGTGATCTTCTGTTTCTTTTTTTTTTCTTGCTAGAGTTTTATTTAAATTAAAGAGGGGTGAGGGTTAAAAGGAAAACCACACACATATAAACGAGCAGGGGGAAAAAAAAAAAAGAAGCCCAGATATCAAATACATGCGTTCAGGAAGGGAAGTTCCGACACTGGCAGTTTCCAGGAGACACTGAATATCAAATATTGTTATTCGGTACATTTTCCACAACAGGACTATGAATAAAAATCCTCTAGATTCCTAGAGCAAGTGTTGCCTGCTCTTTATTTCACAGTCACACAGAGAATTAATTTCACCTACAATTACAAAATGGCACCCAGAAAACCTTTACTTCTGTTTTGCCCATGCACATTCAAATTTGAAGCTTCAGCTTCAAAAATCTTTGCTAAATAAATTTTTAATAATGTGTGTAGACACTTGAAATGACAAATTTCATATCATAGTGTTAATGTCTCCCTGATTATAGATGTTATTTAGATTTAACTTTGGGTTTAAAAATTAACTTTTGTGCCTCTTTCTTCATTTTCCCTTTCATCTTCTATTTTCATCACTAATGTATAAAAGTATTTGGCCTCTTCACCCCTATCTCTTCTGAGTTAAAGGATTGAAGATACACAGACATATTTAATTCTTCTTCCTTGTGTGACAGTTCCTATCAGATGAGAATTTTAAGACTGGATCTCGCTCATTACGTCATGTTAAACATCCCTTTATATTATATGTAGATTCTGTTGTTCTTAATACTGAAGTTGTTTATCTGAGATGAGAATTGTGCATTCTTGTTGAACAACAGAGTAATCTGTTGAACAAATTTGCATGTCACTTGTTCATATCTGTTCCAGATCTTTTTTCTCCTTCCTTAATTAATAAAGTATTTTTTCAATTGTGCAGCAAAACAGAGATTACTTGGGGTAGGGATTTTCTCCCCCAAATATTGTATCAAATATTGAAAGAGTACCATATACTTCTAAAGAAGAAAACAAAACCACATGTTCCCATACCTTTTTCAGTCTTATAAATAGTAAGAATATGCATCTATGAAGAACTTCATAGCTCATTGTAATTTTCTTGCTATAGCTTCCTTAATTACCCTAACTTTTAGAAGAAGGTTTTAATTCCTGTCCTTTCAACCAAAGAAAATGTGAGCCTGCAACTGCATAAAATATATTACTGACAACACTGGTGTTACTTGGAGAGGATCAACCACACCTAGAAGAGTTTTTTCTATGTGGCGCTCTGTGCTGGGATGAGCTGATGCTCTTTCTCAGTCTACTCCCTAATGAGCAGGTACCTTGTGCCACCATGGTTGCCTTTCTCATTAGTAGTTTCAGTAGGGAGGCTAATGATTAAATGGGCACTTCTCAAGGTCAGGGATAAATTACATACCCAGGAGAGTGGGAATGAAAATTGCATTGCTATTCTCTGTACTGTATCAATTCAGAAAAAAAGAAGACTTCACTTATCAGAGCTGTCAGTCCAGCACCTTTCACAGCCAGTCAGCTCATTTAAAGAAAATACTGAGATTTCTGGATTTCTTTAATTGTTCTTATACACACAATCATATGGTGAAAAGGTTCTCTGTAATGAGGGAGCTGTTATAAATTGCATGTGACAAACCATTTCTGTATTCAGAAGGAAGAAGTTTTACTCATTTATTTTTAGTGATATGGTGAACTAGAAAATAGGATGCAGGCCATGTTTGTACTTTCATATAAGTACCAAAGAGTTAACTATTTTTTTTGTAGAAGTACATTCAGTTAAAAGATGAACCCCTCCATTTCTCTGTATTTTAGAAGCTTAAACTCCTGATCTGCAATGCTGTTTTCAAATCACAGATATGATGACTGAGGGATTATGTATGTAAAATAATTTTGTGGTTCTGCATGTATTTTCTCTGAGGCAATAAGTGATTTATGGAGAGAAGTGAGGACAGGGCCAGGCCCAGAACCAGTGGACCATGCTGATTGAATATACCCGCATTTTCTTAAATTTTATGATTAAAAACAATTTATATGAGTTATTAAAGCTTCCCATGTGCCCAACAAGCAGAATATTTTAATCTTTTTCCTATGTAATCCAAGTTGTTCTTGGTATATCTCCAAAGTACAGTGCCTAAACTTTTACCTATATAATGAAGTGCATACTTTTGAGGTTATGTTTTTGCACAGATAAAAAAAATATTTGCTGAGATCATTTACTGTGTAAGGTGTATAACCCCAGTTAGAACGTATTTTTGTTAAAAAGGTGTTAATTGCCCCAACTATGATTATACATTACAGTGAGCCATGCTTGAGTAGGGAAGTACACTTTTCTGATTTGTTCCCATTTGTCAGAAATGGTCCCGCTAATTTTTCTGATCTGTCTTTGCTTACCGTATTGAACTATTCAGAGATCATTTGTTTTCAATGCGATACTATATATTGCAGTTTCATCCAGCAATCTAGTGTACCTAGTGCACACGAGAAAACCAAGTGATGCTTATTGAAGAATATCAAGTGAATCCAAACACAGTGAGGAAAAAGACCCTTCTCTTCCCCAGTTGATTCCCAGAGCGGGAGCACACCATCTGTGGGCAGCATCCCAAGCCATTGGGATTGCCTCTTACTACAACTTGGACTTTTCAGCCTTTCGGCAGACTACATATATATACTTATTCTGTGTTTCTAGGCTTGAGTGGAAAAGATAAATGCCCTGGCATGCTGTCTTGAATGTCTTTTGTGGGATTTACTTCAGACCATAATCTACTGGGTCTATATGTTGTAAAATCTTGTCTCGGTGTAGTGAAGATGGATGAAAGAAAATAAAGGACTTGGCTTTTCAGTAACAGCTAAAGATAAATGATCATTTTTCCCATTTAGGATTTGTGAGGTACATTCAGGGAATATCCAGCAGGTAGATATTCCGTGAACAAACTGTGGCCCATTGAGAGCCTGTGCTGGACTAGGTTTATCCTGAAGAACTGCAGCCCACAGAGAACCCGTGCAAGAGCAGGTCTTGAAGGACTGCAGCCCGTGGGAAGGACCCATGTTGGGGCTGTGAAGTGTGAGGAGAAAGGAGCAGCAGAGAGGAACTGTCACGAACTGACCACAATCCCCATTTCCCCCCTGTGCATGCAATGGATGCCAAGTATTCTTGGCAACACTGACTTAATATATTTGCCAAATGCAATTTTACCTAAACATTTTTTTGTGTCCAAGACACCTTTTTGGCAGCATTAGAAAATGACTACAGGTCTCTGACAAGCGAATTAAAATTCCTGGTGAATATAAACTTTTACTGTTATGACATCAAGCAATCTGCTGATTTTGTCACTGCATAGAAAACAGCAAGAACTTTTGATTATCCTGTTAAAGTCATCCAAAGGTACAGACTGGCACTGCCTAAGAGCAGTTTTTAGGTGTCCATGTCTGCAGTGCAGATATCTGATACAGTACGGTCTCTCCACCATAGTCTCCTCAGGCGCTGCAGGGATTCCCTGCTCTGGCCCTGCAGCACTTCCTCCTCCTCCTTTTTCGCTCACCTGGCTGCTCACAGGGCTGTTTCTCAAATTTTTCCCCTCAGTCCTGTGAGGAGAATGCTGCCAGGCAGCGTTTTGACCTTTCTTCAATACGCTTCCACAAAGGTGCCACCGGCATGGCTGAGGGGCTCAGCCGTGCCCTGTGGCGGGACTGGCTGGAACCGTCTGTGTCCGGCACAGGGCAGCCCGGCCCTCTCCTCACACAGGCCCCTGCAGGCCCCACTGCCAACGCCTCACCACCAACACCCAGCACAGGTGGTCCTGGTTTCTAGTTTCCTAAAGTTAAAAAGGAGTGCTTTACTAAACTAGCACTTATTTTGAAAGTCGGGATACAGAGGAAGGAGAGCAAGCCTCAAGAATGAAGTAAGTGTTGCATTGATGGACTGTGATACCGTCAGGGGAACAGGAAAAAAAGACGTTCCTGGTATCTTTGAAAGTCCTGTTTTTGCTGTCTCCATGCTGTAGACAGAAACATCTTGCCTTTAGTTATAGCTACACGTGCAACTTCCAAGTCCCTTTGTAAAAGTTTTATTATAAGTACTTGAAAAATTTTAAACAAAGTTGCGTGTAAGGTGGTCAGATCAAATATTTCTTTGCCTATTCTTGACCTTTAAATTCTCCATGTAAGGAAAACACCTCTGTGTCTTTTTTATGATGTAGGAATCTACTGGAGATCAAAAGCTTGCTCATAAAAAGTAATAACAGAAGTAGCTGAAGCTTTTTACCTTGTCGGATAAGAACGGACATTACCTCAGATGCCCAGAGAATGTAAAATTTCACATAGTAATCAGGAAGCTGGTTAAATTCATTATTTTCTCTGACATCAAACTGTTCTTCCTGTTGCCACTTATAAAACAGCAAAATAATCTGAATTCATTAATATGATGAAATTTTCAAAGGTGCGTAACACAGCCTTTATGAAGAAATTAGATCTGAATTATAACGACTGAAGCTCTGCTATAAATATGACCATTCCAACACATATTATTTCTTTAATATATGCTGTGAAAGTGTTTAGAAGATGCTCAAGATTCAGAGGAATACGAAGGGTAGAAATTATGTTATAAACTTATAATTTACCTTCAAAAAAATAGTAATAATAAAAAATATGGTGAAAAAAAATGGAAATAAAGAAGCAAAGGAGCGTTCTTCTCTAGCTTTGCGATTTCCGTATCAGATCCTATTGCCAGAGTTCAGCTGGGCATTTCATACAGAGGACGTGGAAGAGGCTCATGCCAATGGGAAAAAAGAAATCTCTTTCAAGTCTGATCTATTTCAAGACTGGAACTTGGTGCTACAACTGAGCTGGTGTACTACAAACATAGCTTTGTTATCCGTGAAACCTACGGAACTCCAGAGCAGGTGGGACAGTGAAAAGCACCAGTAACCCTCCTGGCCTTCCTCAGCCACAGTTGTTGCCAGCTGTAATCAATTAATTGAACTCAACCACACCTGTGCTGTTAAAGCGAGTGCTAAACCTTGTCCTGCAGGAACCAGTGTAGAGCTGAAAGTGAGTTGGGTTTCTTTTAATATATCATTAGATGTGTTCTTAAAAGTTTGAATATGTTGGGCTTTTTTGTTTCTGTAGTGATGTAAAGCTAATTTAGATCCATTTCTGTATGTGTTCAGAAGTGTGCTGTGTGTTAACCTGTATTTCCTCCTATGCTATTTTTTAGGAGTGTCTGTGTGTAAGTAAAGTTTCCTTTGATATTAATAGGCATAGGGTAATTTGGATGGATCCAATCTGCAGAGCTTCATACATACTAAATTCCTATTTCAAAAGGAAGCCTACTGTATTATTGTCTTTTCGGAGACTGCAGTCTTAACGGATTTGGTCTTTTTTTTCCTAATAAGGGTTTTGTTTGCTTGGGTAGTCTAAGAAATTTCCAGAAGATCTACAAACAATTAAACCTACATTTGTAGAAGCCTTTTAAAATGTTATTATTAATGGACTTGCTAAGCAAGATACTCTTTAGATAATTTAATTTTTTTTAAAAAACTAAGTATTCACGTTCATAGCTACCCTTGTTAATGTTAGTTACTATATACAGGCAAAAAATTACCCCTAAAAGTAAATTATATTAGAAATGCATGCTAATTAACTCAGCCTTACTCATTGCAGAAACAGTTTCCTTACGACTGAAACTTTGTTATCTTTTTTTTATGAATCTATCTAACTTTAACAGAAGGTTTGAATGATATTACAGCTTTAAGATATTTAGCTTATCTTGGTTCTTTGTTTACAAAGCTGCTGGTCTTGTTCTAACATTTTGAAACCTTTCTTGATCCTTTCTTTTTTGCTTTTCCTAGTCCTTTTACCACCTGATTTGTGGTTTGAATGTTTTGCCTCGTCAGGTGTTCCTATCTATCAAATTTGGTGA
Source organism: Chlamydotis macqueenii (assembly GCF_036417535.1). NCBI lineage: Eukaryota > Metazoa > Chordata > Aves > Otidiformes > Otididae > Chlamydotis > Chlamydotis macqueenii. Next base: position 19,277,172 of record NC_141564.1, on the reverse strand, counting down.
ATATAGTCTATTAATATCGTGTTCTTTGGCTTGGTACAGTCAAATTAGAATGGAAACAACTCATTTCCTGGCTACCATATGAAGGAAAAAGCCTAGTTTGTTCCCAAATGTCTGCATATGTTTTCAATGTTTTGGAGGCTTTAACTGATCACATTGAAGGACTTTCATACATTTCCTGTGTTTTTATGAGTTGTGGGGACTTAGTGTGGATTAAATAGTCCACGATGACATACATTTTCATAAAGGCTCTGTCAGTGAAATGCTATTCTTTTTACTATCTCTTGTTTCATGAAACTCTTGTTTAGTCACAGCAAGTCTGGATGAATCCTATTTTTAGTCATTACTATCAGAAATAACTTTTGTACCCTAGCTCTCAGACAGTTCTCATCTCAGACAAAATCTTCCTCCCATTAAAGGTCCAGGAGAGGACTGTCATTCGTTTTGATGGACTCAAATTCTCACATATTTTTCCTCCCTCCCCTTGTGGAAGTGCTTGTTTAATGTTTTTATACCTGTGTGAGATTTCCTTTTCTGTATCCTGTTCTGAAGGACATTCAAAGACATTAATTCTCTTCATTTTGACAAGTAAGGCATATGAATAGTCTTATCAGTTCAATAGTGTAAGTGCTGCTCTTTGAAATCAGCTTGGTGAGTGCTATTTCCTATTTCTGGTTTCAGTTTGTTATCTGCCCAGGCTCCTTTAGAACAACAGTCTGGGAAATTAGCAATATCAAAGCTGCTTCCAAATACCAGTGAGCAATACATGTTACTGACAAGGAGCTTCTGATTTCCTGATTCTGGGAGAAGGGGCCAAATCCCATGTGCTGACAAAGCCAGAGCTTGTAGTGGTGAAAGGTTGTGTCCTGGGAAAAGGTGGGTATAGGGAAAGTAGTCGGTGACCTGTCCTGTGCTTCTGAGTTAATAACTCAATTTCATTTTGATATTTTACAGCAAAAATTATGTTTTCCTGCATCTAAAAAATTAGGTATCAGTGAGGGAAATAGCACAGATATAACTTGATGAACTGGGCTGATTTCTCAGAGGTATGGTAATAGACTTCTGCTCCCTGCTCAGCAGCTGAAACTAATGCCCAGGTTAGCTATTAATTTCAGTGTCTTTTTTTTTTGTTTACCTCAGAAGCCACCACAGCTACTACTAACTGATAATAACACATAGGGATAAAAAAAAATCAGCAATGAATGGGCACAAAGACTGAAATTAGAATTATTCACAACTGTGTTAAAATATGTTACTGGGATCAGAGATGATTAGCCTATGATACTTAAGAAGAATTGAGGAATTTGTGTTTCTTAAAAATAAATTTTTAAATAGAAGACACAATTCTTTAAGCACATTATTCCAATACAGGAGTATTTGGTATTCCAGTACCAAAAAAAAAGGAGCTTTTAAACACCTTATAATTGTCATTGTTTAAGTATTCTAATAAACTTTTTTTTTTTTATAATATAGTCCAAGATGAAACCACTGACACGAATTAGTCCTAACAAGTATTTGTACTCCTATGAGATCTCATTCAAAATCTGAACTGTGTAGAAAACTTTTTTTTGTTAACTTTTTTGAGTTTTTTCTAATGGAATTGAAAAACATAATAGAATGAAGTTTGAGGTAATTATATTGTTCAGTTCATGTTTCATTGAATTCAAATAAATGTAATTCACTATTTTGCTCACCATTATGTTCCCCTGTAAAAATACACTTAAAAGAAATACATTCCAGTCTGGGGTTTTTTTTGTTTGTTTGTTTAGCATGCAGGTACACACACAAAGTTCTCCGGATGCTTTCTACTCCTCTAGTTTTGCTTTCAATGCGTGTATATAATTACGTGTTCGTGTTGTCATGGTAATTGAAAGTGGAGTTGTCAGAATGTGGAAGTCGCTTGTGTTAGGCTGAAACATAGAAGTCCAGTTAAAGAACAGCATCCAGCCATACTGTTGGTTTAAGGTTGACATAATCAGAGGTTATACAGAGAGAGATATTTATTTCATTTGTTAAATTAGTTTCTAAGAAGCTTTCCAAGTATTAAGATTACTGAACATTGTATCTTCACGTGCTGGAATATCTGCTTCAGGCTATTTACACAGATTACTGTGATGTGTGGGTTTCTTTGGACTTGATGCTGTAGTCCTATATATGAGCAGGTTCATTCTTGTGTCATAAGTTCAGAGGCACTTGCAATGAGGGGTCATGTTTGGTTAATGCACCTGGAAGTTCAGAAGGGAAAGAGGAAGATTTAGGAAGAGGTGTACATAATTGTTACTAGCCCTTACAGGTGATTCTTTAAAAGAAGGGCAAAATGAGATGGGGCTATAATGGATTCTGCTTGGCTTAGAGAGCATTCTGACTTCATGAAGTTTGATGAAAAGTTACGTTGAATCTTGATATATGTAAGAGTTTTAACAGGATTTGATGAAATTACATTTTCAGCTACTTTTGTGTTTTATGATTATTTTTAAGATAAAAGAATAACTGGGGAAAAATGTCTGGAAGAAACCTTAAGAAATTGTTTTAAGTACAGAATCTATTCAAACTAAACCATTCCTGACAGACATTTTTCTAACCAGTTTCCAAAGCTATCCAGGAATTGTCTGGTTTCGTTCTTTACCTCTGTTTTCCTGTCTTTGCCTTTGCAAAATTTTTTACGTGTTTAACTCAAATATCCATGGCTGGAATATAAGTGCATATTTTTGTTGTATTAAAGTGATGGGGGTTTTAAAGTCTTTTCTAGAATGAAGTCCAGTATTTCAGTCTTTTCTTGTAGATTGTTTTCTAGACTGCGGCTCTTTCAGATGAACTACATCTTATTTTTAACCTGCAGACAGTGTCCGCAAATAAACAGTAATCCATTTAAGGCCTTATCAAAAGCAGGTACAGCAAAATGATTTCGGATGGCATTCAGGGCATGCTTTATTCTGTCTATATGGCTTCCAGTATGTGCAATTATGCCAAAACTCTTCCTAAAATCATGAAATGGGACATCAATTATTTTCCATACTATGAGTCTTGTTACCTTGTTATACCCAAACCTGTGATTAATCTTTTTGTATTTTGAAATTTGGGGGGTTTTTTTGTTCTGTTTAAAGATAGTTTATTTTGAAATTATTGAACATCCAGGTTGGATAGGAATTTTTTTTTAATCTTTGAGGTAATGAACTAAAACCTCCCTTTTAGAGTGGAATATTTTTCAGGAAGCATCTGTATCAGGTGTTCCACGTATTCCCTGAACCGTATATTCCCTATTTACAATGGTTTCAAAAATTTAGAAAGGTGAAAGTGATACAGTGAAATGTAAGAATGAGAAAAGAGCTGAAAATAAGACAAGGAAACTTTAAAAGGAATAAAGAACTAGGTCAGGGTGAGTGTGGAGGGGGAGCCTCTTCCTAAGTACAGTTTCATACCTAGAGTAATCCACGATTGCTCTCTTTGACTTACACCTCCTTCCTTTAGGTGGCCGGTGACACTCAGTACACTGACTTTAAAATCCTGAGTGCTCTGGGAATGGCTTCCCAGTAAGTCATTTTGCATGCCATAGTGCAGCAATCAAAATGAACCAAATCACTTAAATGGAAATTTTATTGTACAAATGGGAGTGAGTTACTGGCAGAGCACACTCTGGTTGTCTTATGTCATGAATTTTGCTGCTCTACCTGAAATTATTTAGCAGACATTTATAACCTTGTGGTTAGAAGCCACAAAATAAGCTTATGTTTTCACTTTCTCTGGCCTATGGCATTGCTTCCTCAAATGCTATTAATACTGCTTGGGTTTAGCAACCACAGTGATTTAAAATGTTAATGACATGGGACAAACTCTTTACGCTTATTACCTCTCTTCCTGCATAGTACAATTGAAGCTGATAATGAACCTTCTACAATCCTAAAGGAGGGAAATGATAAAATGCTAATTTAAAAAAAAAAAAATTCTATCTCAATATGTCTAAAAAGACTTTGAGAGAGAGATATAGACATGTAGCATCGTTTATCTAGTTACTGCAAATTAACTTGAGGAAACATGAGGAATAGTTTTACTGCATATGCTTATCATAGAATCATAGAGCATTTTGGGTTGGAAGAGACCTCTAAAGGCCATCTGGTCAAACCCCCCTGCAAGGAGCAGGGACATCTCCAAACACATCAGGTTGCTCAGAGCCCAGTCCCACCTGACTTTGAATGTTTCCAGGCATGGGGCATCCACTACCTCTTTGGGCAACCTGTGCCAGTGTTCCACCACCCTCACTGTAAACATTTTTTTCCTTATATCGAGTCTGAATATACCTCCTTCTATTTTAAAACCATTGCCCCTTGTCCTATCACAACACACCCTACTGAAGAGTTTCTCCCTGTCTTTCCTGTAGGCCCCCTTTAAGTACTGGAAGGCCACTATGAGGTCTTCCTGGAGCCTTCTCTTCTCCAGGCTGAACAGCCCCAGCTCTCTCAGCCTGTCCTCATAGGAGAGGTGCTCCAGCCCTCTGATCATCTTCATGGCCTCCTCTGGACTTTATGCACCACTCTGTTCATAAACTGGGATGAGAATTATTAGTGTTACTGTCTTCAGTATTGAAAGTGTCTTGTAAATCTACATTCCCTTATCAGTAGGCAAAAAGAAAAAATTATTTTTCCTGGTTTGTGGGGGAGTTTTTTTTTGTTTTATTTTTGCAATGGCAAGAATGCATGGTGAATTTCAAGGGAAAACAACTTTCTAAATGGTGATAGTGCAACTAGGCATTTCTGAATGTTACTCATGCAGGTCCCAGTTCAGGGAAACACGTAAGCATTTGTGCAGTCCAGTTTTTTGGTAAGCTGGGCCTCACCAGGAAACAAGGCATTTCTTTTGGCCACTATGGCTGCTCCCAAGACATTGTGCTGTGATGACTGCTGGACTTATTCAAAATGTACTGTAGGAATTATTTGCAAAGATTATGTAGAAAATATATTTTAAAATAAATTTGGAAAAAAAATGTTGATATGCACTTTCAAAAGCAAAAATTATCTTTTAAGTCTAACTATACGAAGACAGACTGAGAGAGTTGTGGGTTTTCAACATGGAGAAGAAAAGGCTCTGGGTAGGCCTTATAGCAGCCTTCCAGTACCTAAAAGGAACCTACAAGAAAACTGTGGAGGGTATATAGTGTTGGGGCAAGGGGTAATGGCTTTAAACTGAAATAGGGTAGATTTAGATTAGACGTAAGGAAGAGATTATTTATTGTGAGGGTTGTGAAGCACTGGCACAGGTTGCCCAGGGAGCTTGTGGATGCCCTATCCCTGGAAGTGTCCAAGGCCGGGTTGGACGGGGCTTTGAGCAACTTGGTTTAGTGGAAGGTGTTCCCGCCCATGGCAGGGGGTTGGAACTGGATGATCTTTAAGCTCCCCTCCAACCCAAACCATTCTATGATTCTATGATATGATTCTATTTCACTAAGAACTAATGGGACAGGGAAAAGCGGTTAGCTGTTACGCTGTTCAAAGGGTCTGCGCCAAACAGGGAAGTTGATAAACATTGAGGGTAACAAACCTTGTTTATTCTGCAGGACTCTTGCACTGAGATTATGAATTAGAGGAAAATGTGACAATTAATTTGTGATGTGGAAGCTGGGAACAAACCAAAAGCTTCTCAGACAGAAGTCACCAAAAGCCAATGGAAACAGCTTTTATAGTTTTTCTGCGAGGGGGGTTATTCTCTAGGTTTTGGTTGGCTTGACCCACTATGTGGACACACGTTTTATAATTACATTACCTAGGTGAACTTTTCTTATTTAGAGTGCGCTCTCTGAATTATTTTAATTACCTTTGGCAATGACTCTGTTACCCTGGAATCGGTATGTCCAAACAGATTGAGTGCTTAGAGGGGCACAGAATGCAGAAGTTAAGCTTAGAAAGAGCTTTGTTCATTTACCTGAGAAATTTAATTTAGATTAACATATGTTATAATTCAAAAGTGAAATAGCTGTTCACAAATTCTCCTGAAAACTGCTTTAGAGGATATCAATTCGGGTTATTACTGGTGCTCACTATTTGACAATTATCAAAAATTAAGCCAGCCTTTGTATCAACAATGTTTTGTAGTCTAAAAATAATCTCAAATATTATTAATTCTGTCTCCTTGTGCCAGTTACTGGTGCTTTTTTTCCAGAAGTAGGTGTTCAGCAAGATCCAAACTTGTAATACAAAAATAGCCCTTTAGCATAAAGAGTAACCAGTTGGGTAACAATACTTTATTGTTATGGAGAAGTCCAGAGTGGTAAATACATGTACTTTTTAGATAAGTAGTATTGGCTTTTGAGCAACAAACTGAGAGAAACATTGCTTCTGAGAGCAACATAAGCAGCAGTAGTATGGCCAAATGTAATAATGCCCCTTTATAGGCAGGCCTGCAAGGATAGGAAGCGGAATGTAAAGGCATGGACATTTACCATTAAGATTTAGCACAACATTTTAAGGTAGAGATGTGAGTGGAGTCCTGCTTAAACAGGCAAAGCAAAACAAAACAAAACCAAAAACCAGTAATTGACTTTTGAGTAATTCTCCAGTGTGCATTACAAGATTACTAATTATATGTATCCTGTAAGAGAAGTCTTCTGTGGGTCAGGTCTGTCTATGTCTTAGTGGGAAAAGATATGGGGTACTCCAAACTATACTGATCCTGTAACAAAATGTATTTTCTGCTTGAGCTGTAGTTTTTTTTTTTTTTTTCAAATACATCTTAATATTCCATTTGCCTTTCTCACTGAGCACAGAGCCGATACTTTGAGAGCTATCTACAATGATTACAAGAGCTCTTTTTTGTGTAACTACTCAGTAGAGCCCCTCATAGAGGCTGTAAAGTTGGGATTAATTGATAATCATTTAGTAATTATCAGTGCATCTCTGTGATAATGGAAAGATACCGTTACCACTAGGGCTTCTACTAATTTCAAAAATGATGTCACCTATTTGAGCTACTTGAAGGTGTGTGCTCTGGCAGTGATTCTCAGGTTGTTTTTTTTTTTTTTTTTGCAGCCAAAGCTTAACACATAGTGCTGTTGTTTTGCCTGCCTTCATCTTGTTTGTACTTTCAAAAATGGTGTTTATAATGAGTTATTTAATGTTCCTGTGTAATAATGAATGCACATTTGTTTTCAGTAGGACGCGGTCTGTAATTCAGCAATCCACTGGCTTCTGCAGCAAAGTTGTGGTTCAGAAGTTCCTACCAGTTTGTAGCGTCCTGTGTGTTCTGTCTAGCTGTTTCTGGATTGTGCGTCACTAAGAAGTGTTCATTTTTAGTCTGGATTATTTCAGTGTCTTTACATAAATATTGTTATGCAGACAGGTGGATCTGTGGCAAATCACCATGAATCAGTGGCTAGCTTCATTTTTTTTTTTTTTGAATTGCAGTATCACTGTACTGGGAGGGCTGAAAGGAGAAATTCCTAAATATCTCAGAAAACTTGACACATACTGATTTCTTGGTGGTTGTGTAGCTGGAAGTTGAAACCAAATTCCAGACGGCTATCCTCTCCCCTGGTATGATGAAAGTAGACTGCTGCGTACCATTTACACATGAGCTACTGTTAACTGTATGTAAGGAGAATTCTCAGCTGCTTCAGCGAGTGTTTTGGCCTTAGAATACAAATATTTGCATGCTTCTACAGTTTTGCCTTAGTTATGCAAATGTCATGGGAGGGGATATGAACACTTTAACTTCTTACAGGAAATTTCAACAGGACTGAGATGGTTCATGAACCATAGTTCTTTGTATAAAAGTGTTCTGGATAATTTAATTTCTATCTGTAGGGCAAACTGGAATGTCCTGGTTTTATTTTATGAGAGGGGGACTACGGTGGGAGAGAGAGACTGCATAGTCTGGTCCTGATAGGGGCTAAACTACAACACTGGAGGAAATCTTGATCCTGACAGAAATCAGTGAACATTTTGCTGCTATATATTTGGCTTCAGGGGAATGAAGATTTCGCCCTCTGTATCTCTAGCTGATCAGCAAAGCCAAATGCTAATGCTGTAGAAGGGTCTTCATCTCCTAGGAAGCAGCAGAAGAAATGCAGATAATATACCCATAAGGGTACCTAAATATGTTATGGGCGTTTTACATGCTGGTTTGCACACTGTATAAAATTACATGCTATTGTAGTGAGAGAAAAAGGTGGCAAGACTTTCAAGCTCTGAAGGATGTTCTTATTATGTAACTCAGTTGTCCGACTTTTGCTTAATTAGGAAGGTTTTGTATAAAAGCATACCAACCCGCAGTATCATAGCTATTCTTGTAATTTGATTAGAAATGTAATGCCTGTGTGACACTTTTCTGCCTATGATGTTACATGTAATCCTTTCTATGTGTGGCTACAGCTCTTGGAGGTTCTATATTAAACTCAGTACTGTGGTTACTCGTGAATGAAATTACTGGAACAGTGTTGAAGGAAAAAGTACACAGAAAGATTTAAGGCAGAACATGGCAAAGCAAAGGCTGCAATTATCTGCAGCTGAAAACAAGTAGCTTTTAATATGTCCATTCACCTAAGAAGGGAGGGAGAATTACAGACCACATGCTCTTTCTTTCCCTTTTTCTATCACTTCTCCTCTTCTTTTTCCTTTATACAGTTTATCACCCATAATTTCAGGATGTGTTTTGTTTCTTTAAGCTGTTTTATCTATAGGCTTATGAGGTCAGTCATGTGTGAATTCTTTTGTTAGTCACCTCACCTTTTGCCTTGATGATAGAAAATTGATCAGGCCTAAAGTACAAGTTCAATAGACAACCCCCTTGGTCCTTTGTCTAGGAGAATAGCTACCATTGAAGGCCATGAGCAGGTTGCTATTAATATGACAGCCTGCTCTATCTCCCACTGTAATTTATAATGAAATACCTAATCTCCATTATTTTGATCCAAGCAGGCGATCCCATGAAAAAGTCTTTTCATCCAGTTCCCAATGGCAGTTACATGAGAAATGGCAAACCAATAATTTTTGTCAAGTTTTTTAAGCCAACAGAAATGCTTTTCCACTGCTACAGTTTCAAAAGGCACAGATAAAGCTCATTCACTGAGATGAATGAAAAAGCCATCTGGGGTTTTTCTTTTTGACTTCCTTTCCTTTTCTCCATCCTTGTAATCAAATTTGAGCAAAATCAAATGGGGCTTTCTATGAAAGTACCTTTTGTTGATCTGAACGAGCTGGTAATTTACAAAATACCCTTCCTTTGTGAGGAAGGCTAAAGAAAAAAAGAATCAGTAGCTTTTAAAGCTGGGCCTTGGTGGGACTCTAAATGCAGTGAAAGCAGTCTGTGTTGAGAGATTGAAATGCATTTCAAAGCCAGGCCTGAGTCAGGGTACAGGGAAGAAAAAACCTATGTGCATTTTATAAGAAGAAAAACCTGAATGGGAAGGGGAAAAGAGAGAGAGAGAGTGGAAAAAATCTGGATAATACAGTAATCATTATTTTGGAAATTGTCTTCCTTACTGACACATACTGCGTAACTAGTGATTGAGAACTTGGATTTTTGTTCTATTATAGGCATTTCAACATTTGTCTGTGCTGCTTTAAAGTTTGAGAGGCAAGGATCCTTGAACACTGCTGGACTATGTTTTAAATGTGTATATATATTTTTTTTTCAACTTTGCTTTTTTTGGTTCTTTTTCTTTTTTAACCTTGCCTGTGAAGTATTATGGGGAAAAATACTTGCAGGAAAGCTGAGTTTATTCTTTTGGGCATGCTAATGTTTATTTTTATTGTATTTCTGCTTGCTAGATTTCCTAGTGGTAATTATTTCCCGTTGACTCAGACCAAAGGACAGTGTGGACACCTCACAAATAGTAAGTTTATGCCTTATTTTTGTTATTCTTATTTCATTTTTAATGTGGAAAAGCTGAAAATGCTTTATTAATTGCAAATTCTGTATTGTAAGAATGTTGTACAGCTGTATGAATCTATTAATGTGAAATACTGATGTGGTTTAACTCTTCTTATCTCTGTTACTTACCATAACTGTTTAGTGGGATACAGATAAGGCATTGTTATGTGTTGAAGATAATACAGCTTGTGAAATAAACACTAATTTACATGTCATATTCAAAGATGCAAGCAAACTCAGCCCATATTTTAATCTTTTCATATTTACAGACTTGCTTAGAATGTAAAATGTTTCTCATTTCTCCACTCGTGTTTTGATTCAGGATATAAATACATTTTAAAAACAGTATCCTGGTTGAACAATGTAAAATTATTACCAGCAATTTTACAAAAATGTTGGCACTGATAGTAGAAATCCTTGGTGTTATTTTTAAGAAATCTTCTAGTGTTATTTTTAGCTTGACTTATGCTGTATTCTAGTAAGAAAAGTAGAGACGTATAAATGTTACTGGCTAAGATCTTTTTGTTGTTAATGAAGCACTAAGAAAACCACACTGGCTTTTCAATTATACTTTGAATAGAGCAACCATGGAAATAATATAAAACTTTCAGTTATAAGCTCCTTGTTTTAGATGAAATGGCATGAGACATGATTTGCTTTGTGTTCCTTATGCATATGTGTGTACAATGTCGTGATATCAACTTAGAAAGCATGCTATAGGAAAACAGGCTAGGATAAGTCTTGTGCTTTTTAACATTACCAGAAATCTGAAGTCATTCATATGAAGTTTGAGTATGGTTTCCATTAATGAAATCCTAAATTATTTAACAAATATCTTCCAAATTATTTGATGTAACCTCACGTGATTGAATTGGAGAATGTTGTTAAGAAGTCACATTTGTATCTGAATTAATTTCCTACTCCTAGTTCTTACTATCCTATTCACTCTCAATCTCCTACAGGATTTGTTTTCTCACATGGTTTTGAGCCGTTTGCTGCCTCCTAATGACTGGCTTATAAAACAGCAAACATGGAAAATTTCCAAAAAACTTTTCCTGGGACTATCACTGTTACGTATTTTCTGTTTATCTACAATTTCCCATATATTTAGAATAGATGAAGAAATTAGTGAAATTACTAGCTTTGCTCTTTGATATTTTTAGCAGAATATCAGACTTTCCACACTGAGAAATGCAGTGTATAGTGCATTAATGGGAAACTTTTCTAGTGCTGAGTATGGAAACAAAGATACAAGTAGTTGACTTTGTTTGGATCGTGTCATGTAGATAATATAAGAATCCGTGCTTTCATAGGCTTGTATACCAGTATCATATGACACTTATTTTGGTTAAATCATTGTCTCCTTCCCCTCCTCCCTTTTAAAAAATAATAATTAACCTTTCTTTTTTTTAGTTTTGTATCCTTCCTCCTTCATACCTTCTTAAGCTTTAATGTAGAGTCTTCATTAAAGACTTTGTAAAACCTAATAGGTTTTAATTGAGTATTTCACAAATGAAACAATAACAAAGCAAGATAGGGTCTCTCATGGTCTTATCCTGGTATTGCGGCTTGTCATCTTATGATGTACTGTTCCTAGCGCAGTGCAGCACCAGTTTACTCGAAAACTTTGGGACCTGTCCAAACATAAATAGGTATTAGTAATTATATGGGACGTGAAGAGAACATAGATTTATAACTCCATGCGATCTTTTCCCTCTTATGAATTCTTCTACAGTTTTTAAGGATGTGATCTTGTAAGCAGAAAAATTTACTTGAATTGGGATGAGAATGTTGAATGGAGTTCTGACTTTGCACCCTACTACTTATGTATGTTTCTGGATATGCTCTAAGCTTTTCCCTAGACTGAGTTGCACTCAGTGACAGTCATACCTTTGTGGCAGAATGTTTGTAAACCACTGCACGGTTCTTTAAATTTGGGTTGGATCTTACAGGAGTACTTCCAGCTGTACCTGATTTCAAGTTGCCAAGCCTTTTGCTCAAACCTTTCAAGCTCAAGCACGTTTTCCATTAGAGCATGATGAATTAGTATAATAAATTACTTGCAGTACTTTTTTTTTTTTTTTTTTAAATAAGTGTCCTTCATAATTTCAGTCACCTGTTGGGAAGACTTTGTTGTGAGAGAGACTTAAAGCAACAAATGACTACTACTTTTTTTTTTTTTTTTGGAGAATGTGTATAATTGTACTTAATTTGCATGCATAACTATTATAGTCTCTGATGTGAATCTTTGCGAGGAGTTTACAGTAATGAAACAATAAAATGGGAAACTGAAGTTATATCAAATAGGTTAAAAAGTACTTCCTCTGTTAGAGAATGTAATCCAGTGCAGCATAAACCAAACAAGGAAATGCACACTATAGCAAGTTAGCAGCGTCATGGGTGAGCTGTTGTATCTGTTGAAGCAACTGTTGAATAAAGTAGATAACTCTGGTGCCTGAGGTTAGGGTGTTTAATTGTATGGTTTGGATGTTTGATCAGATTGAGTTGGACTGGGATGGGAAAAGATTTTTTTCAATGGACTTTTCAGTGGCTTTTTTACTTTTAATGTCTTAAATAGCAAGGGGTGGGGACAAAGCATAGTAATTCCCGAGTCTCGTGTGCCTTCTGGGGTTCTGCTTCACCTGCAAGAAACACGTTTCCTTCCAGCTAAGTGATGTCTGTCTTCACATTACCCTAAAAATGACAAATTTTTAAAGTTTATTTTTCTTACTATATTCTTACCATTCAGTTTGATCTTCCTGAAAGAAATGTGATCTTCTTCTCTAAAACACTAATAAAGTGAGATTTTGCACTCGAGTGCTGATGAGCAAAACAAGGTATGTCTGCAGTAGTGGACAATCCTGTTTCAGTTTTTCATGGGACTGATGGTTGGTGACATCAGGTTGGGGGTTTAGGGGTGTTGTGGCATTGTTGATCTGAATTTGAAAAGTAGAGTAACATGCACAATGTTCTCTTTTGTTCCATGAAGTCCATCCCCAGACACCTCAGGATGCTTCTAAAATTCTCCAGATTTCAGACCTGGCTTTCAATCAGTGTGGTGGTTGTCAGTTAGGGTGGGGCAGTAGTATCAATGCGTTGAAGTACTCATATAGGGTATTATTGTGGTCACTTAGAACTCTTGACTAGGGCATTGCTGATACACTGTGAGTTTGGTGTAGTCAGGCCTATAATGCAAATAAAATTTACTGTTCAGCATGAAGTGTGTGGTAAAGTATGTTTTCTGTTGGATTTTTTGTGTGTAGGGGGGGTTTGTTTTGTTTTAAAACAGCTCATTCCTTGTGGATTCATAGAACATCTGCAAAATAACTCAGAAAATTGTTTTTGTTAGAGGACCTACTTGGACTTCCCAGGTTTTAGCAACCTGATCTAGTCGGGGATGTCCCTGCTCCTTGCAGGCAGGTTGGACTAGAAGACCTTTGAAGGTTCTTTCCAACCTAAACTGCTGTATGATTCTATGATTTAGTTATTTTGTCAGATTTGACTGTGGATAGTAAACACTTTGCATTACGTAAAAGGTAATACAGAAAGAGGTGTACTTGCAGAGTATTTCTGGGCTTACATATAAAACTCTGTAACCCATGTGACCCACTGTAGTCCATCCAGTGACTAAGAATGTTCAAGACTGTATAGCTAGATTTCCTTTTACCTGAGAAACCTCTGCTGCGATCTCTTCTAACTGACTCAGGAAGTGGAAGCTGTGCATTCATTGCCATAACATTAATACTGAGGGATGTCTTTTTCAGCATCAAGTGCTTGTAGCCCTTAATGTGGTATTTCTGATTTTAACCGCAAGGCATCCTTTCTGTTTTACTTTAAAAAAAAAAAATTACTCTGTTTAAAATAGTTTTGTTGCAGTCAATCTCTGTACAGGTAGAATAGCACCAGAGCACTGTATGCTTTGTTAGACAGTCATTTATTCCTCATTCTTCCAGTCAATATCCCGCTCACAGGGACACCTAAGGCTCCAGGTGGAGCAGTCTCGTTCCGTGTGCCATAATGTGCAGACACACCACAATGGCACATCTGCCCATGCTGTCTTCTGAGCAGTCCCAGGGTCTGATCTCTGAAGTATTGTGAACAAAACATCTTCAGATACTGACTCTTCTTGTATATAAAGTAAGTCATTTAAATCAGTTATCCTGAGTTGATCAGTGGTTAATTTTGAGTGGGAGAGAGTTATGTTCTGGAAGATCTGTAGTGCTGTTGCTTTATTATGTCCATCACTTGCTGTCACATTGAGAGTCTGTATTAGATTGCAGTATCTGTTTCTGGTCAAATGGTCAAGAGTTTTACATGATGTAAATAACTTGTAGCCATAGTTTCTTAGCAGTGTGTTACAGGAGCCAGTTGCTTAGGCAGCAGGTAAAGTCTGTCGGAGTGGCAGTAGCTTGCTGGAGCTCCAGTAGCCTCTCAGGCCAGCAAACTCCTTAATCACACGTAAGAAAGAGGAACTCTGTTTGAAAGATAGCGCACTCAGTGCTAACTTGCTACGTTAATGCTTAAAGAATAGCTGTTAAAGGGCAGGCACAGACGCTGGTGCTGTAAAAAGCGTTATAGACAAGAAAGCACAACTAGTTTAGAGATCATAGGATGCCATGCATGTTCCATTTACAACTTTGTGTACATTACTGTGTCTTACATACAGTTTATTGCAACAGGAATCTAAATATTAGTGAGTGGAATTTGATTGAAATTGTAAAAGTTCTAGACTAGAGATTTAAAGGATGCTTTCTGTTCCTTTTATTTGGAACTGAAGAATGTTATGATGTACCAAGGATATGTCTCTTGGATTTATTTTTTTAACTTTATTCATTTTCTTATATCCCTTTCCTACGCTGTCTTCTTTTTCTCTACTACTGTATACAATTGAGAGTTTTCTAGGCCACTGGATGATGATTTTGACATCTGTTTATATATGCAGGAAAGACCTAGTTCTGGACTGAAGATTCTAGGTGCTTCTGTACCTTCTTATCTGTGAAAGCAAAGCGGTATTTTTATGTTAGCCTCATATATGTGTATAAAAATAATTTTACCAGGAAAATAATGTCTGACTGGCAACCTTAACTTCAAAGGTCGTATTAAGCATTGATGCTGTGCTTTTTCAATTTAGAAGATTAAGGAAGGATGACTTTATGGGCAATAGCAAAATAAAGACTTTTTATCAGGCTGAAGCAAGCTTTCTGTGTGTTGTCGAAATGTGCTAATGATAACATGGCACTATTTTCCGAACCTAACCTTGCAGACCCGTGAGCTTAATCTGGTACTGTCAGTAAAATACTTTTGAATCTAGTGGGAGCTGGTACAGCTGCGTGAAGAGCTCTTGAAATATTTGGCCACTTCTCGGATTTATGTTTGCTATGTGAAGTGATTAACATCATCGCTGTCCATTTTCTGGTTTGCGAGATGCTTATTTTGAATTCTCATAATTCTTTATTTAAAAAATAAAAATAATAGAAATCAAGAATATTAGACTAAATTCTGTCATGATTCCATTCCTGATATATCTGATAGTGTATGATGGCATCTGTTGTGTTAAAAACATGTGTGTAGTTGAATTTCATTTATTTATGCATGCAGAAAACATAAATATCCTTGTGCAAAAAAATGCCCTTTTACAGTTTAAGGGAGCAGATCTTTCTGAAAGCTCTTTCTGTTCAATCAGCTATTGTGCTCTAATGCCTCCTATTTCCTCTGCTTGAACATCTCTCTGAGGCTTCTCTCATCGAAGGTTTGCAGTACAGCCTTTCTGGTGTCCGTCAGGTCTAACAGGTAGGTGCGACTTTTCTTATCCATGCTGGTAACAGTGCAAGTCAAGAAGCATCGAATGGGTGGGAAACAAATATGGACTAGAGGGAAACTTATAAACTATTTCGTAAAATGGATATGCAGATTACTAACTACACAATATATGGAAAATGTTGTGGTATTTGGGAGCAGGGGAAAATTAAAACAGTTGACAGAAACTGAATTTGTAATGTGGAAATTTTTCCACTGTGAAATGCATGTAGAAAGGGGCTGAGGTCTCATTTTAATTTTGTGTATCTTTTGTAACATTTTAAAGCTGAAATTCTTCCTGAAATTAACATTCTTTTGAGTATTTTTTAAGTCAAGTATATTTGACTCCGTTTATGGAAAAAGCGTTGCAAGAGACATGTATGAGGGGATTGGTAGCATGCAGAAGTGGATGAAGGAAATTAGCAAGTCAGAGTAAACCTTGACGGATTTGTAGCAGAGTGTGAAGTTAAAATGTATTTGATTTAAAGGGGAATAAGCAATGTCTTTTTTTTTTGCTTGCTTTCAGGAGCTTGCCATGTAAATTCAGCCTCTTAAAGACAAATGAAAAAGAAGTTATGAAATGAAAAGTAGCTGAAATACAAGATTGAATGTTTGGGTGGGAGTGAAAGTAGGAGTTACTGGGTTGGAACGCATTCCTTAAGATCTGTCACATCATACCATTAAAATAAAGAGCTAGACATAGTAATTTTAAAAGAATGTTGTGTAAAAGTTGGGAGATATTAAAACAGTAAAATACATTGATGAATTCAAAACTTACAGTCTGTTATAGAATATTATGTCTATTATACATACATAATAACTGTAGATAGCAAAATATTTGCTTTATGTACTGGATTGCTTGTGAAGGGAACGATTACAATATATTAGAAATCTTTGATTCCATCAGCTCCTTCTACGTTTCTGTGTGTGTTTGTAATTTCATTAGGTGGTTCCTGTAATTTTTGATCAAACTTGCAATATAATCAA
This sequence comes from Chlamydotis macqueenii, assembly GCF_036417535.1. Lineage (NCBI taxonomy): Eukaryota > Metazoa > Chordata > Aves > Otidiformes > Otididae > Chlamydotis > Chlamydotis macqueenii. Next base: position 19,260,534 of record NC_141564.1, on the reverse strand, counting down.
AGATCTTCATAAAGGTCCTGAATTCTTTCATTTTTATGTCCTTATGTTCTTAGCAGCTGCAGTCCCCATGTGAGAAGGCCAAAGGATGGAGAAATTGCTTCTTTCTTTTGTTCTGCCACAGACATCTTAATGGCAACGGGCAACACACTTCGTCTGTCTATTCTCCACTGATATCTAGTCTCATACTGATAGTATTTTGATGATAAATACTTTTAAAATTACTTAAACACTATGGACAAGAGAGTTGTATAAATTATCAAGATTTCTGATACAGCAGGATATAAAACTGTGTAGTTCTTTTCGACAATCATTTTCTTCTAGATACTTTGGTTACTGCCTGATTTCCCACACTGTCTTATCTGGGCACGTCACTATTTATACCTCTACTTGCAGTGCCCTACCTTCCCATTTTATTGTGAGGTCCTTGGACGCTGTTATGGTTTAACCGCAGTCGGCAAGTCAGTACCACACAGCTGGTGGGATGGAGGAGAGAATTGGAAGGGTAAAAGTAAGAAAACTTGTGGGTTGAGATAAAGACAGCTTAACAATTGAAATAAAATAATAGTATAATAAAAACTGTAATGAAAAGGAAAACAAAAAAAAAAAAAAGGAGAGAAACAAAACCCAAGAAAAAGAAGTGATGCAACTGCTCACCACATGCCAGCTGACATGACAGCTGAGCAGCTGTCCCCACTCCACAACCAACTCTCCCAGTTTATATGTTGAGCATGACTTCATATGATGTGGCATATCCCTCTGGCCAATTTGAGTCAGCGGTCCTGTCTGTGCCCCCTCCCAGCTTCTTGTGTACCTCCAGCCTTCTCACTGACAGGACATGAGAAGCTGAAAAGTCCTTGACTTAGTGTAAGCACTCCTCAGCAACAACTGAGCACACTGTTTATGAGTATGTTGTATCATTATTCTCATACTAAATCAAAAACACAGCACAATGCTGACTACTAGGAAGGAAATTAACTCTGTCCCAGCTGAAACCAGGACAGACACAGAGACTTTTTTTTGTGTGTGTGTGTCTTAGGGTATCACAAAACCTCTGAGGAGAGTAGTGAATTGAGCTCAGGTCTCCTAGCACTAACTTTTGATCCAGTCTTCCTTGGTCTTCCAGGAATGACCCATCTCGGGCTCTGTGTGAGGTAGTGGAGGATTTTTGCTGACAGTAAGTTGTGCAGCCTTATACAGTCATCCTCTGGAGTTCTCTGTCCCATTCTTTTCCATGGCTGAAGTGTCAGTATTCTCCTTGCCAACCATGGATGTACATCCCTTTGCATGAGAGATGCTGTTGTGCAAAAGGATTTTTTTTTTTTTTTGGGTCTTGCAGGAGTCTCCCCAGAAGAATAGCATAGAAAAGAATAAATACAATTTGGAGGTGGTAAGTCCCATTTGTTGTATGTTGGAAAGGAGTAAGGAACTAGGAAGAAACATGAAGCCTGGATTTTCTGCAGTGCAGAATTGCATCTAGTATATCATTAAGATGGCGCAATATGCATCTAAAACGATATCTGAATTTTACAGCAGTATCTGTCACTTGCTTTTGCATTTCTTTAATGTTTTACAAATTATATAAAGGAACAAAAATGTTTTTAAAAACCTCTTTTAACGAAAGAAGAAGAGTGAGGCTTTTTTTAAACTAACAGGAAGATTATAAGATGTATTGAACAAAGCCTGGGAATTCCAAAGTGTAGACAGCCATTGTCTTGTCTTAACCCAGCAGTGTGAGTAAAGGATACAGTGTCAGCCTTAACTTTGGATTTTCCCGGCTTCTGTCACTTCATGTCACAACCTTAGCATTAGTAATATACATTTTTTTGTGTGTGTGTCAAGGAACAATAGCTAAAAACTTATTTTGACTAGTAAAATTAAGAAGATGACACATAAGCCATAGAAGTTCACTGTGCAATAGTAATGTGTGTCATTTTTTTAAAACAAGTGTAATTTTGAGTACTTGGTAACTACTATCTATAGCTACAGAAGTATCACCACCTGCTGCCTTTTGGCAAAAAACTGTATTTTAAGTTTTATATATAGATGACACAATGAGGGAGAGGGAAAGACTTCTAGCTGAGATTTATACTTTAGTACAGAGCAGGAATTAAATATAGTGGCTCTGTCATCACAGTAAGGTTTTTGTGGCAAAAATACAAAAAAAAAAAGAAACAGCAAAGAGATGTACGTTATTGCTGGTACACAGTCATTAGAGACAAGTGATTATTATAGAAGCAGCTGATTACAGGAGATCCTATCTTGAGTGATAACAATTGAACTTGAGCAATGTCGTTTCGACCACCGGGACTTGTTTTGCTAACTCTCAAATTCTTCTCATGAATCTCACTGTAATTGAGGTTGGAGCAATCTGTGAGAATCCTGACATTTCAGCCCTGGGAGAGGGATACACGCTTTAACCTTAACTAACCAAAGGAGTACTTGTCACTGCCTCTTCCTTGAGTATAGCGGCTGCTCAGGCCTGTTGGTAAGCTCCTATACTTCCCCCTAACCCTAAGGCAGCAGAAATTGAATCCATTTGCAAAGAAAGGAAGGAGAGAGCAGAAGAAATCTGGTAGCTCAGGATGGTTGCTACCTTCTTCAGCTCTAAGCTCATCTCCTTCCTTTGTGTCTTCTCTCCCTCTCTTTGCTCGATTCAGTACCAAGAGGAGGAAGAAGAAGCTTGAGGGCTGAAACAGCAGCTTCCATGCAGCTCTGGGAGGGACAAGTATGACTATGGGAAAAACTATATAGTTTTGAGGGCTAGGTGAAGGTGGGTAGTTGGGAAAGGGAGAAATTGGGCTGTTTCTGGGTGGGAAGATGGGCAGGTATTAATGGCAAATACAGAATATAGCATTTCCAATAGTTTTTTGAACTACAAAACCCAAATAGCCTGCAAGTGCAGGTCTGTTAGGAGCTTGTGCAGAGCTCTGTTAAATTGGGATAGTTGGACAATGTTAATGTGGTTTTCTTACAGAAGCATAGCTGCTTGGCAAAAGCAAGAATAACTGATTATAATCTGGATTTTTGTTTTAATTGAGTTTTTTAGCTTTGTGGGCTACCGGAGCTACGGTATAGAACAACTGAGTCAAGTCCTGGAAGTCAGTTCTGTCCTATCCCGTTCCCATTAGCATTCGGCAGAACTTGCCAGAAAATGTCTGTGTCTAAGAATTGTCTTCCGACTGGTTAATTCATCTAAGTCTGACTCTCAGTTCCACTTCTAGTCAGTGAGTAAACTCTTATGTAAGGTTCAGGACCAGATCTGCCCTCTCCCAAGTTAGGGCTTTCCCTTGGCTGTAGAAATATGATCCCCTTTGCTGAATCATGATGTGTTTGCAGAACAGGGCAATTTAAATTTAAAAGGGTTGTACTGCCAGCTAGCATATTACTGGGTGATTATAAGCCCTTCGTCTGGGATATTAGAGTGCAAACCTCCTCAAACAAGTGATGACTAATTTTACAAAATCTGGACAGTGCTCTAATGGCTGAAATGATGTGTAAAAAGGAGCATTGCTACCTCTAGCACCATCTTGTGTTTTCCCTTTAAAATGAAAGGGGAGGAGGGTGTCGAGCTCCATCACAAAGTACAGTGACCGTCCTGTAGGTATGTTAGTCCTCTCTGAACATGCTATTGGACTGGACCATTTGGAGATTTAACCAGAAAGTTACTTAGGCAGGATCCTTATTGGGCCTACTGAAGAATAAGAAAAGATCTCCTGCCCTGATTTTTTTTTTTTTTTTTTTTTTTTTTTTTTTTTTGTGAGGAATAAGTGGTGATGTGCCAAGCTTAGGGAAAAAAAATGCTGGCAATTGTTCTGCAGATTTCAGTTGTCTGGCAATTTAGCTACATACAGTCCCTCTCAGCGATTTGATTCTTTTGTGGATCTGGAACATAGTACTTGGCTGTGACGTGGTTTTGTGTTTGGGGTTATTGTTGTTGTTTGAGTTTGTTCACTAAGACTCAAATTCACAGTATTTATATGCTTAGCTCTCATTTTCTTAACTATATAATTAACTTTGTAGGTCTGGTCCTAAGAGCCTGATCCTGCAAGAATCATGACATATCATAGTACTGATGCTGAAGTCAGTGGAGTACAATAAGGTCACATACAATGTAGATGGTCTGTCCTGTATGTGAGATCAAGAATCACCATGGTTACTTATCTGGTATTTTGCGTACTCTCTCTCATGCTCTCTTTCTTTTCTCTCTCTCTTTTTTTTTTTTTTTTTTTCCTCCCCAATTTTTGTATTATACTGAAGACAGAACCTAAATCTACAGTGTAAAACAATTTTCTTTGTAAAATAGTGGCAGGAACCTTTTGAATGTTTGTTGTTTTGCAGCAGTGATGTATCCACTAGTATCAGGAAGCAGTGGCAAATACACTGTGCTGAAACTGCTGCTGGTCACCTAGAGCATGCTTCTTGACCTGTACATCCCTACTTGTAAAATGAGAATTGTTTGCTTTATTAATGTAAAATAGTTACTGTTTGCAAGTACCATTTCCCTCTGATTATGGGACTGTACATTTCCCACAACAGTGGCTGCCTGCTTTCTGGATATTAAGTTTTGCATACCTGCAAATAGGAGTTTCTGTTTAGTATTTGAGGAGAGAGTCTTTCAGGATTTAAGTGATGATGCTTCGTTCACTTTTATGGTCCCATTTATGAGCTAGTCTTCCTGGCGTCTGTCACTCAGCAATTCAGTGCTTTTAGTGACTACTTAATGTCAAAGAATTAGCAGTGTAATCCAACTCCACAAATATATATATATATATATAAAACATTTTAAGAATAACCAATATAGAATGAAGCATAAGATTTTTTTTCTTTTTTTTTTTTTTTCAAGTGGAATAAATATTATTTTTCATCAGGTATATCCTGCTGTTTCTTGATCATGTCACTGGGGCAAAGAGGGGTGGCCAAAGAACCGTGTGAGCTTCTCGTTGTGTAGAGAGATTGCTCAGCAGTTAAGTTACTTATTAGACCACGTTATGTAGAAGTATTTTAGTTTCTAATTTCTGTTTAGACACCAAAGCACTCATGTGAGTGTGTGGAAATTTTGGCACCGAATTAAGAGTTGAACTGTGTTTGTGTGCATGGAAGATAGATCTATTTCAAGTAGTTCTGACAGCATAGGTGATTAATGCCGCTTTTCTAGCGGCATCTTAGCTTAGTTTGGTGATATCAGTTGTTCTTAACGTGGGATTGTAGGTGACCTTGCTTTTCTTGCCTATAGCCTTGAGGGGACAGTGACACTGTGGTGTGTTTTGGGAATTATGCTTCACTGCATACAATGCTATACTACTGCTACTCTTCTGGTTTAGTCTACTTAAGTTTCTTATTTGCCATGGTTAAACCACCGGTTTTGTACTACAGCATTTATAATGTGGGCATATTGGTTAAAAAAAAATAGTAAAAAGCTAAAAGATTGTAACCAGCTGAAAGAGAAGTTAATGGAAGGAAAGTAGTTCAGCTGCGAAACAGAAACAATTCAGGGAGTTTTTTAAGATGCTTTGGAACAGATTTGAGCAGTGCTTGTGAAGAAAAGAGGATAGTCATGTAAAATAGAAGGTAGGATTTTTAATAAGGAAAGTAATGATGGAAAACAACCAATAGGAGTATGGACAGGTAAAGCATAATTACAGATCATCTTTAAATACCATGAGTAAGAATTTTTTGCTCTGTTCGCATCATTCTGTGTTGTGCCTTTTGCTAGGATTTTACACATTAAGATTGCCACGTATTGCTTAGTGTTGTTAATACGCAAAATCCTGGCAAAAGGTTGACATTGTAATGGCTCTAAAGGACCCATTTCAATGTAAATCCTGAGGGTCTATCAATGTGCAGGGGATTTATGTGGGTGAGTCCCATTAATGGTAATGGGACTTACGTGCGTAAATCTCTTCTGCATTGATGGGAAAATAGACTCCTTGGTATGCAAAGTCTCATTTGAAATCAAAGAGCATTTGCATAAGATCCATACGTAGCATGGAACTCTGTGTGTTAAAAATAGTATGAAAAGAAGATAATACGCCTTAACTATTTTAGTGCATAAATGCTTGTTTAAAAATAATATTCTTTGTTTTGTATTTTACTTCTTTAAATTGCAGCAATATTTACGCAATTGTCTCAAACTATTAGAAGCCAAAATACTTGTATTTTTGCTAATGTGGATGGTTGCTTTTTACATGAGTGTTGTTGAATGAAATAATTATATATAGTTGTGGAACTTTTGCACTGAGCTCATGTCCCAACTTTCTGCATGAAATATTTAATTTTGAATGACTTAAAGAGTATAAGCAAGAACCAAGAGATCTTTGAAGTCCTAGTTCTGCTGCAATTCTCAAAGCTTATTGATCTAAAAAAATACTCTCAAATAAGTGTCTTTGTGTTTGATTTTATTTGAAATACCAAACAGTACTAAAAAAGACGTTACATGCTACTGCTCCTCAGAATACTGTAACCTTTGATAGAGAGAGATTTAAATTTGTAATAAAATGTGTCTCCACTGCACGTATATACACAAACTGAATTACATCGCAGCAGCATAAGTTAAGCTGTTGTATTATGGCAGGAGTCTGAAAATACAGAAAATATGAGTACAGTGCTTTCCAGCAGGTGTCACTGTTGGCAAATAGAAAATTAAAATGCTACATTTATCACAGCTTATGTAAAGTTAAAAATATTTTCAAGGAGGCAATGTACTTCACTGTTTTTTTTGGGGGGGGAGGGGTGTTGTTGTTTTGTTTTTTTTTTTAAATCTACTTGTAATGTACAGGTGTTTCTTTTGTTAAACTGTTTAGTATATATTGCTTACCTTAGGAAGGCTCAAATGGACATGAATACATTACAACAAAATTATAATATTGCTTGGAGAATATCTGAAATATTAATGGCCTACTTTGTTCTTTGCTGTCTAGCATCTAGATTTGCAGTGTTAAGTATGAGCATAAACAACTTAATTATTTTGCTATTTCTATGTTTTTGAAGTGGGTGAAGGAGAAGAGTAAGTTGATTTTGCTGATGCAGACAAGAAGTGGCCTGCAGAAATAAATATATATATATATTTTAATCAAAGAAGAAACCTGGATTTGGGTACCTATTTAAGATGAAGGTTTTGAGTATGCATGGCTATGCAAGGTTTTGTCTACTTGAAAGAGGAAGAGCTATATTATATCTCATGTAGTACCTCACCTCAGGAATTTATATCAATGCTTTCAATGAGACTTCTCTCAGAATGAGGTGCCCTCTAAGGAGAGAGATCACAGTTGAACGTATTTTAATATTAAAGATATCTGCTATTTGTGTTCAGGACGAATATAACATTTGCCACTGTAGATATGAAATAGTTGAAACTAGGTGCTTTCCTTTATTTTTATGTGGACAATATTAATCTTACAACCCTTATCTCATTATCCAATGCATACTGGATAATTAAGAGTAGCTCTTGGAATGCAGCTTTAAATAAGCTTTAACAATAATTTCTGAATGCAATAAACGTCTCCAAAATTCTCTTGGTTTTGGTGCACAGAATAAAAGTGTGTTGTGGTTTATATCAGAAACATATTTTTACATATAGTGCTATTGTGGATTTGTAGAGGGTGGGGTGTGAACAGCACAGGTGAAAGCAATTTGTCTAATTTTTCAATGAGTTGATACTTCTATGTGCATTGACTTTTGTCTTTCCCTTTCTGTGTAGCATAGAATATGAATTTATCCACCCTGATTACGGAGTTCCTAAAGGATGCTTTATATATGATGGACCAAGTTCTTACTGAAAATGATGACAGCTATAACAACATAAAGCCAGATTCCTTTTCTTTCTTTTTTTTTTTTTTTTTTCTTCTTTTACATACTGGATAACATCTCAATACTTTTCTTAAAATCTTACTGGAACATCTGAAATCCAATGACAGCAAAGACACTGGGTTATATCCCTGATATAATTACATCACACTCAGTAGAGTCACATTAGGAATGAGATTAGTATTGCTATGTGTTTTTGAAGGAAAACTTCTCTGCTCCTTTTTTTTTTTTTTTTTTTTTTTTTGAACAGTTGATGCAAGTGAAGGATCTACAGGTGTTAAATGGAAGGGGACAACAGCATGCCTGATTGCAGCACCTGACTGCATAAGTATATTGCATCAGAGACCCAGGTATCAGCTGGGCATTGTTCATCCGGCAGCAATTAGCACACCTCAGCTGGGAAGAATTTAATTTAAAACCAAGCAGCCTTCACAAGTGAACTATTGGAAGATATTGAAAGACAGGAGGGAAATGTGTCCTGAAGCTTTTCAGCTAAATTCAAGAGTGTTCTGAGAAGGAGGGATGGCAGAAGGGGCTGTGTTTTGTCTCCAAGCTGAGTTACAGGCCTCAGGAACTGAAGTGAGGGAGCTGCTTGTGCTGCCTTATCTCGGTGGTACGTCCACGGGATGATGGCCCGCCACGCTTGGGAGCAGCAGCGTGGCTGCATTGGAGGGAAGCTCTGTCTCTGCTGGTGTTGCTTTCCTGGTAGCTATGCCTCCAACAGCACCATTTGGGTAATGTACCTGATGCTTTTTTTTTTGTTTGTTTTTTTTTTGTTTTTTTTTTTTTAAATGCCTATAAAGGTACAAATTAGCTCCTTAAGGTAACTTTAACAGAAGACAGAGGCTCTATTGAAGAGTGATTGTTGTAGAAATAAGGTTCCTATAATAGCAGCTTGTATGTAGTCTAAAGGTGTGTCTCGGTACTTGTGCACTCAGTAATGGTGCACAATAACATGATTAAATATTTTTATAGGTATATAACCCTTATGGGTATATACGTGAAATAACTTTGTCTTCTAAGTAATGAAAAATTGTATATTATAGTTGTTTGTCTCTCTATCTATGGCTAAATATATGCTGAGTGAATGCAGCTTTAGCACTCTGTTCTTACCATGCTAAATTTACAAGCTGGTTTGTTTCCTACAAAGTTATTTTGACAATTGGATGGTTTATGATATTGCAATGTAAAAAAAAAAAAAAAAAGATTAAAAAAGCTTTTTGTTTGGAATAAGTGCACTTAAAGGGAACAAAAAAGTTGCAGCTAAAAAGGCACAGTTTCTTGGATTCCACAAATGAGCAGTATTAACTTAATTTTAGTGAGTTTTAATTTTAGTAAATTTTTACTTTCATATGTCATGATGAAACTGTTGTCTTAGTCCTTGCAGGATCTAGTCCTGGACAAATTTGAATATGCATAATATTTTTTACCTGCTTCCTAAAGACTTTTTTCCAGTTCTACTTGCCTCCGTTAGAAGTTTAGGGCACTTTTTTTTTAATTCAGAAGCTTAACCCTCTCTTTTTTTTTTCTTGATTATTTTATTATTTGAATTACTGATGTCAATTTTGCAGTCAATAGATGTAGCTCAGGGGAGGAGGGGAAGGCAGGGAGCACAGTGCTATTCTGTTCTGTAGATTTGGCAACAGGATATGTTTTGAATAATGACTTCAGCAATTAAGTCTTTAGAGAGCTTTCCACTGTGCTTTTTGCAATTTATTTTGCTTTATGAACGCAAATGCTGTTCTGTTCAGGAAGGCCCTGTTTGTAGAATATAGAAAGAGACACATAGAAGTGAACTGCTGCTGGTTTTAGTGTATTCTGTGTAGTTCTAACCAGGAAAAATGTCATCTTTTGAGAGCAGAGTTGGCCCTGAATCCATTCTGGAAACGTGATAATGGGCCTGAGAAATCTAGACTTTGTGATGTTTCAAAAGGTTTTTTGAAGACACAGTGTGGAAAACCATAAGACATGAGTCTTGATTCATCAGCAAGGGAACTGGAAGGGTGATGATGAAGGGGAAAAGGAGATCTCAAAGTGTGATGACTGTGACTTTTGTAGTCCAGGCTTTACCTCGTTTTCCCTGCAGTTAGCAATAGAATTGTGTGTTCGGGTGCCTACGTTTGGCCTTCCAGGAAGCTGCTGCAGTCAAATAGGAGTAAGTAATGAGACAAATTGTATGTAGTGGGTTGAGAAATCAGTACGTGAGATTAAAATATGATTTTTATAAAATGAACTTCTGTCTGAATGCATTGTAGGATGGATGAAAATCTGCTAATGCAGAACAGTACAGAATAATACTCTGATGTAATGATAACAAATAAATGCATTTCTCCCTTGAGTGGAAATTATAATTCCACAATTATCCTGCAACACAAAACAGTATGTAGGATAAACAAATAAATACTACTATAGTCCTTTATTTCACTTAAGAGAAATTAATTAGGCTTTTCACTGCTACCACCTTTCATGAAGTAAAGTGATAAATGTATAGGCCTTTCATGCTTAGCTCCAAATTAAACTGCTTTTCTATTTTAATTTGGCAGAGTTCTCAGTATTGTCTGTCCTTTGTACATGTAATCAATAAGTAGATCATGTGTATGGGCTTTTATCAGATACGCTATAATACTGCCACAAAAAGCATCGTGTGTAACACTTAATAGTTCACTCCTATCAGTCCATAATTTTATATCCAATTAGCCCCAATATGCATATATATATATAGTAAAACTCAAGTGAAGAACTGGGTCAACTGGGCTTGCTTTTCTAGTCCTACTCCTGTGAAAATCTAATGCAAACATTTTAAAGAATGGGTTGCTGAGTAGTTGCTGCATATGTGGTTGCAAGGAATATCCTCTAAGCAGTTCTTATGAAGGAAATGAGAATCGTTCTGATGAATGATTCCTAATTTATATGTAAGTGTTACCTTGTTTATTCCATAAACAGGCTGATATTGCATTGAATTGTCTGGTCTTTGCATGTGTCTGTTTTAGCAGACCATGTGGCTCCACTTTCAAAACTCTTCCCTTAATTTTTAGTTCTCAAAAATATACGTAGTTCTTTCATCATCTTTCTTAGCCATAGCATCAGAATTCTTGGAGGTTTGGTGGACTGCTTTTACTTCTGTATCTATTTGGTAGCTACTTTGAAAGTCTCTTTCACATTCAGCTTTATAATGAATAACTTTTTGTTGGTTTGTGTATGTGAAAGTTTGGAAAGGTTAGATATCATAAACTTCTCACCCAATCCAGTGCTCAGTTAATGTTATCACTTCATGTAGCAATTTTTGTTACACAATATTAGGGGGAAAAAAATCCTAGTTCAGTGTTAAAAATACATTAATTGGAGGATCATTTGTATTTTGCAGGCAAAGATTTTCAGTTGCATTCTTGGTTTAATTTAACATTTGTATCTTATTTCTACTTCAGACTATTTTAAACCAATTCTGTATGTTTTGATACAAGAGGTAATGTTTCTGTTATTTTTAAGGTATGTTTATGAAAGTACTACTTTTCAATGCTACTTTCTTCCTTTTCTCTTTAATAAACCTGTGCACTGAACACATGTGATAGTAATTCAGTATTTAACTCAAGGGATTTTGCAGGTTGAAAATGAGAATTCAGTCATTTAGATATTTTGAAATGAGAAGTGGTGATTGGCTTTTGTGATGCTTTAACTAGAAAAAAAAATGTTATGATCTGAGTATGCTTCACCAGAGAAAACACCATTTGATGATATTTCAGGAATTCTATGTCCATTCAAATATCTGAGCTCTAAGATTCTTCTGAAGAAGCAGGAATTTCTACCTTTTATCTTTCTACCTCTATTCAAAATCATATTTGGGACTAGAAACAAAGAGTGAACGCTTCCCCTACCAATTTGATTAATTCTGTATTTACAGAGGATTTTCTTTAGTGAAATAGATCTGACCACAACTAGAAAATATGATGACAAGTAGTGTTGCTAAGGACATGTTTGAGAGGCTTTACAAGATACAAGGAGTCCATAGTAGACACTAATCATAAAACAATGCAGACATCTAAAACCCTGTGTACTATCTGAATGCATAAAAGCTTAAATCCGGTGACTTAATTGTTTTGAACAACTTGAGTGAAATCATACGGGCTCCTTTTGTTTGAAAACATTGGAGTCGGTGAGGAAATTGTTACACCATTTGATTCTATGGGTATGAAAAAAGTGGTTCTAGCTGCCTTTTGCTTCTTGTAATGGCTACTTCTTTTATGACTGTTTAAATAAGGATATTGAACCTTGTTGCTTGACTGTTCTGGGTTTGTTGTTCAACGTACATATGCACTGATAAAGAAATAGACTTTCTGCCATTGCTTTTGTGGTCTTGGTGTTAGTTGCAAAAAAAGGCCACAACTTGGAATGGTAAGGAGAGGAAATGTCAGAAATGCTGGTGTTCTAACCCTAGAATCAATTAACGCAAACAGTCTATGGAGATGGCCCAATGTGTTTATTTTACATTTCTAGAAAGGTTTGGGTTTTTTTAAAATGCAAATTTTAATCAAATTGCATATCTTTTCAGTTTCTAGACTTTTGAAAAATCACATAATTTTTTCTCCTTAAAATAATGCAAACTGTTAACAAATTTAGTAGTTAGTGTTCAAAGACTGTTGAAACCCACTTAAAATAACATGACAATCTCATCTTTGCAATAATACTAGGTTGTTAATTAGCTGAGCTACCCAAATACTGAGATTATAGTTAAAATGGCTCTGAGTAGGAGGTGATAATGATGCACTGCCTGGTTTACAACACGTTATGTGCAGTGCACATTAATTCCGGTTTTTAAAAGAAAATTTTCCATAGTATTAAAAAGCTCTCATTTTAGAGAATAAAATCTTGCTCAGTAAAGATAACCTTATTAAATATGTCTACAATAGATATTACTATATCTAGCAATGAGAAGAATGATAGATGGGTGCTTAAAAGAAGAGGTGTGCAATTATGGGGGGAAAAAAAAAATGTAACTGGCATCACCTCAAATTCAACCAAGTGCTGAAGTCTGTTTGGCAGACTGATTTGACAAAAAGAATTTAAAAATTATTTTATTTCCTTACCTCATGTTTAAGATGTAGTACTTAGCTGTACTTGGATATTGGTTTGTGTAGATACTGGAAATAACTGAAAAGTGACCATTGCTCACATGACTGTCCAGAGTTGAGCCTTGTGGTGACCACCTTAACTAGTTAAAGCCTTCCTGGGCATGGTTACATGAACTGCCACTGTAGATCTGCCATTCTGTAAAGAAAAGAATGGGCTTGACATGTAAGAAATGACCATTCCACTTCTGCTATTTTTGTAAAAACTAAGTTTATGCACAAATGTCTTTTCCTTACTCAGGACCTCTGTGGGTTGTTGTTTGCGTTTTTTCTTTCCTTGAGGAGCCCAAGATGTGAGTTTTTAAAGAGCTTGTAGGAAGCAGAAAGAAACCCCCAGAGTCTTTTTTAAAAGCTTGATATTCCCTTTCTGCCCATCTCTTCATTCTTTCTATGTTTTCTTTCACAGCTTAGTTATTTAACGAGATCCAGTAAACTTACAAGTCTTAAGTCAAATTTGTTGAGAAATACAAGAGAGAATTCTGAATCTGTTTTCTTTCATGTGGCTTCAACACTAATGTCCATCACACTAAGTAGAAAGACTTCTTTTTGGGCTTGGTTTGGGGAGGTTTTTTGGTAGCTTAGAAGTTTGAGGAGCTCTGCTGCTTCTGGGAACTTGACTCTTAAGTTTTGTGACAGAGAACTGAATGAGATACCCGTTTTAGAAGATTTCAAATTTGACTTGTCAGATGAGCACTAAAGACAATATCTTAATCTAGGAAGCTATACAATAATTTTGTTTGAATAACTGAAAGTAAGGCTTTATTGCTGTTGTGGTGAATGTTCTGATTTTAGGATAATGGAAGAAGTTGCCAGTGTTGCTGTATCCATCTTTTTCTAAGGGCTAATTCTAAAACCATAAAGGATGCTACATGTACTCTTTTCCAGGTCTTTTCTGGCACTTTGGAATTGCCAAATAGTACAACTTCCTAGCCTCTTTCCAGACAATTGCGAAAGCAGTTTTTTAGGTGTTTGTTACACTCGCACTTAGAATTTTTCTATCTTAAAAAGCAAGTTTACTATCTGAAAAATAAGCAGCACATTGAACAATTACAACTACTACTTTTCTTGGTTAAAATGCCAAAAGGGAGGACCTTAACAGGAGGAACTCCACTCAAGCTACCGTTTGGGAGCCTCAGTCATTTTTTAATTTTCTTTCTTGACTGAGGTAATCAAAATGAATTTTAATTTTGAAAAAAATTGTCAGTATGCCTCTGATATTTCAAGTCCTTTCCTGCAGAATAAGCTAAGAAATAATTTCTATTGCTATAGCTTCAGATGTTTCTGCTTACTGACTCTTTCAGAGGTCACAAAGTATGACAGGCAAAGAGTTTGCAGAATGAGATCCTTGATTAGTTAGAAACATAGCTGTCAATGCTCAAGAGCAAGGTCTGATGCTTTTATTGTCAAACTGATATTGGTATTGGGCATCATACAGTTACTTTAAACATAACAGTGTTAGCTGGCAGAAAATTTTCTGTAAGAAAGACGTAACACAGTATAGTTAACTTTATGCCTTCAAGTATCTGTACTGTATATGATTGTATTAAAAAAATGTATGTTATGCAGTAAGGTGCATACAAATGCCCAGGTAGTGCTGTAGAGCTATGAGAGATTAGTGACATGAGTGATACCATATATTCTTATTTCCTTTTGTTTACCTAATATGCACATTCTTTAGAAGTGCAGCTCTAAAACAACAATAATTTTTGTAATTACAGTCATATCTGAAGTCCATTAAGTGGTATATGCGTATTTCCAAGGATGACTAATGTGCTTAGAGAATTGTGTCTAATGAGTGCTTTGCATTTTATAGTTTTGATCCAGAGAGAGGACAAGATCCTCATACAATTTTCTGAGCACCTTAATGTATCAGCTAGAGAAACCAGCAGTTATAATCCTTAGTGTCTTTTAACATCATATATTCCACAGGATAGTAGTGTGTATGTGCTTAAATATTATCATTCTTCAAGATATTATCTGAAGACCAGGTGAAATTTAAATTACGAGCAGCAAAGTATGTGTGTGTATATATATATATATATATGGTGACCTTAGTTTTGTTAATGTGAAATGGATGACCTTTCTTTCAAGAAATGCTTGAGATTTGTGTATGTTTGTCCAGGAATACTATACAGTCCCTCAAGTACACTGGGGAAAAAAAAAATATCTATATCCATGGGAAGAGAGGAAAAAGATCTTATATAAGTTAGGGGCACATGATAAGCTGGTGTACTAGTCACACCTTAAAGAGATACAAGCAGATGAATTGAGCAGCCCCTTCTGGTGTTTGAACCTCAGGTTTTATGGATCTTCTGCTTTCTCTCCATTGAAAATGCCTAAGAGGCTTTGAATTAATCTTCTTGAAGATTTACATGAGTGATTTTTAAATACTGTAAGATTTCTTTGTTTTTGTAAGTTACTGAGTTTGATTTGTTTTAAGAAAGTGTTTGCAGTCATAATTAAGAGAGATATTAAGCTTAGTGTTAATTAAACAAATTGATGTGAATACCTGATTGAGTCCTGAGTGGGTTAGATTTTTTCCAGCTGTGAGAGATCTCATTAAAAGATGGATAATTTGTAAGTTAAGTGTGTGAGTTAAAGGAATATGCAATAAAAATACGAATGTGTGTATTTCTAAACTTTAACAGCAAAACAGTCTGTGGTCTTAGATGGCTTTAATATACTGGTAGTGTGATGAAGAAACTAATCCATAACTCTAGGATAGAGAGAGGGTAGGACCTTCATCTTCTGCAGAAAATGGCAGTTTTTCTTTTTGGAATAATGAAGAAGGCCTGAATATTTACTTGCCTTTAGTAAAATCCTAGAAAATGACCCCCTCCCTCCACAGCTTTTTCTTTAGCATGTTTTGGAAAAAAAGAACAAGGAAGGATATGCAAGTAAGAACTTGTGAGATATGTAAGGGTGATTCATCACTTGTTTTCAAGTGATGCTCACTACAAAGTTTCTAAATCAATTTTTTCGTTTGCAGACTAATTTTTCCTGTTTTCAGCACAATTCGGTTCAAGACCGAGTCTGAAGTTGAGCTTGCTTTGGGGAGTGTAAGGCCTGAATCAGATGACTTACAAATGGTTCTTGCAACCTAAATTATTCTGTGATTGTGAGTCTAAGTCCATGTTTGGATCCAGTATACTAGAAGACACTTCTGGCACTGTGTTCTGAAAATATTTGTAATATCCTGATATTTACATAGGACTCCTTTATTACATGAGGTGTTTATCCTGAGGCCTCTTTTAAGGAATTTTCTGGGGTTTTTTTAGTAGTCTTGATTATTTATTTTTAACAGATAATATGAAACAAGTAGACTGCTCTATTTAGATCTAATTATTTTACAGAAGGTACAGGATTTGCATGCTCTGATGCATAATTTCAGAAATTTTCTTTGTTTCCCTCGAACAGCTGCAATGTATGTCTATAACAAACTCTCTGTGAAGGGGAAATGGAAATATTTTTCCAGGTTTAGGCTTATATCACGTTGTACCAATGGATTTGAGAGACATCAGTGAATTGGCATCTTCTCTTTCCTGAGTGTTAGACCTCATGATATAGCCCTGAAGACGATTAGTGTTGCATGATTTTTATACATGGGATTTAATAAGGCTATACACAAGGATTAGGATTTTTCTGTTAAATTGCATCATTATGCTACTGAAAGTTTCTCCCGACTATCTGGATTCTGAAAATTGTGCTCTAAAATTTCCAAAGTAACTCTTTACCTTTTATGGACAAACCTTTTGTTTTGGTTTGGGGCTTTTCTTGGCTAACTCTCCTGTGATGATTGACATACTCCGTGAAGTGTATTGAGCACTAATAATACCTATCGCAATGGCATCTGTTCAGACTTTAAGCTTCCTAGTATGCTACTCATGTATAGTATGAAGGATATCCCTATACCGGAGAAGAATCATAATTCAAAAGTGTGATGATTGGTTTAAGAACTTAAATGCAAAAGGTGTTTTTGTTATGGTTTGTTCTCGTTTTGCTTGCTTTTGTTATATGCTTTATTTTTTTTTATCTGACCATTCTCTTTATAGTAAACATAGTTTGCACCCTGGCAAGGCAGACTTCTCCCAGGAATTTGCTATGAGGACAGCTGTTTCCAGGACAGCAGCCTTTGTTGTTCCTGAGCAACAGCTGTACACTGCAGCCTCTTAAATTGCACCAGATCTGCACAAGCTTGCCTGTCCCTAGCATTTGGTTTTTAGGCGGGAAGGTGGCATAGGCAGGAGTTGATATCAACCACCAGAAAGGCTCTTGAGAGTTTATTCCACGCTATGTTGGTGGAATCCTCTAGCGTAACAGCAGAGGTGGCAATTCTGTAATTTATAGAAGGCCTCAGTTAGAATTCCTTAGCAGACACCCTGGTTTTAGTTTAATTATTTTTATAAGCAAAAACTGTGTCAGTTATTGCAGTACATCTTAGTTTTTCAGCTACTTCTCCTACTTAGAGTTTTAAAGGATTTGCTTCATTCTGCTTCACCCATTGAGATATTTAGGAAGAAAACCTACAAAAGAAATACTGGTTTTCATGTTACAAGGTGTTTTCCAGGTGTCATTAAGTTGCTTGGAAATGTCTAGAATTATAATTTTGAAAATCTAGAGATAAAGAAAAATTATCTTTCCTTCCCATAAAAAAAAAAGTATCATCATTTGTTAAAAAAATACTAAAGTTCTTTCTCAGGTAGTTGTTATCTTGGTACATTAGCCAGTGCCCTATTAAGTATGAGTCAAGTAAATAATAAATAAAACTGAAAGACATGAACAAGTCATAATAATCTTGGATTATCATATGTTTTATGGCAAGCTTAGTGTTTTATAAAAGCAGTAAAAATCGATTGTATATTTACTGGCATATATGGTTAATAAAGCCAATCCTGATGCTGCATATATTGAAGACATATATATGTCTGTAACAAATATAGATATTCTTATATCTATCTTATAGCACTTTTAAAATTAATGCTACAACAATAAATCTGTTTGGAGAAGAACCTAAGAAGAATCAAAGTACTACAATGAAAATATCCAGTGTTTCAGTTAATTCAAAATAAATGGGGAAATTAAATTTAAATATTTTTAAAGAGTCCTTGAACGGTTTGTTGATTAGAAACTAATGTAACTCCTTGTCTAAGATAAAACACCCAACAGGCAGCAGCTGCTGGTAATTGGTGAAGTAATTGTAGAGCCAATAAGTTGAAGAAGTGCTTATTAAAAGAAACTGCCTTCCTATCTGCTCATAAGTTCAATTGAGTAATGCACTCTACATGTGGTCTGATGGTAGGTAAATTATACACCTGATTTAAAAACACTCCATCCATGAGAGCTCCTATTTTGCTCATCCATAAAATTTTTTACTTTCTTTATTACTAACTACTTGCAGCAGCATATGGCATAATATCTATCAAATTAGGCTTTGAGGGCATCTTAGGCTGGCACCCTGCTGACTTGAAACATGTGCTTAATGCATATTGCAGTGTTTTAACCCGTTAAGTGCCCCTAGGATAGGCCTCACACTCTCAAGGCGAGAATGCCCATGTGGTCTCACAGACACAGACTGCACACCCTGCTGATCTGCTGGCATTCCACCGAAAGTGATGAATCTGCCTTGAAATGGCCGTTGCACAGACATCATGTGAAGCTCATTCTAAAGAAACTTTGAGGCCACAATATCTTAGTTTTGAGCTGATAAAAAAAAAAAATAGGTGCATCTGAGAAGAGTTGTAATTTAAGCTTAAGAATCATTTAAAAAAAAAAAAAGAAATTAAGCCATGCTACTCCTTCAGCATATTAGTTTGCACGCAGGCTGTTCTGAAAAAAAAAAAAATCTGTTAATTTGATAAAATCATTTTCTAGTAAGTTTTTTGATGTGATGTTGTGCACTCATCACAAAGATTGAATTTCCTTTTGCATAAGTAAAAACTTGCTTTGGACTGCTCCTAAACCAACAAAAAAAAAGTGTTTCCCCCAGCTCCAAATTTTTCTCTTTAACTTAATGCAAAGCATTCATAGTCATCTTTTCCTTTGACGAAACTGTAAGAAGTCAAATTCTCTACACGTCTGAAAATGTTTTAGTGTACCTTTGACAAGTGATGTACTGTGGGTGAAACCTGAGGAAAAACTACTGTAGACAAGCACTAAATTTATAATTAAATATTGGGCGAGGGAGGGGGGAATAAAAACATCTGATTCAACAGTCACAGAGGAGTCATTTGGATGGTTTCACTGTGGGATTTGTGAAAGCTTTCAAAGCATTCATTGGAAACAACTTGAAATCTGAATACCCTTTTCCCTTGCTTCTTAACAGTAACTTTTAAAGGAAGATTTTCATTGGAACTGATGAAGAGCTTAAAGGTTTTATTTTTAAACTGAAATAAACTTAGACTTTAAGTTCTTGCTTTAGCCCCAAGACTAACTTGGCAATGTGATTTATCCTAGTCCTGTGTATTAGTAGTGGTTTTCTTGAGTGTATTTGGATAAGATTTGTGCTGCAAAGTTCCTCTGCCAAGGTTGGATTTCAGTCTGAGAAAATGACAGCTGCGCTGATGATGGTCATGCTGTACTGCGTAAGCTGAAGTCCTGGGAAAAGGCTCCTGTGCCCATGTAGCTGGTGGTCCTCTAGAAAGCAACTGATTCAATGAGCTACTTCTGTCACTGCAGATGCGTCTCTGGTAGAGGGCTTTACTGGGCTGCATACCTGGCCTTGCTGCTCTGGCCAGTCAGCTGTTCCAGGGTGGCATAAGTTTGTTAAAAATGCTTATATGCACAGATAACTAATATGGCAAACAAGCTAGCTAAAGAAATCTGAAGAAGTTAAAAATAAGAAATATTGATAATAGTAAAATAATAGTATATGGATAATAGTAAAATTAACGGCTAATTCTTATCTATAGCCACATGGATTTAGTTGAAATGTAAACTGAAATAGGGATTTTGAAACTACAAGTGCTTCTTGTAAGCAAAGAGGGGAAGATAAAGCCAAGGATGTGGACACACAAACAGGTTATGTAAGAGTAAGCGCAAGCAGACCGTTTTACAGGGACAGTCCCTGTATACACGCACTCTGGGGGAGCATACCTCTCTTCCATTGGGAGGGAAGATTCCTCCTGTTTACCATAACACAGACATACACAAAAGGAGTTTTGATGTGTCTTGGAATGTTTTCAGACCAAAAGGCTGTTTTGCCAAGTGTCTTATTTCAAGCAATAAGTATGAGTTTTTCCCTAACAAAGCATAAGATCAGGGGAAAAAAATGTATGAAACTTCATTGATGATCCTGTTTTTATTTTTTAATTTTTTTTTAGCTCAGCTGAGACAGTTTAGGGTTTATGTCAACTTAATAACCCTCAAGTGATTACATTTCCATTTTCTCAGTCTTCCCCTGAGCCCATAAACTTCTAACAGCCATGATGTTCTTCATTAACAGGTTCCAGGAGTCTGTTACCCATAATATAAGGAGCTGCCTCCTTGTGCTTTGAACCTGGATCCTATTAGCATCATTTGATGCCCTAAGTTACAGACAACTGTAACTGTATATTACATCCTCATATTCTGGCAGTTTGCATGCGTCAAGCATAGCCTTGACCCTCCAGCCTCTGGAACTGCAATCTCTGTTTGCTGACTGTTTGCTGTTACTTGGTGCTGTTGGAATGGAGCTGCAGTGTGGTGCAAGAAAGCAAGCTGCCTTGCTTGCTCTTTGTCTTTAACTTCAGGTGGGAGGGTATGCGCTACCTAGCACTTGATTTATCCCTGAATCTGAGCTTTCCTGATTGCAGAGGGGAAAGTGAATGCTGAAGGATCAAACCAAACACTATTACTATTACATTTAATTTATCAAGTCTTTACTACCAAAGAGGTGATGAAGAAAGCCAGCTTAGCTTTTAAAAATATCTCTTAAATTTGAGGCTTCATAACTTGTTGCTATCAGGTTGGAAGAGAGATTTTGAACAAAGCAATGACAAAGATCATCCTTTCAGCCAGGCTGATAAATGTTGTACCTATAAAAGGTGATTTAAAATGTTTAAAAATAGATGTTGAATGTAAACTAATCCCTGGGTGTTGGTTTTGGGGTTTGAGTGTAGGTGTTTTGTTGTTTGTTTGGGATTTTTTTTTTTTTTTTTTAACTGAGAGGCTGTATCATGTTTCCTCATTAGACAACTGAATGTATTCTCCAGTTGCCTATCCAGTGTTTGTTATAGCCTTCATCTAAAAATTCCTGTCTGTGGGAACTGGGAGGTGGAAGCTAAGGCAGTGTATTGCAGGAAGTAGGAATGGTGATGGAAATAAAGCAGCTCAGGAAGGAGGAAGAAAGCAAGAAGAAACTTTCTTCTGCTTGTATACGCTGCTGAGGTGGATTTGTGTCTGTTATATCTTTGGAGACTAAAGATGAATTAGAGAATGAAAATGATCCTTAGGGACAAAATATAGTAAACCATTAAATCATTTTTTGTTAAAATTTTAACCTCTCCTTTTCTTTGTGTTCACATGCAACCTTAATATGAAGGAGGGATTTCTTTTGGCCATTTCATTAAGCAAAATCATCATTAAATATGAATTGCTTTTTAAGGTCATTAATATCCAAAGTCCCTTTGACTCTGTCTTACTTCTGACAGTGACCAGCAGTAAAGACCAAACACAGAATGCAAGAACGAGGCACTCACACCATAATACTTCTCCAGACTACTACTTGGCTTCCAGCAGTTTGCAGTGTCACGCTCTGAGGCAGTAATGGGGTTTTTCTGTAACTGTCAGTGGATTTTTGTGCTGCTGTATCACATATTTTTGTAGAATTGATCTTAAATTTTGTAGCTTTTTAACCTCCCTTATCTCTAGAGCGTAGTCCAGATTTTTACAGTCTTTG
Organism: Chlamydotis macqueenii; assembly: GCF_036417535.1. Classification (NCBI taxonomy): domain Eukaryota; kingdom Metazoa; phylum Chordata; class Aves; order Otidiformes; family Otididae; genus Chlamydotis; species Chlamydotis macqueenii. Next base: position 19,238,733 of record NC_141564.1, on the reverse strand, counting down.
TTGCCTTCTCTGTATCTTTACTATTTCTATTCTGCGTTTTGGGGAGGGAAAGGGAAGAACTGTATTCAGTATTCAAGTTACAGAAACACCATGTCATTACCTAATTTGTTCTTTATCTCTTTCTTAACTATTCACAATGTTTAGCTGACTTTTTTTGACTGCAAGTGAGCACTGATCTGGTGTTTTCATAAAACAATCTCTTCTGTTACCAAATGACAGTAGTCATCTTGGAACCTGTGTATGCATAGGTAAAATGAGACTGTTCATTCTTCACAAATATATCTTAACTTTTATCCACAATGAATTTCATCTGTTATTTTATTGCCCATTCACTTGGTGCTATAACATTCTTCCATGACTCTCCAGTTAGGGTTGCTGGATTGTTTTGTTTTTTTTTTTTTTGCGCTAACTTCAGTAGTCTTGTTTCTTTGAATACTGCAAGTAGTGGGGGCCTTATCACAGATCTTAATGAGCTGCTACTGATGACTTCATACCACTATGAAAATTGTCTGCCTACTCATCACCCTCTATTTCCTTTGGTGTTTTAAATTTTATTTGTTTATTATGCAGATGAGAACTTTCCCTCTTATGGCCACTTAGTTTCTTTAATAGATTTTTACAGTGGACTTTGCCAACAGCCGTTTTGAATGTCAAGATTGTATCACTTAATCTTACTCTTGCGTGTAACAGTTGAATCCTTTTAAAAACACTGATATATTTCTGAAGTATTCCTGATTTTTACAAAAAGCATATTGATTCTTCTTTAATAGATCTCGCGTATTTATATGCCCATCTTTCTGTTCTTTAAACTCCATCTTACATCAGATTTCCCTCTGGGCATGGTTATTTGGTCTTTGCTATGGAAAATGAGTGAAATATAATAAATTACCATTTCTCCATGAGGGAAATTGTACAAGATTAAAGTCTTTCTGACTAGTAAGTGGTTCAGAGTCCTAAAGATGACCCAAGAAAATACCTCTCTCTTTCTCTGTCTCTCGTGCTCTATTTCTTTCTCCAGGGCTTCTACAGCTTTGGAAGAACATAAAATCATTAGAATGTCATGAATGTGGAAGTACATGGGAAAGAGATCCAGTCAAATCCTCTACCATCCTCCATACACCGCCACTTCTGTCCTCCAATTGGGTTACATCATCTGTTACACTTGTAATTGCTTACTAGTATGCCATTCAAAAGACAGGGCTCCCACTGAACTGATTTAATGACAGCTTCATTGGGTCCTATAAAAGGAAAAACTACCAAAACTTGAATAAGAAGAAAAAATTTATTTACATCTCTCTTGATCTATGGCATGTAACCTATTACACTTTTTCCCCCGTAGACATGCTTGCTTTCCCTGCCTCCACCTCCTCCATTAAAGTTATTTCAAAAGTAGAAGATTCTGTTTTTCACTACATTGACAATTTCCAGCTTAATTCTTTACACCGAGCACCCTGTAACCTTAAGGTGATGCCCTGACTTATAAATAGCATGGGTCAGACTTCCATCAGGTAGCTGCAATTGATTTACTCCACCAGACTTTGCATATTCACTATGTGACTTTTGGCAACGTGTGTACTTGAGCGGTGAAGGAAACTGCTGCTATTAGAATCCCAAATTCATTTGTTACAAAGATTAAGCAATATTAATTGAATTAAGGAATTGCTGGAAGGGAAAGCCATTATCTATTCTAATGGTCAGTTACCAGTAAAATTCCCAATTTTAAATTTCAGATTCAATTTTACTGCCTCTACTTGTTAAAATATTTTGACTGTAATCCTGTTGATGTGCTAAGAATATCACAAAGAAATATATATTTAAATATTAATATGTGCACAGCTTTGGTGAAATTAGACTGCAATAGACTGCTGAATGATAAGCGCTTATAAAATCAAGAACTAAAGCGCTATTCAATAAGGGCCAGGGTGGGCAGAACTTCGTGGTTTTTATTGTATTGTTTTAGGTTGGACAGGAAATTAAAATGTTGTTAATTATTCTGAAAACAAAAAAATTACTTAATTACTTTCTGATAGCTTTTTAAATTTGCATTTTATTATCCTCCAGAAATAGCTTAATTGACTCTTACTTCAACTACTTTAAATCCTGTAAAAATATTATGTAAAAAACCCGCACTTTAAAAATGTTTCTTTTCCTTCACTGAAGAGTTGCTGTAAGAGAAAAAAAAATAAAAAGCTGAACTACATATTGAATTTTCCAGGCTGTGTTTCCGCACAGCAATCTTCTGAAAAAGTGCAATTATTTTTTTTTTCCACTCAAACATGCATTTGAGAGGAATGAGTAGATCAGATAAAGAGCTGAGATTCAATTCAACTCAACCTTGAGTCACTCTCTGACTCTGTCTCTTTAAAAAGAAAAAAAAAAACAAAAAACACACCAAGGTGGCAAAATCAATACAAACCAATAATAACTTCACATTTGTGGAAGCAACATGAATGGCTCTCCAAAATATTGAGACACATCCAAGTACATTTTAGCAGAGCTGATATTTATCAGAAGTCATTTGCCCTCAAGCAGATGCTCTCTTTCATTGTGCTCCTGTCACAAATGACTAAGATTTATGACAGACAATTACAGCATCTGCAGTTAGCAGCCTTATAATCAGCACCATTATTTAACGATTGGTGCAATAAACTGACTCCTGTTACTGTTTATCAGATATCAGTCAGTTCTGGCTATTTTCTTCAACTCCCCAAATCACAGTATGGTGCAACCACTGCCTTTTAATGGCTAGTCAGAAGCAGGCACATTTTCATGTTTTGTACAGACTGCCGAGGAAAAAGAAAAAGCAACCAATTACATGTATGTATGGTGCCCTCTCATTTGAGATGCCTGTGTATGTAACTATCTCTATACAGTCTAAAACCTCTTGGAAAAAAAAAAAAATAACAGCTTTTACTATTTCAGATAAGAGCTTCTATTTAGGCTTCTGCATGGGGAAAAATGTTTTCTATTTAAATATTCATGTTTTAAAGAGTGAATAAAATGTTGGTGTACTGCGGTTGTCATACTCTCTTGCAGCATGAATTCTGTGTGTGTTTGAGGAAGGAACAGCATTCATTTATTATTCAGCCTCCTGAATGTCAGTCAAATAGCAGAATTGTGTTTTAAATTTAGTAACGTTCTTATCAAAATTAAAAGCTTGAGAAATGCCTCAGTTGAGGTTTTTATGTATATTATGAGACTTCTATTTTGTCTGCATTTTCTTCCTGGAAACCTTGTGAGAGGGAGCTGGATGATGTTTGGCTGCAAGTCCAACTGAAAAGTATATTAAAACTTGCCTGTGCTCCAAAAGTAAAGATGTAATTTCAGTGCCATGTTCTGGTACTACTTAGACCAGTGACCATCAGGTGTGAGTCTGGTTCCCTTAAATAAATGCTACTGTAAGGAAATGCTTTGTGTAACTGGGAGAAGACTTTGTCTTCTGTAGCCTGAATAGTAAGTTTCGTAAGAATTTTTTTTTTTAATTGCAATACCTGCATCTTGTCTGCGTTAGTTCTTGTCAGAGTACACTTTATGTTTATTGACATATTCTTCTGTTTGAGCTGCTAAATGACAATGCCTGTTATTCATAAGTTTTTCAAGGAAAAGATTTATTGTTTTAACTGACTAAGGAAAATAAGTTAGATCAATTTTTGTTTCTCCCAGTAGAAAATAAAGTGAAAGTAAATAGCTGTCCTTCTGTTCTTTATGGAGATGAGTCATCTTGTCAACAAGCAGAATTTAAAATCACTTTAAATACTGAACTGAAATTGCTTGGTACAGACATTTTCTGATATGTGAAATATATGTATCTTAAGACATATTTTTTTACTTGTGTATTAATGAACTAAGAATACACAGGGCTGATTATGTTTCTTAGTTCAACAAGTACCTAATCTGCAGTTATATATAACTGATAATTCCTATTTCTGAGGTATTCTGGACAAAGAGTCAGAAGGTAAACCTATTATACGTGTCTTTGATTAAAATTTCACTTTTGGTGATATTTTCATAGTTATTTGAACATGTGTATTCACTTTGCTTTTTAAAGAGAGCACATGTGAGTGGTTATAATCTTAGTAGTTCTTAAATAAAATCATGGGGTTTGATTTCAAGTGGTTTTGTCTAGGGCAGTAACTGTTAAAATTGACTTATATTTTTGGTAGATCATAAATATATTTATCTTTTAAAATCATTTTAGACAAACTCTGCACTGATAGAGATTTTGATTCTCCTGAAACCAAGTGTATGAAATACAAGTTTTGGTCCAGATTTGCATATGTAATGCTGTAATACACTTGAGAGGGTAGGTCTTTAAAAAAAAAAACCCAGCCAAATGAAAACCAACCAAACAAATGAAAACAACAGAACCAAAAAAAAACCCCCAGAAACGCCAACAAAAAAAAAAAAAAACCACCACTGCCAAACAAAAAACCCCACAGTAGAAAAGTCAGCTTCTGAAACTTGCAGCTTGGTCTTTTTTATTCTGATTTTGAAGTCATTTACAAACATAGAATATAATTAGTATGCCCTCATGCTCATGGAGCGCTTTGTTTATGCTGATAAATATCTGCCAGGGACTAGATTGAGACAGCTGAATTAATTTTCAGCTGATGTAGATGTTTAATGGTATTTAAGATGATTAATGGTACATGATACACTTTCCAGAAGCTACATAGTGATGGAATCATACTAATATTCAAATCAATAGAATTTAGTCTTCTACCTCAGAGGCATGTTTTTAAAATTTTCTGAAGTACAAACTGCCCTAGCTATCCTTTTAAAGTTGTTCACATACTGTAAATAAGAGATCCCTTAGATAAACTAAAGCCAGGTATAAGGCTTGGTCATAAATGTGACCAAGTTCATACTGATGGACTAGCTCTTCCAGGCAGAAACATTTGATGCTTGACGATGACCTCTGCGGTGGGTATGGATTAGTAGGCTGTAATGCTATGCTAAGTTCATGTAAGGAATAAGACCCTTTTGCCTTTTCTCAGCTCCGTTATAACAGGCTTTGGGAGTGTGGCAAACGAAGTAACGGGACAGTGTTGCGGTTTTGTTTAGTGAGGGGGGGGCCTAAGGTGGTAGAGAGAGATGGTGTAGTCTGGTCCCGATTGGGGCTGAACTATGACAGACAGGATAATACAAACTGTTTAAAGTGAATGTGTGGATGTTAAAATATTTTGTAAGTGAAACTGGGATTTTTGCTTTCAATTAAAATTAGAGACCCTTGTCTGTCACCTATATCAGAATTTGTAGTAGGTATTCCTGGACATATTTATGGCATAGGTTGTGGGATGAACTTGCTTGTTAATTCCACGTGATCCAGCATATGCTCCAATCCGTGGAAAAGACTGTCCTTTATCATAATAGCAGTGGAATCAAGCCAACTCCTAATTAGTAATGAGTTATTATGGTTTTAGAAAAAGTTAACATGACCTGTCATGTTATGAAGCTTCAGGATGCTGTAGTGCGATACAGTGTTAAAATTTGTGAAAGCTTTTAAGTAGTTGATTTCTATTTTATTTTTAAAAAATTGGAAGATAAATATCTCTCTTTTGTCTTGTCACTTTTGCTCAAATTATTAAAAATAGTCAGAATCACCTTCTGGCAAGCAAGTTTGTTTGGAAACTTGCTTTTACTAAAGTAAAACTATTGCCTCATTTAGGAGCTCTCCAGGATGAGAGGAGCAGGAGGATGAGCAAGTGCCATGTCCTTGTGCGACAGCTATGACTTTCATTGGAGATTAATTCAAATGAACCTCTACTCTTTTGTTTATCAAACATTGCCTTTGAAAGTAACATGTCTCTACTCCTAACATATTAAAATTAAACATATTACTCCTAACATATTAAATAAACATATTAAACATAAGCAGTAGCTTATGTACTTTTTATTACTTTTCTGGTATGCAAAAGCGATTATGTGCACTGCTGCTTGTACATTGTAAATGTGCTTCTTACGGTCCATACATGTAGCCTGGAGGTAGCTCAAGTTTTGTATTCAATCTTTTTTTTTTTTTTCATCATTACACACAGATTTCTTTACAGGCTTAAATGTTTCTATGTCTAGGTTGTCATGACAGAACATATCTGCTTTCTCTGCTTCTCAAACAGTACTCAGAGGAATGCAAGTGCTGCTATTTGCCTTAACTTGTACTTTCCTTCTTCGTATTTCAGTGAAATGCCATTTAGTGTGTAGGGTATTTCTTCCAGCTCTATCTCTTCCTTTATAGCATATGTGAGTAGTTTATATTACCTATGCCAGTTATCTACCATCTTTCTGCTTATAGGAATTTGTAAACTATGTACAAGAGCTTAGAAACTATGGACATCACGTTGGAGCATTGCTTCTTATGATACAGTGTGTTTAACTTGATGTGAGCCAGCATTAAATGCCTATAAATTTCTGTTCCAGAAGAACAGTGTTGTGGCAAGCAGCATGCAGTATCTCTGAGAAGACATTTGTAATGCTCTTCCCACTAAGCACCTATTCCTGTTCATCTCATTGTTAACCAAGAAATCCAGAAGAAAATCTATAAAGTAAAGCATTCACAGTACAAGTTCATAGCTGGGACAAAAATTTTTACTCTTGTGAAGGGAGTCATTGTAAGATAATGCATCAGTGTTTGCTCAAAATAGTAGTTTCTGTGGGATAGGAATTCAAATTGTAGGGCTATATCCCTAGAAGAATTTTCTTCCAAAATGTACTTAAGGTTAATATTAAATAAGCAGTAAAACATGATCTCCTAGTGTAATGCTGAGATGAAGGCATCCAGAACAACTTTTGGATATATCAACAAGCAAATAGTGCTAGGAGTAAGGAATTATAAATGCAATTATCTCATAAATGGTCTTAGCAATAATTTTATTGAAATATTTTATATGGTTGTATTTTGTAGATTTTTTTTTAACCTTGTCTTACAATATGAGATTTTTTTTTTAAAGTTTGATCTTTTAATTTATCCCTCTCCCTCCCTCAAAAGTCAAGTAGTAACTTTGTCAGTACACAATAAGCTACATGGGAGAAGATTACTGACAGCCAAAAGTTACTGTTAGTAAAGGATGCTTAACAGACAGAGGCCGTAGTTCCAAAGTGAACTGAAATTCAAACTAGAATCAAAATATATTTTCGATAGTGATTTTTATATCCGTCATTTCAAACCTCTGCTCAAAAATAGCTTTTTTTTAATCACATGCTCTTTATCACTCTTACTTTCTAAGAAAGTGGTAATTCTGGAACTGCAAAGTGAAAATAGCACTTTTTTGCAACTAAAACAGCCTCAGTTCTTTGATGAAATGCTCCTCTGAGTAGCTGGGCAGTACAACATTGTCACAATAGACATTACCGGTATTTGCTTCTCTACAACATTTGGTCTTCCACAGAGTTAGAACATGCCTAAGACATTTCTTGGTGAGATATACTACACAATCAATAAAAACATGTGGTAGTAATACTTGTGTGATTAGTTCATTCACTAGTTCATAGAATTATGAATGCCTGGGCAGAAAAAAAAAAAAAACAAAAAAACCCCAGCATTTTCAACAGGACCAGCCCTACTGGTTCTGTATTTTGTCCTAGAAAAAGATCTGAAGCGGTTGTCCCTACTGCTTGCTGTGTATGTGCTTAACGTACTGAATGACTGCTTATTTTTGCAAGACAATTAACACATGAAAATTACTTTAATCTTCTTTTAGTGAAGAAAGGTGATATGTTCAATCAGTCAATCACTAGCTCTCTTAAAATAAGAAAGATTTCCTTTTGCAGTAAGTAAGAGTACAAATAAGCACAGGAAAATGTATTTGCCATTCCACTCAAACATTTGCCTTTTTACTTCTTTGTCATCAGTACATGATTTTCTGTCAACGTTTCTAGCTTGTAGATTTAATGGAGTGCATGTGTGCATCCTGTGGAATTTGAGAACAGTTTGTTGTAGTGTAGAGGAGCTAGGACAGGACAGCAAGGAGTGTGAAATGCATACGTGCTGTTTGATATATATGCATATAGGGGATATACAGTGTGGGAAAATTAGTGATAGTACCATGATTATGTTTTTTAATAAGTTTTTAAAAGAATTCAAAGTACTTTCTAATGCAACTATTTCTGCAGCTCTCAGCATAACATATGGGCCATTGAGAAATGTTATCCAGGGAAACCCTAGTCTGAAGAATTCCACAGATTCCTTCTCTCATAGAATTTTATTCATATTGATGAATAAAATGCTGTATTCTTTCTTGAACAGTCCCAGCATATCTCTCTCTGTCATATCAGATTTGTTCCTGGACCACACAAATTAGATCAAATCTACTTTTCGTTAGATTTTAAGAGGCACAGTTTGAGATAGCTGCTGTTATTCATGTAGGAGTTGAATCTTGATTTATAAAGAAAACTACATGGTAAAACGTTGCCTCTAATCAAGAGGTAGTATCTGCTGCACAACCACTTTACTCCTCTTTCCACTAACGTTTCTGTCATTGCAGTCCCAGGATGACCAAGTCAGACCAAACTAAATGGACATCAGTCCATGGCCTTTTTGCCCTTGCCCTTTCCTCTCTAGCATATTTTAATGATAGTGAAAGCAATGTCTAGGAGTAACATGATGAATAGATGCAGAAGAAGAAACAAAATAGTAAAATAATCTGTTATTTTGAAAAAAATTGTTATTAAGATAAATATTTTTATTGTTACTTACCTTTACCAGTGGTTTCTAGTACTAAAATACATTTCTTTAACCTTATTCTTTTGAATAAAGAACTTTTGTCAAATGTCTAGTTTTTGCTAAACATGTTCAAGAAAAAAATTGTAGTCTGGACATTTATAGCAATAAGGCAAGCAAATAGCAAAAGAAAACAAAGGTAATTGAGTATGACAAAATGAAAGAGGCCAAACCAATGAGAAGTATATCATATTTTCAAGATCCTATTTTGGGGGGGAGGTGGGGCGGGGTTAAGAAATATATGCTTACAAGCAGAAAAAACATTAAATTTCCCATTTGTATAATTAATTTTACTTCAGTCATGTACAAAGTTAGTATGGTATCTGACTTCTTGGAGTAAATAACCAGATCTATATTTGAACAAGAGATCCTTGGCACTACTTGGAACCTATTTTTAAACAAATTAATTGTTTTCAGATGTATCAGATTAGTATAGTATCTCATTCTTTCTCAGCATCTGAAATTCGGTGTCTGGCACATGCCCTTGTAGATCCTTTAACCCTGCATAAGTAGTTTTGCCTTATTCTAGGAATCCTGTTGACATCTGTAGAACAGGGGCTGTAGAGGTTGTTGGTTTTTGGGGGGGTTTTTGGTTTTTGGTTTTTTTTTGTGGTTTTTTTGTTTGTTTGTTTGTTTGGGTTTTTTTAATCGTACAGTTGGGCAAAATTTTACAGCACTGTATACTAGTCTGTTCTTGATTTTTGAAAGCTGCAGCTGAGTGGGCAGTTTTCACCATAATACTTGAATGGAATCAACAATTAAAATCATTATTTACCAGGTGAATTTTTTTTTCTTTTTAGGAAAGAGATTTTCCTGCTACCATAGAGTAAACTAATAGGTCTTTAAAAATAAAAGGTTTATAAATTAATGCATTTTAGAAGACTAAAACTTGCAGGGACTTGATATGTAAAATCAGAATTTATTCCTTATACTCTTAGCCAAACGTTCTATGCAATTGCTGAACAGTAATGCAAAAGAAAAAAGATAACAGTGAAGTGTTTAGTGTGGCAGCATTACTTATTTATCCTATTGTTGAATTAATAGTGTAGTGGTCAGTATGACAGAGGTGAATCTGCATTATATGTGGGACTAGGAGAAAAAGGAGAATTATTTTAGGTTGGTTTTAAAGCTTTTTTTCTGAATTCACTAGAGCAGTCTCTGTAATAATAATAATAAAATAATAAAAATAAAGAATAAGAGAACTTTTAATTTATTTCTAGGGCTTTTATTATTTGTTTAATATTACCTGGTATATTGTGGGAGTGCAGTTTCAGTGCTGTCATACAGAAATATGTGTGTTTATCAGCTAGAGATGTTTATAAGACTGGTTTTGGAAGATTTTTTTTTTAAGAGGATTAAACTTTCTTTCAGCAATTGTTTGTATACAATGTAGTGATCTAGCTCCCCCTAGTGTATTAAAAATCCTCCAAAGATTTAATCAAGTATTTAATGAATTAATAAAATAGGAAAAAGTATTTTTGCAAGACAGGTAACATAACACCCTTTTCCACTGGAAAAACATCACTACAGTTTTCAGAAAGGAGCAAAACTTACTTTTTTCCTGAGTGCTTTCTACTACAGTTTTTCCAGTGACATGAAATATGTCATGTTTATAAAATAAATTTTTAGTAAATTTGGTAATAGGAAATAAAGCTTCTGAAACATTTCTTTAAACACTAGAATGTGTTACTGAGTTCTGAGAATGACTGCAAATTTGCTAAATTTCTGTCCTCTTAGGAAAAGATTTGTGTCAAACGGAACTGTTTAAAGCATCTCTTTCTAAAATGAAAGTGTGTTGTGAAATCCTCGTTCTTTTTGTAGCTGTTATACTCTATGCATCTAATGAAATCATAAACAGAAAATTATAGCTTCATTCTAGGGAATGTGAAGACTTACTCCAACAGATGGCATCAAAACACCGGTCTGAACTGTATGATTGCTGATTGTTAATTGCTTCTGTAAAACAATCCTTTTAAACAGAGTAATGCATTTTATCATACAGATTATAGTTCTACGCATTTTGGTTTTTCAATATGTGTTAACATTTTCTCCTCCAGTGTAAGATTTAGTGTTTGCATAATTATCGGATTAAACAACAGTGACTCAATTTTTTAAAAAAGAAATGAGGACAAGAAGATAGAGAATTATGAATCACCATTTCTGTTTATTCAGAAATGCTAAATTACTGTACAAGTATGAGCTCTTATTATGCACAAAACAAATGGAGCAAGATGCCCTTAAGTGCAAAAACAATTACCTAGTCCAACATTCTTCACTCAAGAAACTCCCCGTGACGTTAGTGGAAGCCTTGGCTGTATACAGAAAGCAGAGTGCAAAGAAGATACTGTACAATATCCATTAATCATTATGAAATCAATACCCCTTATTATCCATTTGTATTGTTCTTGCACTGTAAGGGCTGGATGTTTTACGCAAAGCTAAATGAATGGGGAAATTTGTTTAGATTACTTGGTTAGTCCATCAGTAATGATGTGGAGAATTACATGAGAGTTTGTTTCGTGGAGTTGTTCTCTTGTTTCTAATGTAGTCAGCCCGAGAGTGTTGCAGAGATAGCGTGCTCATGTTCAAGGAGCCTGGAGGCTTACACCTTTCTGGTGCTTTCTGCCCTTAAGCTGGTGGAGAGTTGTTTGGTTCCGATGGAGCATTGCATCGAGTTCGCCAGTTGTGATTCAGGTTGTGGTGCGCTGTTTTCTCATAAAGGACGCTTGTGACCTTGCCTGGGTGAGTGTTGCCTTTTACCTCAACATAATGGAGGTAGCCAGGACAGTGAGAAAATCTGGCTAGGAAAATAAATTTTAAAATAGCTGTGCATACTTTCAGGACTTCTACTCCAGACTGTTGCAGTGTTACATTATTATATGTTCTAAAATGCTATTATATATAGAATGTGTAATTATATTAATATCGTAACTATATTGTAATCAGTATGCAGCTGTCTGCTAAATAGAATATTGGGCCTGCAGTAATGTGCCATTAATTGGCCTTCATGGCAACCTATTACAGAAAGGGACATGTGACGATTGTGGTTTACCTCAGTGGATCAAGAAGGGCTGTACTAGAAAGGAGCACTCTTACGTCAAAGTGCTGTTGGTTTACGTTTTTGGTTTGGGTGCAATGGAAGCCAAACATAGTGAAAAATATTTTCCTCTTCTATGGTCAAGTTGTCAGTCTGTGGCAAATTTTTGATCTAATGGTTCTAGAAAGGTGGGTAGATGCAAATCTGTCCATTGACCTCCATCCTTTACTAGCATGTCCTAATGATCTTTATGCAGACTAGTAAATGGATAACAGGCAATTCCCAGAGAGTTTTAGTATCATTTAACTTATTTGATGGTGTTTGTGACATTGGAAAATACCTAGTTGTATTAATGAGTAAAAATAAATTGGTCTGTCCTTAGTAGTCTAAAGATACCTCATCTGAACAGTCTAGGGACCAACAGAGATCGAATTGTTGAGTGACATAGATGTGCCATGGATATGATTCAATCAACTCATCATTCCTTCCCTAGGTTAGTCCTGAAATGATGCAGGAATCTGAAGCCACTCAAAAAGGGTCAGTAAACTGTAGCAATAAGTTTGTCTAGACCAATTTAGGAAGTCCTTTATCTGTTTCTAGATTAGATTTGAGTACTCTGCAAAAGCTTTTTCCATAACACTAGAAGAGAACAGTAAGAAACAAGGAATTCTTCAATGCACTCTTGTTGTAAAATACATCCCTATTTTACCATAAGCTACTACAACTGGGTCAACTGAGGCAAGGGTTAATAACTTGATTTTCAAGAGGGTTTCTTTCCCACATCTTTCATTGAAATGGTATTGCTAAGTGACAGGAGAGCAAAATGCATCCGTATGACTGTGAGAATACAGCAGTCTCTAATCTGAGCCTTGTACTTGCATATTAATGCTATTATATTATTCATTTCTCTAAGAACTTTACTTACAAACCTTTCATTCTGCCATGTAATACAGGACAAATGCTTACAAGGTGGAGTTATCTGTTTTCCAGGTAATTTGGAATGGACCACAATCAGCTTCATGCCAGTAAAACAGAAACTGGATTAGCCGGTGTAATGGTCCATTATGGAAGCTGTTGTTTTCGGAGTTGGCTGATGTGTTAACGAGAACACACGTGTGCGAAGTTAGATGTCTGAATCCTTTTGTAAGAAATCTGGTTTTGAAAGGTTAAGAATGAGCAAGTACTTAGCATTTTTGAAGTCAGGCCATTTACTGTCATGAAAGAATAAGAATTTCAGCCAAATTAAAAGTGTAGTGGGAATTAAAACAAATCCAAATTAAGTTACATTCTGTTTTCACTTTCTAAAGATTAAAAACCATTTACTTACTCGGGCATGGAACCTGCTATAGAGTGACGCTGACTGTATGTTTGTTGCATATATGCAAAATTGATTTGAATTACCATCTGTTGTCACATCCATAGTGTCTGTGTGCACTGACCTGGTGGAGATATAGTTAAGCTGATGTTGGCTCAATTGTTAAAAAAAAAACCAAAACCCACACATAAATGAATGACTTGCCCACAGTGTTGCTTATGCTGGTAAAAGAGCTGATACCACAAGTGAAAGCTCTTTTATTGTTTACACGTTTTTAAGCAAATTAATTATTTCATATGTAAAATCACAAAACTGTCATATTAAACAAGGTGTTACTAAATAATTTTGGATGCTCATTCAAAGTGGAATAATCTATTAGCATCGCAGAAAGGATTCATAATTAACAAGGCTGTAGAGGTAGTCCTGCCTGCTGAGCTGTAAGAAATTGTGGAAATAGGCTGTTTCACTGATTGTCATGAAAAGCAATTTTACCCAACAAATATAGTATAAAATCGTAACTGTGACAATTATATATTGAAACTAGATTATATTTTTTAAAGCAGTGAGATTTTTTTTTTACAGACTTTAATTAATACAGAGCAAGTCTTTTCTGTACATCATGTTTCTATTTTGTGTTCCATGCATTATATACAAGCAATTTAGATCTGTCTTCAGGCTGGTGAGACTTATCTAATTTAGCATCTTCAGTAAATCTGTTGATTTCTAATTTTGATGAAACTGTACTCAGTGAGCAATTTGAAGGGGGCAGAATGGAGGATGAGCACGTTGGCCTGGATCCCTGCATACCGACTCCTTTCCCTCATTGAGGACGTCCTTGCTCATTTCATGATGTGCTCAAGATGTGTGGCCTTGGCTTAGGAAGTGAAAGAGCAAAATCCTTTTTATTAAAAATAAAAACAATCACTATATTATAAATTAATTTTATTCAGTGTCTCCAGTGTTAGAAATTACTATCTCTCATTATGTAATTGTTTTTAAGAAGTTACTTTTATTATCTCTAATCTTTAGGGATTATGGGGGGTTCTTTTGTTTACCTTTTAAAAGCTATCTTAATGAGGTTGTTTTATAGAAGAATTCTCAGCTTTTCTTAAATAGCATTAGCTAGACTATTCTTTTCCAATTTCCTGTCTGCTGATGCGGTTCTTTTTCTTTTACCAAATTTTAACAGGACTCCGTATCACTGTTATTAGGATGTCACATAAAAAAAAAAAAAGCCAGTGATGGTTTGAGCATGGATGTTTTATTGTGTTTATTTTAAAATACATTTCATGAGGTTCCCTGGACAGAATCAAATAAATGAATCCTGCAAACATCTTTATTATGGTGTAGCCAGAAAAGAAAGGAATCTGAATTAGGACTGTATTCTTAGCACAGTTCATAATAAGCGTTATCTTTATGACAAGCTTAAAGAACATAAATTGCTGAATCCCTAACAAAAAGCATTTGAAACAATCAGCTAATTAGGAAGAGGGGGAGAAAGAGCAATATTTGTTTTCCTTTGCAGTCTAGATAAATAACGCTTAACATGAATACATAACTTATTTTGAATGATCTGTTGTGTCAGTATCTGGCACGTCTCTTTCAGTGACAACAATTAAGGATACGTGTAAATGGAAATGCAGACTATCTGTCATTGTCCATTTCCTGGTAGTGAAGCATGCAGTCTGCCTCCCAGCAAGATCATTTTGCCAGGATGTGAGCGAGCTGGTCACAAAATGCACAGTTGATTATCTCATCGAAACACACTAATCCTGGCAAAGCTATCCACTATAGAAGACCCATTGTTTGTAATAGGTCAGTTGTTACATGGCTTCCAAACATGACTTTGGGTATATATTTTATATATTTACTTACTGAAGCAAAATGATATGTCACAATGAAAACCAAACTTGAGTGAAGATGAAGATATATTAATCAGGATATTAATGGAAAAGAAAGGAAAATTCTCTCTCTCCAGACAGAAGAGGTGAGGCAGGCACAAGCACACATTATTTGGCTTAGAACAGGAATAACTGAAATTATGTGGCCAGTACTATAGAAGTTATATGACTGGATGATCTTAACGGTTTCTTTGAATATTTAATTGAAGATAGATAGAGTTCAGCGCAGAATGCATGTGAAGAACAGTAATAAACATCTTGTTCTATAATAATCTAGGAATTAGATTATAGAGAAAATATCAGTTTTGAAGTTTTTAAAATGGAAAAGCTGCATTAGAAATTTGACAGCTTCTTCGATGCTGCTGTACTGGCAGCAGAGTTTCCTAATGCAATGTTAGAAGGAATATACGCAGAATGAGTGCTATAATATTTCTAGCACACTAAGTTGCCTACAAAAAATTGTATTAAAATGATAGTTTCAAAATTAGTTATAACTCTTAATATTTGATGTTTTCCATGTAGCTGTTAGTGTATAATCATGGGTGAATTTTTTTTTTCAATTATAAAATGAAAAAAATCAGACATATGTTAGAGAATACCTGAAGAAGCTATTAAATTTTGTTTTAATTGTGAAGTCATTTTGTATTACTCTTCAGGTACTTTCCAATTTGTAATAATTTTTCCCCAAGGAATCTTGACAAATTACAGCAGTTTTCTAACTAAATATATTTCATGACTTTTCATAATTTAGGTTTGCGGTAATTGCAGGATACTCGTTAATAACTTTCTAAAGATATAAAAATATAAAAAGGGTTAAATTATGGGAAAAATACATGGAAGGTGTGAAGGAAGAAACATATGGAGGGGAGAGAAAAGTTTCATCAAGTCCAAACAATATTCTTTAAATTTAGTTTCTAAATACTTTCACATAACAAAACCAGAAATCTGGTTTTTTCCTACTGTTCATGAAGCTACAATACTCACCAAGAGGAGACACTAGCTTAAAGGACATGGTGTGCCACTTCCTTGTTAAGATGCAAGGTAATAACATCCTTTAGCCTAACCAAGGGGGTTTCAATCCCAAGTAGTCCTTACCTCACACACACATTTTGATTTTTCTCTTGGGACAACTGGACTTTCTATGAGGCTATCTTGTACCTTTGCCTAAGGTCCTTTTCTATCATGGTTTAGTCCTGCTGGCTGTGCTGAGCTATGCCAGCAGCACCTGAAGACCTGTGTAAACTGTTCTTGGCCACTCTACGCAAGCCATTGAGAATTTCTAAGTTTAAATTAAAGCAAAGCTTATCCTTGTCAACCCAGATCAAGGTAACATCCTTCAGAGAAAGTGGCACTAGACACCAACTGCTTTTTAGAAGGAGAAATATGTGCTTTGTTACTGTTAGCACGTTTTAGATCTCTTGAAACAGTAAGAGACACGCAATACGTGCCATGAATATCCTCAGTGTGCTTAGCGCCCGGTCTGCTGCCTAGCCTGAATGGTGCCTGTCCCTGTGAGAGGAAAAAGTCATGATTGCCCAAGTCACCTCACTGTGGATGTAACTGTAGGATGTAATTCTCCATGGAGGGCTGGAAATCCCAGATTCATGCACATAAAGGATGCCTTCACTGTCTGACTTGTTTACGTATGCTCTGTTTTGAACAAGAATTGACTGATAAACATGCTTAGTACTTTCACAACATCCTCTTTCTCAGGGTCTCTCAGCACTTTATAAATTCCAATGAGTAGTCTTCACAGTATAAATAACAAAGCAAGAATGTGATTCCAGATCTCTTCATGTGAACCTCTTAGGAAACTGTAGCTTGGTTTACTGCTGTGCAGTGATGCGACCTCTCCCTGTATCTGTCCAGATTTCTGTCCAGTATCTTAGATACTTGTTGGCTTAAATTCAACCAGATTTGAAAGAAATGTAGCAGTATGAAATATATGTGTTCCTAAAAGTTTTGTGAACATTGATGGCAAGATAAATAAGCCCAAACTGGTTTCTGGACTTGGACAAAGTTGGGCAGATTGCGATCTTGTGCATCCTGTTCGGCAGCAAGTGGCCAGCCAGTGGCCATGCTCTGTTTTCTAGTAGTGGTCGTGGCACAAGCTGTTTCTTGCCTCCTGGGAATGCCCTTCAAGAATAGTTATGACGGAGCTTGGATTACTGTAATGGGAGCAGTCTGTAAGAAAAACAAAAAAATTAGTTCTTAAGAAAAAAGCAAATCGCTTCATGAACCAGAAAACTAATTAAATTACAGTGTATGTGCTGATGTGACGCTGAGTATAATGTATGTCAAAATATCCACTATTTCTGGGAAAATTGATATTCCAGTATATACTTCCAGTTTAACTGATAGTGCCACTTCTCCACATTCATAATTTTTAATCAGTATAAATTAAAAATTTTGTATCACAAGCTAGTTAAACACCATTTTTCAATAACCTAATTTTAAATAGGGATTAAAAATGAAGATACTTATTTTTATAGTAAGATCTCTCTCCCTAGTATATCTCTAAAGAGTAAGATACTATCCTGTGAATAGGAGACAGAATTTACTCCTGAATGTTTTCAGACAAAAAACTTTAAAGGAAAGTTGATATTTTCATTTCTACAGTTTTGTACTACATCAGCATGTGGCTTCACATTTTCATACCAGTCCTTCCAGAAAATTACCAGAGAAAAAAACCCATATTGTTGCTCTTGATGTCATGATATAAACCATGAAGGTTCTACTAAGTTGACGTAGGAAATCAGCAGGAAACATATGGAAAGTGAAGAGAAGTGTCTCGTTAATGCAGTTGCACTAATGAGATGGACTTGAGTCATAAATTTTACATCTAGATTTTCACAGAATTTATGTGAGTTTTCAAATCCAAGTATTTAGGTCTGACTTCATTTTAATTTGGATAAAATCTATGTGTTCTTTTGGTATATGTATTTGATGTTATTTAGAAGTGGTTTGTTGGGAGCAGAACTAAGCTGAAGAAAACCGCCATTTATGTATGTGATGAAATATTTTCATAAAGAAAAATCCTTGAAAGGAGACGATGGCTGTTATTGAGAAATTACTTTTATAGCTGCTCAATCCACATTTCCAAAATCCACCACGATTTTTCAAGGCCTTTCATTATATTCTCATGAGTTTATAAATTAATTTCCATGAGTTAAGGTATTTTTAAGATTACCTTAGTAATATTAATTTCTCTGGACAATTTAAATGAAAACTGAATGAATATATTGAAAAACAGATTTAAACTGACAGTTAAAAACTACTGCATTGAGTGCAAAGGATATGACTGAAAGCAAAGACATGCCGAGCCTGTAAAACCAAGCAGTTTGAATTCTGGTCCTCATTGTGGTATCGCTTATGGGAAAGTCCCGATAGAAAAATCGGCAAGACTCTAGAAGTTACTCTAAATGAAAAAAAAAAAAAAAAAGAAAGACTCCTTCATGTTGGATGTTTGTTAAAATACGTGTTTGAGCGGTATCAGTAGTAATTTACGTGGTACAGGACTCTTGCTCATGCTGTTGTTCTCTAGATAGAGTTACAGTAGTAACTTTAGATAATGTTACATGCTGTGTAAATGCAACAAAATATTTTTGTACAAGAAAAGGTTAATAAACAGAACAACTCTGACAGCAACAACATTGTACTCTTTGCTAATAGAAAAGATTGTGGGTGTGCAGATTTCCTCTAGAGCAGAGAGAAGCTTTCAGAGTTCCCTGTGTTGCTACTTATGATTGGCAATATGATGCACTTTCCACAGTCAACTTTGTGATTAAAGATGTCAAAAAGTATGTGTAGATAAGCAGAATATTTTTGAAAGGTGAGTTGATTCCTACTTTCTTGTTTATGGGATGTTTACTAATTCTAAAAAGTATCTGGAAAGACCTGCAAAACCCAAATGAGTTTAAACAGAATGGAAATAATGCTGATGTGTGGAAAAGATCCTCTTTTCGCAGTCTGGTATGTAGTTCTTTACAATTGGTATAATAACTCCTCCCTGGAGGTTAGTCCTAGAATGAAATGATTTCCAGGAAAAAAAAATATGTCATTTAGAGGAAAAAAACTTTTTGGCCAACTGTCAGCGCAAAACCTCAGAGTAAGTGTTAGAGGTCACCAAAATTTTCTACATTATCTTTCTCTGTCAACTGTGTAATAGTTCCTTACAGCTAGTTGAGTCTCTGGTGTTATGAAAGCAGTTACATTCTTTTCTCTTTAATTGATCAAAAATTCCATTCACTGCTTAGTGAAAATAGCATGTCCTTTGCTAAAATACTGCTCAAAATGAACACTGCTAAACAGATTAATTTATGTTTTACTGTTGGGGGCGGAGGGGGCAGGCAGAAATAGAATCACATTCAAGTCCAAGATCCTAAAGCCTTTATATTGATAAATTCAGTGTCAGTCTATCTTCTGATTGATGCCACAGCCAATGTACCTCTTGGATCCTGTAGATCAGGAGCAAAGTTACCAAGGCAAAAATTCTCCAGATTGTCCTACAGCAATCTTCTTGAGCATAAATTTCTGATTTGACATCGATGCACTGTATCTATAGGCCAAGTACTAGGATGCAATGCTCTCCTGCAGGAAATAGAATTTCTATCTAGAATTTCTGAATGAGGGATCCGTATATGAAGAAGTGTACCTATTTGAGTTTTTCCTATTATTTCTTCAGTGTGTGAAGCATGTTGTTTGACAGAATGACCAGTGCTTCTTGCATCTGTTTCTGGGAATTGGTAGAGAGCTTCAAAACTATGGTGTATACATTTAAGACTATATAGTTGCACAGTAGCTTTTTATGGTAGATCAATGTGACTATAGGCTGTTTCTATGAGAATAATATTTTACTTTGCTGCTTTTGCTGAATATAAGACACTAGCTTGTTCTGGCTGCAATAGCACAAGTAAATACTTTCTGGCTATCTGCTACTTGAACATCTGGTATAACCTGTGAATTACACTGCTTGGCCAGCCTCTGTGTTATCTAACCCCTGGGGCACTAATTTTCCATGTAAGTCTCCTGAGGAAGATGATGTGTTTCATGAGACGAGGGGAAGTGGTGGTAGGTCGTTCCAGTAATGAGAAAAGACTTGTTGTTGAGTGATGCTTTTACAGCTCCTCTGAAGCAACTGGGAGTACCGATGTGAAGCAGTCCATATGCAGTGCTGCTAATTGACTGAAGCCATGAAACCTCCATTGAAGTTAGAATACTGTCCTGTGCAACTCCTCTTTTCTCCCGGTGTTTCTTGCCACAATAAATACTGTTATTGCTGTTGCTAGGTGTGTACTGAGTATATGGTAACTGTCTGTGGTAATAGTAGGGGGTTACTGATAGGCTGAAAATTTTTTTTTTTTTCCTGAAAAATTCTAGTGTCCTTTGTTAGTAAGCTGCTCCTAGAAGATTCAGAAGGCTCAGTGACTTCTTCAGATTGGTTTGAGATAATGCAGGATATATCAATATCATAGGTAGAAGCCTCATATATGACATTAGCTAACTAATAACAGCTCGGATTTGAATTTCAGTTAATCGTGTCTAGAGTATGTGTAAAAACACAAGAGAAATTCCATTGAACTCTATTGATGAGGGAGAGGAAAAAAAAATTCACATATGCTTAGGTTCAAAGGAAGGGGAGACTGAGAGTTCTTGGGGGCTCCTTCCTGTAAGCCAAAGTACATGAGAAATCTTTCAACAACGAACAGACCTGTCATCCACAAAAGTGCACGTGTAAAGTAGCATTCGGTATTGCACTTGCAGTGGAAGAGACTCAATATGCTAGTGCTAGTTGTCTGTCACTTCGAGTTTCTGCCTTACAATAACCATACAGAGAAAAAAACAGAATGTTGGTGCTTTTTTTGGCAGTAATGATCTAGCAATGGCATTGATAGCAAATGTTCTAGCAACGTACTGTAAATCTGATACTTCTATTGTTCAGACACACACTCCAGGTCAAACTTCTCAAGAGTCTGATTTTATTGTTATTCAGCACTAAACTTCTTTTCTGTCTATTTTTTCTTAATGCTTAAATAGTTGTATATGTATGCTGTAAACTAAGAAATCCTTCAAATTTGTGGGTGCCTGTGTCTCTATCACAGTGTGCATACATCAGAGAATGTTTAATATGTCTATAATTGAATCTAAGTAGTAAGAGACTTTTAAAAAATATCACTTAGTTTTTCTATCCTAATGGGATAAATGTCACATTTTAACTATTGCTCTGTATCAAATCTATTATGCACAGTATTCAATAATTCCCCAAATCTTGATTTACCCCATTGAAAGTGACCCTGGGCATAAATTCTAAGCGGAGGAAGACTCTGATTCCTTGATCTTTGGCACTCTTTTGTTGAAACAGAATACAGTGTCTTAAATCAGCAGAATAATTTAGGAATGGTAGATACTGAAACAACTAATTTTTCTTTCCTGTAATCTGCATAGACTTCAAAATGCCTACAAAGCACAAAGTGCCAGTTCATATAATTTGTTGGCAAGGATAAAAAGAAGAAAGGAAATGATTTCCTAAGCGTGTGAATCAGCCCAGCTTTAACAGATATTTTTCTGTCATGTGCAGCCTGAGGGCTTATGCCTATCTGAGCTTTATTTGACAATTACCACTTGCCAGCATAATTAAATGATAATTTATAAATACTGAGAGAGCATTATGGGGAAGAGCAAATAGGTGCTTATCAGGGCATTGAATAAACTTGATCTGCCTCACTGGCAATTTTCATCTCTTATCTAGGTTGTTAACTGGTCTCCTTTTTTTTTTTTTTTTTTTTTTTTTTTCTTCCTGTTTTGTTTTGTTTAGGTTTGATAGCTGGTGGATTGATTGTATCTACCTGCCTATATTTCTTATTTTTTTAATACTCCTAACATTATTTTTTCTGCTACTGCTTTTGCTATCAATAATTCGCAAAGTTATTGTGAAGCAATAAAATTAACGTTAGGCAGGATAACATGCGTGCCTGTGAGAATGAAAAGAAAATCCACAGTTTGTTTGTTAGATTTTTTCCATGAGTTTCCTGCTTTTATTTATTTATTTAATCATGTGTGTCATGATTTCTGAGTAAGCAGAAGCCTCTAATATTACAGTCAGTGGTTGGTGATAGCCAATTGCAGAAAGCTTCTCCACGGCCGCCCTTAGATAAAAATGATAGCAAATAGGCATCACCAAAATTCTGTCACACTCATGCTGGATATAAAAGGAAGAAAAAAAAAAAAAAGTAAAGCAAAGCATTCAAAAGGTTTGAGGCCTTTTGTACCATCGATGTTTCATTTTTAGTTCCTTGAGCCGTAATAAACAGTAGTGCCATTTCTCACAAATGCGTGTTAGAATATGGGTGGAAACACAAATTGGTGCTGGGCAATCTAGATAAAGAAGTGCAAGAAAAATCCTCTATTTGAATGGAAACAAATCAGTTGAATGGCAAAAAATTGAATTTCCACGCCTTTTGAAAAGCGTGTAGAAGGAAGAGAAGGGGGTGGGGAAAGCAAGACACATTAGTGGGTCACTAGGAGATTGAGTTTTTGAGCCATCATGAAATTAAATAATTTTAGGAACTTCTGATTGGAGTTACAATGGCTTGAGTGAACAGTTAAGCCACCCCTGTACTGCAGAATGAAAAAATAAAGGGCTTCTGTGTTTAAGGTTGTCAATTTCTCAAATTATTCAGCATTTCCTGCTTATAAATAGTAATTATTTGCTTTTTCCCCTCCAGAGCTGAAAATTATCTTTCATATTCAAATATTTAAATATACAGTGCTGTAGTTGGGGCACAAAAATTCCTAATGTCAGAACAGATTTTTGTACAAGGAATAATTTGAAAGTAGGGGATTAGTTTCCACCTTTTGAAACACAGTGCTTTTCGTAATCTTCAAACATTATTTAGGATAATGGAAGCCATCATCCTGGTTCTCAAATGTTAGCACTTCCATTAGAATTTGCTGCTACCTCTTATTTTTTATATTAAAATACAAGGCTTAAAAGGTATTATCTTACTAAAGGAGGGCAATTGTAGAGATGATTTGATTGAATAAAGGAAAAAGCTGTACAGGCCTTTTAAGATCAAGGATGTATTGATGGAAAGCTATCATTAGAGACAATTAATGTTCTCCAAGGGAAGAAATTGATTATGGACAGAGATGGACCCTAAGGAGCAGATATGTCTTAATGCTCCAGGGCCTTAAGGATTATACATTCCATTCACAGCATCTGTATTTTAACCCTTTATAAGGGCTGGAGTAGAATCTTACACTTAAGGAAAGTCTGCGTAGAGTTTAATAGAGGGAGTGAGTCTGTGAGTTTGGTGGCTGACTGACACATACTATTTCTTTAAGCATGTATTTGTTCAGCAGATATCATTTTATCTGATAAAATGTCTGACTTCATGTATGTGATGTGTAGTTTTGGATCATTTTAAGCTGTAGGAACACAGTCCTGGTATAAAAGGAAACGAGGTATAAAGTACAAATTTTCAACATTACAGTGCTATGGCAAGTGTATTTTATGACTGAGAAGACATTTCTATTGTCTGAAGCTAACTGTTGAGAAGATTGATTTTTGATTTTTTTTTTTTTTTTTTGAGGAACTGGGGGATGTTTCCTTTAATAAAATGTATTAAAATTGTGTTCCAGGATGGACTCAAGTTAGAGATCTAAGTGGAGTAGTCTGGCTTCAGAAACTGAGATTTGCCATTCTGAGTCTGAGGAAAAATACTGATGAAGCATTCCCAAAATTGTTGTTCTGAGTTGCAGAGCCAATTCACAGATGGGCTGTTTTATCATGTTAGTTTTCTTTGGCTTAGTTCTCAATGAAGGCAAATATTTGGCATATTTGCTCAAGTTTGGTTTTTTTAACTAACTGAAATGGAAATGCCTAGAACTGAGCAGCACAATATTTTCCCACCACCTCTGAAGCCTAAGATCAGTTGCAGCATATTGCAGCACTGCTGTGCCAAAATGAATCCTGCCACATCTTCACCTCTTTATCAGAGTTGGGGCTGCATATGACTTCCCTTCCCGCAGCACGCAAGTGCCTGCCTGTTCTGTACGCAGTCCACTGACCCATGAGGAGGGGAAGTAACAGTGGTTCAATTTGTCTTAAGCGCTGTCAACTCATTTGCATTTTCTTCAGATTTTTTTTTTTTTAATCCTCAAATAAGGAAGCCTCATCTTATTATAAAGTTGAAATTTTGGAGAGAAAGCAAGGAAATGCTTTTTTCATCTCAATGTTTCAGACTTGCATAGAACTAGAATAGTTTAGCTAAAACCTACTGCATCACATTTGTAGAACAGACTGAGGAAAAAAAATCTGTAGCTTTGATTTTTTTTTTTCTTTTAGTGTATTGTAGTTTGATAATACATGAAATAGCATTGCTTGCTTTTTGTATACTCTATCACATCATTTTTGATATGCAGTATTTTCTAGAGAGATTTCCCATTGATTTTATGATCTAACTTTATTTCGACTGACCAAAGGTATTCTGGTATGTTGTATGGAACAGTTAAATAAAAAATAACTTGATAAATTGTGCTGAAGCATACCATTTTCCCCTGACTCATGTATATATGTAGATTGTTGATATTGTGCTGCCCTGAACAGCAGTGTATAGGTTTCAATGAATAATAGTGTGATACCTTAAACAGGCAAAAATAATAATACTATAATTAATAGGGTAAGTCCAACTTTTATACAGATGAATAGGTGAGTCCTATTGTATAACAGTATGTATAGGAAACGCTCCTTTGGAGACCACATGCTTGGCTATAACACGCTTGGCAGGACTAAGGAGATTAAAATAAGAGGCAGAAATAAACAAAAAGAGAGCTCAGCAACACAAGTGAGGAGTCATGGGGGAAAAGGGTGATTCCAGAGAGAAGCAATTCTTGTTCTACATGCTATTGTTTTCAAAATTTGTTTGATATTATTTTAAAAAACCCTACTATTTGAAAGATAGAATCCTTCCTCTTCCCCCTCCACCTCTCTGCTTTCTCTTTCTGTGTATCATTAGGGAAATACCCAAATCACGAGACAGAGGGAGAATGAAAATATAAGTGAATGTTAAGTACACTGAGCAGAATCAGCTTTCACCTGTTTTTTTTTTTTGGTTGTGGGTTTTTTGTTTTTTTTTTCCCCAGGCTGTGATCACTCTTAATTACAAGGTTAAAAAAAAATAAATAAAACAACCACAACTCCACACATTTAAGACTGGTAACATATGTTGTTGTCAGCATGTATTTAGCACCTGCAGAAATGAACATGGAAAATGTGACAACCCGTAGGTAGAACACCCACTGCCCTGGCTAGGGGGACTGTCAACAAATTTGACTTTGTTAATTTTTTTTTTATTAAAAAAAAAAAAAAAACCACAAGGAAAATAAACCTTAGTAGTGCAGTGTTGTGAGCATCATAGAAAGAGGATATAATGGAGAAAAGGCAGTAACCCTTTCTAATCTAAGCCATTGTCCATGCTAATATGACTGAAAAACATCGTCATTTTGTTATTGCAAATTAAAATAATGAGGTCCAATCCTACAAACATTTGTTAGTAAATTTGTCAGGAGTGTTGCCATTGTGTCCCTGCTTATATTCCTGTCTCCTCCTGTATGTCTTTCCTCTTTGAAGCTCCTTTTTCTTTTTGTTTGCATTTATCATTTTAAGCTTTTTACACAATCCAAGCACATTATTGAGATTACCCAGTGAGGAGGCAGGCACTAAAGTGAGGGTTTGCGGGATCAGGCCCCTGGTGATTATGATGCTATCGCTTCCCCAGCACCGTGCAGCTCCTGCAAGGGCCACTGACGTGTTCTCCTTTGTGGATTTGCCAGCAGGTGTTGCTGTCTAACTTGTCACCCAGCCTGCTCACATGGTGAAAGATCATTCTCCCAACTGTCCTGTAACCTCCTGAATTGTTCCTCTAATAAAATGCCTCAAATATAAACTGTAGATACACCAAGTGCCTGGAAAAATTGTAGGTTGGTTTGAATTTTGAAATTTATCCACAAAGCTGCAGTAGTTTTATGCAGGCTAAAAGAAGAATCTGCTTTTGATGGAGGTGATGTAATAAATAGAATTGTTGAAATACTGTTGTAAACAGCATCTGTTTTAATAATATTTCTGCTGATAATTTGTTTTATATATTACAGCAATGTATTACAGCAATGCTCAGAGATTCTGGTTGGTAAGACACTAAGAGAATCTTTCCACCGGTTTGGTGTGCTGCGTACCAAATCTGTGTGCCTGGGCAGGGGAAGAGGGTCTCTGGTCCAAACACTTGCAGTTAAGAATGTAAACTTGAACCAGGCCAAATGAACACGCTTTTTCTTAGGAGTGTTAAAATGAAAGTGATGGTATAAAAAAAAAAAAATAATCTTGTATTACACGATTCCTGTACAGACAACCATATACCTCAAATATACCTCAGCTTTGTGTCAGCATGACCATCTATGCTAATGGCACAGCTTGTTCAGCCTTCCCGACGTTGGTCTCTGGCTGGATTGCCAAAAGGGAATTCACTTATATTCACTTGTCTTTTTGGGTCGGTATTTGTCTACTAGACTCAGACTGAGGATATCAAGTTAAGCTATTGAACTATCACCAGAGAGAGACAATTTCTTGGTTATTACTTTTGGTTCCAAGTGTGCAGTTAGTGAGTATTTAAACAAACAAACAAACAACAAGCCGAGGGGTTTGCATTCCTGTTCATTTTGGTTTAGGGAAGCTAACAGGGGCTTCCTTGGAATTTGCTGCTATGACACCTCACTGCTAATGGATATTTGAGTCCTCCTTACCTTGGGGCTCAGAGTCTAGTACTTGGCATATTCTTGAAAGATCTCAGAAGCCACTGGAGTCTCCTAAGGAAGCTCTGAGACGTGCATTACAGAGCAGTGTTGCCTGGAGTGAGCTTGTGACTGGCATGAAGAAGCAGATGTTGTGACCTCTATGATGGAAGCTGAGATGCTCAGGGCTGCATGGCAATATGTCTGCTGTGCCTGACACAAACCCGGCCAGAGCATGAGTGAGGAGGCCTCTTGGTTTTTCATTTTATGAGCTTTGCCTGACTGTTCTGCGCAAGCTGTAGCTGAGGGACAAAACAGAAAGGTTGTGTCAGTTCTTCTGTTCTCAGACCAGTCCTTCACCCCTAGTTCTAAGTGGATATTAATCCTTCTTGAAGCAGTTAATTGCTTTGCAGAATTGCTTCCAGCTGGGAAGATAAATTGGACTTGTTATTGTTACCAGTATATATTGTAGTTTTAGATACTAAATTCAGAACAAAAGAGAAGCCTTGGTAACTCTGATGCTCCAAGCTTCTTCTAGAAGAAAAGTAGAGACTTAAGAATCCAGATCTAACTTACAATGCTGAAAAAAACAGGAAGTAGTGAATCCGTAAAGGCCAGGTGTTGTTTATTGGTGTTGAGCTAAATAAGTTAGTTTTGTGTTACTCAAAATATTCAGGTATTAAGATACTACTTTAGTAAGAAACTGGAGCAAGTTTATAGAAGCTTTTTCTCATGGTCTTAACTGTGATTCCCATCTGACTCATATCTATTCAAGAAGTGCAGAAAATGTTGCTAATGAATATGTAATACATACGCTCATATTTCCTATATTCGAACTAGTCTGTGAATGCACGGTGTGTTTTGCTCACAAATAGGTAGCCAGGACAGCTGAAGCTGCATGAGGGAGTGGCAGCACTGCCCAAGCCTGAGGTGTGACAGTTTTAACTCTTTTAAAAAAGGAAAAGTGTTTAATTGTCTCCAATTGCAAGGCTGCAATAAGCAACATAAAATATAACAAACTAAAACCTGTTACTGCCATTCTGAGCACCTGTCAGTTGTGGGGTTGCAGTGTGGAGATACCGGTGGCTGGGTTTGGGAGGGGCACGCGCGTCCTCCCTGCTTTGGCAGGGCCCTGCAAACAGCACGTTTTGCACCAGAGCGGTTGTTAGCCAGCGCTTTGCTAAGGTCCCAGAGGGGCTATCAGTGTAACGAGAATCTGTTTGCAGTAATCGGTGTCAGCGTTGACAGAATGTTCCAAACCATCTGCTCGAGGGGATGGTGTTAACTCTATCAAATCCTCGTATTTTAAGAATGCTGATCTTCAGACCCAGGAGGACTGATGACAGGGAGTTCTTGCCAGGCCTGCATTAGGCTGCCTTCATCTCATCACCAAATACACTAATGACAAGATGCTAAATATGTGTGAAATTAGAGGAACAGAATTATGGAGTGGAGGAATAACACAGAGAAATTTTCCTACTTTCTGTCAGAGGTTCAGATATCTTTTTTTAGTTATAATATTAATATTTTCTTCATTGTGCAAACATACTTTTTAAAAAAATTAATCGTCATTCACTACAGAGATATAAGGAACACTGTTTTCACTCTCCTTTTAAGGTGATAAAGTGATTTAAATATACATACAGGCCTCTTAGTAACACTGTTGCATCTCTGAGTTTGGAAGAAGTTGCTTGCTTTGGGAAAATTGTCTCATTTTTAGCAAATACTGAGCTGGTTAATAGCTTTGCGCAGAATATGCTTATAGTTTTAGCATCGTATTAAGAAAGAGCTAATATTTTACCCTGAATGTTAAGGGCAGAGAACATTGCTTTGCATATCTCCTAAAACCTTGCTCTCATATGTTTCTTTCATTCAAAGTACTTTGAGCATTATAGAGAAGGGATCATGTGTACGGTGTTACTCACAAGAATTTAGTCTAGTGATGCTGATGTCCCTTGGCTTCTTGTGTTGCCAGTGGGGAGGGGGAGAGTGAGGGGAAGAGAGGCTCCTCCAGGACGTCTCTAGAAGAGCACATTTTGCCTTTTCCCACAGCGAGTGTGTGTAGATCAGCCTCATTAGGCCTTTGTGAATACCTCTCTCCTCTTGATACATATGAGTCACCCTCCTGGCGTCTGTAGAAGTACTGTTCTCGTCATCTTGTATGAGACACATATTGTGTTTGGTTTATGTGGCAAGATTGGGTCGGGGGGATGCGTGCCCTGTGAAAACAGGCTATGAGCTGCCCCCGTGTTGGATAGACCCAGCGCCAAAATGGACCCACCACTGGCCAAAGCAGAGCCTATCCAGGGATGCTGGTGGTTCCTCTGTGAAAACACATTTTGGAAGGGATAACACAAGCTGCTTGACAGCTGAGAGGGAGAGAGGAGGCAGACAGCCAAGGTTAACCCACTGCACACGTGTAACGTATTTCTTAATGTGATAGGTTAGACCAAAGCTCCATGTAGCCCAGCATCATATTCCCGTTGGCACTTGGTAGCGTATAGGAAAAGAATTCAAGTATGTTGCTCTTTCCATGATATTCTCATTTGAGTGACAAGGGGCTCAGGCGTTGTACCCAGACTGTTGTATTCAATAGTAGGGACCTTTCTTCCATGAATGCATCAAGTCACTTTTCCCTTTTGAAAATCAGAACTTTTTTTTGTGGTGATTAGTTATATAATTTAGTTAGATTGATAACATACATCCTTTGTGTATTTAAAAGCTTCTGCCTGATATTTTCATTAAGGGCACCTTTGCTTTTTTGCGTTGTGAGAAACAGTGACTAGTAGTTCCCTCCTCCCTGTCCAAGGTGTTCCAGACAGACGCTGCTTTATATTTCTATTCATCTGCAATGCTTTTCTCTATCCATATCTTCTGAGAAGGATGGTCAAGCTGTGGGTACATATTAGATTTATGTCGTAGCATAATTATATTCTTTCATACTCTGAACTCATTTGCTAGTGGTTCCTACTATTGTTTGCCTTTTTACTGGTAGTTGAGCTCTGAGTTGAAAACTAGGGTCCAACTCAGCAATTTAATCTTTGAGTTTCTTTAGAGCTCTTAGATGAACTGTGTAGTTCTAGAAACCTGTTACTAGTCATTTTAGCAGTGTCTTCTAAATTTCCTTCTTCCAACACATTTTCTGACTTTAAGTATAAAAGCAGCTAATACTGGGGTTTGTATTGTCTTAATAGGCAAGTCTTCCAAAGGCAGTAGTTTCTCATTTTTATAGGATCTGAACTCTGGAAAACAGAGTTGTTTTTGTTTGTTTATTCTGAGAATGTAATAGTTTCTTCCATAGGTTTCTCCAGCAACGAGAGAATTATAAATTTGAAATGGCTACTGGTTTAAATTCTGAAAAGACTTTGGAGAATTTCAAAACTATTTTAGCTTCATTTTCCCTGAAACCTATGCGATTTTTCCTTAAGGTATAGCTTTATGACTGTTGCAGATAGAATTTCAGGTTTGAAGGTGAAAAGTCCAGGTATCAGTAAACATCCAAATGTATATAGTGATGACTTGAGGGAGAAGCTCTACAATTTGAGTTGTTTCAAATGCCTAGTGGGTGCCACAATGCCTTTATAGTTATTTTGAATCTTTAAAGCTATTTTACCAACTCTGAGCACTGTGGGATAATCCAGAGTACAGTACACAAAATGTATAAATGGGGATATTGCAAAAATAATAAATACCTAAGATTTCCTCCTTGGCCACACTGTAGGTACTTTCAGATTTCCTTTGGGTTCAAGACTCTAAGACTTGCCAGTTTTGTTTGTTAGCATGACCGTGCTGTACATCTAACAAAATACTGCTGTTCTTTCTTTCCCATTTTCTTGAGAAGGCTTAATCTGCAAAGTCCTATCACTACCAGAGCACCTGGGGTGTATATAGCAGGTCTTTTATCTGCGTAGAGACAGAGGATAGGGAAGGTGCTGACACCTAGGAGAAAAGTAGGTGAACTTGTGGGTTGTATTGTCTGAATTCTGTGCTACTGATGTGCTAAACATCACTTGTGGTGTGCAAGTTGTCATTCCAGTGCATTGCAATCAAGTACGTCAGAATAAGACTTCTGAACATGTTTTTTCTGCTGATCTGAAAAAAAAAAAAATATCATTTATCTTGTTGTTTTTGTGCTTGGGGGGAGATGATAAAAGAGAGGGAGACTTGTGTGTTTTACTGGAGGAAGTGCTTGAGGGCTTTTCCTAGTCCCTTTAGTGCATCTCATCTCTTGCACTTGCTTCACTGAATAAAGTCCCCTGTCACTTATTTTTTCAGCTGCTTCAATGAGTACACACATTGTATTTCATCTCCTCTGGCTGCTTCATTGAGTTGCCTTAGTGTGTGTCTCTTGCTAATCTTCCATCCTGCTCTGCCCACTCCTTCAGCTCAGTAATGTACAGAGGAAGTGATTCCAGCAGTTATGAATGACACTTCTTCAATGAGAATATGTAATATTTGCACTTGTTTAATTATTATTCCATTCCTAGTTTTATATTTAAGCTAAATATAGGTGTTTTTCCACTATCCAGGTTAGCACCCTATCCGTTCAAAGTAAGTTGCCCCCTGTCCCTGAAGGAAAAGTAGGAAAACTTCAGAAAGACTTAGACTGAAGGATAAACGTTTTATTAACTTTTTCCAGAAGTTTGTTATGGGAATACATGCAATGAAAAGAGAAATTACACACACAGTGTGTCAAGTAACTGTTATTACACATGTAGACAGTTGAGATAGTGCTTGAAAGAATTCTGGTAGTAAATGGTATTCTAAAATTTGGCTAATCATTCAAAGTCATCTTTTGACTGTAAAAAAAAAAAAAAAAAGAACTGTTTTGTATTTCAAGATAGTTTAAATATTGTCTGGCATACTAAAATGTTTTTATTAGCAGTGCTTATTACAGATTAGTGAATACTTAAACTACTTTTCAAGTAATGTCTGCCTTGACTTTGTTTCTATACTTTTAATGTTGACACATAAATTTTCCTTGCACGAATCCTTGGAAAAAAAATATAGAATTTATCTTTTTTCAAAAAAAAAAAAATCAAAAAATAAATCTCTAGATGGAAACTTATCAGATGGTCATGCTGAAAACCTCTATGTGAAGAGAACAAGAACAAACTCTGACCTATGTACTCCATCAAAATAGCACTTTTTCAAAGGTTAAACATAGGAAACTGTGAATAAAGTCTCTGTATAAAAATGGTTTTAAGTTGAATAAGAAATAAATATGAGAGGAATTAAAGTGATTCACAAGCAGAGAGTCAGAAGTCATCAAAACATTTTAGAAACTAATCACTTGTCCTTGTTTCTTATTATTATGCAAATTAGTATTTTTTTATCCAACTAAAATATGTTTGAAGAAGTTATTCACTGAAGTCATGCATTGGAAATATTATTTTTGTTACCTTATATTAATAAATTTACATGTACTTTGTATTTTTAATGGTCTAAAATGTTAAACTTCTTGATGCTTTTTCTGCTTTGTTATCTTAATTTCTGATCTTTGCCAAATTTACAGTGAAAATATGCAAAGAATTTGATTGTATAGAGATTTTACTTTCCCATCACATTCCATTTGAGATTTCTAAATTCTGATTTGTTTTATGATGTTGTTTGTGAAAATAATTCCACAAATCTAAAATTCAGAACTAGATTTTAGGGCCTTAAGTTAAACATTAAACTCCCACCAGGTTTAACAAGATAAATGTTGGTACCCTTTGTTAAATATGTTTAATTTAGTTCTGACTCCATTAGTAGTTGGATATTTGGCAAAACTATGGTGGGAAAAAAAGAAAACCAAAATAGCACAAATCCCTGTAGGTTTGTAGATAAATTGTCACCATAAAAATTGTAAATCTTTGAAAGTATGTTAAAGTTTTAAGCATTCTATCCATAACTGTTGTGTGATACCTTTCTAGGTATGTAAGTTATTGTTTAATACTTATTTACCTTTATGTTTTCAGTGCAAGGAGATATGTATTTTCTTCAGAGGGTTTTTAGATAGAAGTAATTTCTTTGAATTAGTTGCACTGATGATTTTGTGAAGCAGATTATTTATAGAGCCAACATGTTGACACATTATCAACTGTTTGAAAAAAAAAGACTAATAAGGTTAATTGTCATATGAACCCTCCTCTGTAGTCTGCAATCTGTAGGCTTTGATTGTTTCTCTGGGGGAAACTCTGCCCAGATGGCATTTTCCTCAAGGCCCTGACCCACAAGAGGCCTGTGGAGATGGAGAACAAGGTGCATCTCCACAGACTAATTAATTTACTATTATAGCACCTGTTCCAGAATAGATAGGGCTGGAAAGCAAAACAGTCCCTGGGCACAGTGGTAGGCTCACTGGTAAATGGATTTGAGCTGATTATATTAAGCTGATGCTTTGATCATCTAAAGGCGTTAAAATGGAAATATGTTTTTGCTGGCTGTTGGCCTCCATGTGAGTGCAGTTTGTATTATAAGTGAGCAGTAAGGAAAAAGCTGTTTTGAACTCAAGCAAATAGCTTTTTTAAAAGTACACAAGAAAAGTGCAATCCCCCACATTTCAAAATCAGGAATATTAACACACAGGATAATTTGCACTTGAAGCATTTCCTTAGTTATTTCAGTATTTTGTTCATATTCTACAAAGTTATTAGTATGGGACCCTAGAACCCCACCCATTTTCCATCATTCTTAACGTGTCAATACTTATTCTAGCCCTTGATTAAAGCATGTTTTGGGTCTTTAAGGAATGGAATTATATTCGTAGGAAATAGAAGTAACCTCTTCAGTAAAATCTTGGCAAAGTGCAATTAAAAGCTGATCCAATGGTAACAGGCAATGGCAAATCCTTGTGTAAACATTGCTGGGTAGTAAGTGGATTTACAATGTGTTAATCTGTACTCACTTTCAGTTTATTGCCATTTGGATTCCCAGAAGGATAAGCTGTAATTTTATTGGCCCTATGAGGCTATGCTCTTATTTCCCTTTTCAAATCAACTCAGTGATTTTTTTCTTTTCATTTTATTTATTTAACAAGCATGGATCCTATAAGCTGTAGGGTAAAATTAATTGACCCTTGCCATTGTAAGGTTAAAAGTGTGTGTAATTAAAGTCCTGTTAAATAATGCTTTCTTTAAAGCAGCAGCAAAATTACAGCAAGCTATAACAAAACTGTATAGCATATATAGTATTAATAGACAAAGCAAAAGCATTCTCTCCATTGCAAATCTACGTGATAATTGTATCATAAACAAACTTATATATGTCATCATAAATATAACATTATGAAGCAACCAGCTTGTAAAGGAGCAGTACGTGAACTGCTGAATTCTAGATGTTTGCATGATTTGTTTTAACAACATGGCACTCTAACCCCCAATGGATTAATAAAATACAGTGCAACTTGTGTTCTGCAGCCTCTTTTTGAAAAACTGTCTCCTAAAGCAGTTTGTGGAGTTAGTTGATAGTCTGCAACAAACAGCAGAAAGAGAATGGGGAATCATAAAGCAATAAAAAAGTATGTTGATAGCTAAAATTGTAGCACTTCTTGAGAATCAGTAAAATAAGGCAAGAAAGCTATTCAACACCTTCAAGGGAGAAGGATCTTGCACCAACCACTTTGGTGTACTGGGCTGTGGGATGAAGGAGACTGATTTCATAAGGGAATGGAGTCTGGGTTGGTGGGTGTGACTGCTTCACAACCAGTCAGTGGCAGCACATTACTGGAGTGCACAGTTAACTTTCCAGTTAGTACTGGGGCTCTGCATTTTGATGTTAAATTCTGCACTGAACTGTGGTAAATGGTGTATGCAGCACAAGGTGAAAACCAAACATAAAGGTTGATAAAGGTTATTGATTAAAACTGAAGACCAAAATTTGGGGTTAATCTTAGCACTTCCTTTGTTTAGACTTAATGATTCCAATTATGATACTTGAATCAATGGCAAAGCTTCTTTGACTTTGAGAGGAAAAGGCATATGTTTTGCAAGATGATAGGATAATTGAAAAATTAGATTGAAGGCATTTTTTTAAAAGTGGCAGAACATTATTTTTAACTTTTTCCTACAACAACAAAAAAAGCAAACTCCAAATGAATTCTGTTTTGAACGCTTTGTTCCAGGATGTGTTTTTTATCTTTGTTTTTTTTGTCGTATTTTTTGAGATAAATATGACTATCTGAAGATCTACAAGCACTTCTCTATAAATATTTGTCCTAAAGATAGGTAGCAGCCCATTTTTTGAAATAAATAAATTCTGAATGAAAAATGCTGAAATATTCCCAGAAAGTAATCAGTTAGTTGGCTATAGAGTAGATGATAAAATCTGAACTCTAAATTTGGTGCGCAAAACAGACTGTTTTGTATGATAAGTAACTTAAAGATAAAAGAATTTAAATGCCTAATTACTGTGCAAAGGAAGACTCTATTAAGTCTGGAGACAGATTTCTCAGTTAAAAGTGCTCATAAAGATCACTGAAATGGATGAAACTCTCAAACTTTGACAACAAAATTTGTTTCCTGTACTTGTCGATCTGGTTAACTCTGTAAAGATGGAAATCTAGCAAATGCATGGGTTTGTACATGGATCACTTAACTAATGTAAAACCTGTTCCTCTCAAGCTTCTTTGTTCCCTTTTTTTTTTTCCATCCCGCCTTCTTCAAGTTTTAAATCTTCTTTCGAAAAACATTGCACCTCCTCAGAAAAAGGGAACAAGTAAAGTGTCTCTCTTTCTCAATCTGTTTCATCAGACACACTAAGAAAAAGGAGGTTGATCCATACTTACTTTCTCTTTGCTACAGATGACTTCCAAGCCACATTCCACTTGAGTGGAATTGTTTCTGCTTGTTGGCTGTTGCCTCATTTCTTTTTGCTGATCAGCAGTGTCTTCTGAGCAGCTCCTCAGTGGGAAAAGGAGGAGGAATGTCCCTGTCAGTGTGAAACATTTGTGCTACACTTTTGGGCTCCTAAAAATAGCAGGAGATTGAGCTGCTTTTTAAAAACCCAGAAGTAGGCTCTTGAGATCATCAATCATCCAAAGAAAGAGGGAAATTTTATCAGATACATGAAGCTTGGAACAAGTCAGTTGAGAGACTGCCAAAACATTAAACCATAGAAAACTAGAAATAGGCACAAACTCCAGACTGGAGGCTTTCCTCTCTTATGATTAAAAAATACTTACAGAAAACTTAACAGTTCTCTTTTCACAAGAAGACGACATTTTTTTTTTTAATCTGAAGTCTGCCTAGCTAAAAGTGTAACTAGAAACAACAGGTTGGGAAAGAAAAAAAAAAAAAACCAGACAAAATGAGGAGAATACCGAAAGCAGAATGACTGGTAGAGAATTGGCAAATAAAGAAACATCTGGTGAAGGCAATGCGTCTGTTTGTAGGCTGGGTTTTTCTAAAGCACTTAACTGCTACAGGAGTGAAATCAGCAGGTTGTTAGTTCTCATTTAAAAAAAAAAAAATTCTACTTATGCCATTTGATTAAAACAAGTACTGACAGGTGACTGAGAGCAGAGCACATGTTATGAGGATGTCCAGTAGATTGTTTTAGTGGTGCTGAAGCAAAATGTCAGTTAAATTTACTCAAAACTTTCTGTTCATTGCCTTTTGTGCCGCTATGTACAAAGCAGGAAAGTACTTTCAAAGCTATCCAATAGTATACTTAAATAGCATTTTTCATTTTGTATAGTGTGAAGCAATCTTAGTACAGAGGCAGGAAGTTTTTTGAAAGTGATGATGGACTGGGAAGCTGGGCATGTGGAAGATATTCATCTGTCATGGTTTGTCGAAGAAAGCTGGCTAGTGTTTGTTTTTAGTTACATGTGTACTGAGCAAGAATAATGCAGAGGAACAGCCTTTGTAGCCACTGCATCTCCCCAGGTAGTTAGGAGACTTAGTGTCTATTTGCCTATTTAATTTTAAATGAGTGACTCTCAATCACTTCAGTCATAAGCAGATAAGAGAATATTTTAAGGTTCAAACTGATCAGTATAAGGTTTGCTTATTTTGTAAATCAGAAGCTGTTTGCCGAATAGCATTAGGCCAAGCTCTTGCGTCACTACATCTTACCACAACATTTGTAGTTACAGCGGTCTTTGCAAGTTGATACTCAGGAGAACATTTGCAATTTTCTATTAACACAAATGTACTGATTAGCAAAGTTTATTAAAAATGGGTTATCATTCAACCAGGATTCTATGACATGCACACTTTAAAACACACAATTCTGACTCTGGGCTTTTTTTTTTCCTGATTTATGTACCAGATAAACAATGTTACAACAATGTATTGCTGTTACTCCGGTTTGATATTTATTACACAATTTCCTTCATTGCCATTACCTTCTGCTGATTAGAAGCACTGTTCATACTTTTTAAAAAGCAGGTGTACTACCTTTTTTTTTCATATAAACTTGATGGTGTACAAGAGCCAGCCTGTTTGAAGACTGGGATTGGTGGTTGGAAACAGAAGTGGCCATCAGAGAGAGGTAGTGTCGATTGTCAGCCCAACAGCCTTGTTGATATAGGGACAATATTTGTCTATCCCCTGGTTCCCAGTAGAGTTCCCTTTGATGGCTGTCAATGTACATTGCTACCATGTCAATTAAAAAGATAACTTAGCCCCTAACAGCTTTGGATGCCGGTATGAAAAGCTGAAAAATAATGGGAAAACTACTTAAGAAAGGTATTTATATCAATATTAGGATGAAAGAAGAAAGGACCTGGATGAGCATGGGTGTAATGCATGTCTGCTTGTACTGTTAAAGGGCAACCAACCAGACTGTTCTGAACAGCAGACAAATATGGAAGAAGTTTCAAGCTTCCATTTAAACAAGTGGCACAGAGAGAAAGCAGCATCTTTTCTGGGTGAAGGTGGACACAAATGTACTACCTGTGAAATGGTATCACTTACAAGTTTAGTTATTAAGCAGGAATATATTGTTGGCATCATTCTGGTTCTGCTTGGTGGGAATTGTATAAAAGTGTATTTCCTTCTCTGAAACAATGAGAACAGAGACAGCTGGGTTTTGTACAGTTCTATTAATAATATAGTGAGCATCAAACAAAAAGTATCTTCTGAGAAGTATGAGCTATGGGAATTATATTAATCTCCTGAACTGGAGCTGTAGAGGCTTAGAAAGCTTAAATCAAGGGCATCCAAATTTTGCCCAACTGAGGGCTGTGTTGGCATCTTGTATGGAGCTTGAGCGTTGAATCTCATTGATTATTGCCGGCCTCCTCTTCAAAATGAAGCAGCAGCTAATGGAGATAAGCTCAAAAGTAAAGAGTAAACAAAACATTGCTGGTACCTACACTTGCGTTTGATTTTTTTATATATATATATACACATAGTCATTTTAATACAGCAGAAAGCACTTTTATTCTTCTTTTCACTTCTCTGTAGTTTTCATGTTCACTGATTTCCAGATATACTAGCTTGGAATCTGAGATTCCAGCTGGTTTCTTTGTCTAATGTGTTAACAACAGTAATAAAGTCTCTGCATGCAAAAATGAGGTGATTTAATCTGATCTGTGCCTGTTGTTTCACTTATAGAACCTGCTTTGAATTGTGAAGATTTGGTTTCTAGTGACCAATTCTGACAACGCATGAAGTGTCATATAACAAGTAATAAATAGGAAATTAACAGGGTAATTTGTGTTAATTTTAAACCTTGCCTTTAGTAGGTTTCTTTTTTCCCTTCTTGCTGGAGACTTGTAACAGTAGTATCATACAAGGTCATCTTGCAATTGCAATATACCAGTGCCTATATTGAACTCCACTCCAGGACTTCTGTATTCAACCTGAGAGTTAACAAGGAAACGTTCATTTAAACAGAAGTATCATTTTCTTCCTGGCTCTTTCCATAAAGTAATTTTTGTGCCATTCCACATTCACCTATTGAGATCTATAAAACCATGATTTGAACAATGTCCAAAGTGTTCTGTGTTCAAATAAGAGCAGCTTGAGTAACAAATTCAGACAATAGGAAGAGAGCTTGCTTCCCACCTCTCATCTCATTCTCTCTACCATAACCTAGCATGTTTTTTGATAACTTTGGTATGAATTGGTAACTATAAAACTTGTAGAGCTTTGGTAATTTCTTTTGGTTTTTGTTACATACACACACGTTTCACTTGTGGTGCATATACCAATGCATACTATATCTCAGATTACATCTGTTGAATACATTACTAAATAGTTTTTCTTTACTTAGAACAGTAATTTGTGTTCTTCAGGGTTCCAAGAACAATTTTACTGCAGGTAATCAGGAAGCATGATCTGATCAAAATGAGAACATGTGTATATGGGTATTTAATCAATCCACCACTCTGCCTCTTGCATTTGTTATTGATTATTTTCAGTGATACAACATGTTTGTTATACCTGTTACACTAGATGAAAAGTACATTTACAGTGAATATTACACTGAGGCTTAGATGCTAAACAAATGGGGCAATAGAGAGAGATTCATTGAAGTAATCCCACAGACAATAACTATTTCTCCAAGATTTCAGTCTTTGGTTTTGGGAGATGAGATGAAAAGGAGATGCATATCAAATAGCCTTTTAAGATAAAGGGATGATTTGAATGGATGGGTGGGGAAACATTTATTTTATTTCAAATAGAAGAAACTTGCTTTATATGCAGGTGGATTGCAGAAGGTTTCCCTCTTCTGAAGCTCCATCTGGGAAGTTAGTTTAGCTCTATTGATGTTTAAGACTCCTTCTTTCATCACAACCACATGCCAAGACAATAAGCAATTGAACTGCATGCTTTGCCTTTTTAAAAAGGTGTAATCTCCTTCTGAAGTGTAGAGAGATGTTTAGCGGGATTTTTCTAATTTATCTGTCATCGCACCATGCAGGCGAGGTTCCAAGCCTAGACTGCAGTATCTCTTTATCATCTCCTTTTGATGAACACCTGTTTCTGGTGTACAAATGTGTATCTGCTGAGATGCAAAACTGAAATAATTTTAACAGTATAAGAATAATTAGGAATCTTTTTTAAAGGTCCACCTGTTCAAAATACTGTTTTGTTTATTTCTGCATTGCATGTAACATAGACACATACTTAGCAATTCTGGTTGCATAGGCATAATTTTTTTATAACGTTTTAATCTAAAAATGAAATTATTTTTGTAGTTAAAAAAAAAACCAGTCATCCAGAAATGCAAAAAAGAGATGTATTTAGGCAAAGGTTACAATTCATGTACTGTCTCTAACATAGCTATTAAAAGAAAAAATACTAGTTTTTGAAATAATAGAGGTCTGTTCTATGTTTTCAAGTTCATAATGTGACAAGAGATATGAGTGTAAACTTATTCACTTTTTTGAGTTAGAGCCATTTTATTTATAAGATTAGAATTTATCTATTTCATAAAAATCCCTCACAAAAAAAAAGTAAATAGAATAGTAGAATAGAATAATTGAATACTTTGGGTTGGAAGGTGCCTTTTAGGGTCATCTAGTACTATAGATTTTTGAAATTATTTTATAAACATAGCTATGAATGGTCCACTTTAAAAGCAGAAACAATAACTAGAACATTTAAATATATTTTAAACATGGATTCTTCATACATTAATTTATTTTATATCTTAAAATGTGAGTAACTATATTTTTAATAATAAATTGAATATTAAATTCTAATAATTGACTCCTCCTAATTTGTTATACTATTTATTACAGAACAACAGAACGAGTCTTAAAAATTGAAATTTCAAATAAATATATACATGCAAAAAATATGTCCCTTAGTTCATAAGTTATGTCGCTTTATTATAGACTTGTATCCCTTCTTCAGTAGGAGACATTTGGAAGACTGAAGACTGTTGCAGTGATTTATCAAAATCAAGATAGAGGTGTATATTTACAATTACAATGCAATTCTTAGTCCGTTACTGTTTGTATTTCCTAATTTAATTTTGAAGTGAGAACTGTAGTATTTCTAAGCTAGATAAGCATAAATTTTTTGACAGATAAAAGCTCTTTTAAAATACATGAAGTCAACAAAATGATAAATTTATATATATACCTAGTTATATTCTCACTAGTATGTTTCTAATTCACTGAGTATATTAGAGAGTAACATTCACAGACACATGAGACTAGTTGTTGATTCTTAAATCAATCTCCATATTTTTCATATTTTAGTCAAATTATCTCACTCAGTTGAAGAGACTCCCTACTAGTTTGTACTCCTGTCTCAAACGCTTTTACTGCTGTTGATCTCATCTAGCCTTTCATAGAAGGTTATTCCATTGTTTAGTGGAACAATGGAATAAAACTCACTATTAACTATAATGAACCCTATAAATTGTAGTTAAGAATTTAGGTTTTGCAAGTTTTCATTATGACACCTTGCTTTCATCTGCTTTAAGCTTGCAAAGCTTTTAACCATTTGAGAAATTTTGCTCAACTAGTTACTGCTCTCAGCCTATGGTGTTTTTTGGTTTATTGGAAAGTTGGCATAAAATCTCTTCAGTCATGTTATAGGTGGAGGCAGTGGACACAAAATACTTTTAAACTCCTCACAGTATAGAAGGAAATAAAATACTAAGAATTGATTTTCACTGGGTAATAAAGGAAGAAGATGAAGCACAGACACAATCATCTGTGAATGAACACTTTGACTTAACTTGGGGAAATAACTTAAATAAGGAAAAAATCTAAGTTTCAAAGTTTGTTTTGAAGAATGGTTGTTTTCTGTATCCTATTTTTTTAAGACCTTTATGAAGCACTGTGTTTGAAAGATTAAACAAATTTCTCCTCACATGGAACTCTAAACCCTTTCTTGTTTTGGGACATGATTTTTGGTCCATGTGTCCTTCAGTTTTGTCACTTAATTTTTTTTTCTAGAAGTTGTGATTATGAGTTTTGTGTCAAATTAATAAACTTTACCTAAAATGACTGCTCAGTTTCATACTTTGCATATCTGTCACTCATGTTACTACAGCAAGCTAATAGTTACAGGACCAGAGTGAACATGTAACAATGGCAAAGGCTGTCAAAATACTTTATTTTTTGTAGAATGAAATAGGAACATTACTAGAGTAAAGAAAATGTATTATCTCTATGTTTTCTTCATGCTTTGAACAGTTTCTAGGTGTTTACTGTAGCACTATGGCATTGAAATAAGAAATATAGTTAGACACTACTCTGGAAGGAGAAGTACCAAACTGATTAATTTAAGGGTTGTTGGTTTTGTTGGTTTTTTTTTTTTTTTTTTTTAAAAAAAAGTGGAAGGCGATGCTAGCAGATTCAGTAACACTTAAATGTTTTAGCAGATTAGTTTATTTTGCCGTTATTTACTAATTTTAAAAAAAAAATTGACGTAATTTAAAAATGCATATTAAAGTATTTTTTATTTTTCACTTTGAAATTACATTACCTTTTTAATTTGAATAAATTTCAAGAATCTGAAAATCAGAGGAAAATAATATATGATTAAATATTAAAATTTTATTTTCATGGTAACATAAAAATAGTGAAAAAAAATTGAGTTTCCAGAAAGCTGGAAAATAAATAATTTGTCCAACTTATGATGCAAGTAATGTAGAGCAGATGAAAATTGTTGAATTAATGAAAAAATGTGGATATGATTATAACATGTTCTACAAAACTATACAGAAAAGGGAGGGCTATTTTTTAAAATTATGTCTTTATTCCTTAGTTCATGCTATTCTACATGTTTTAAGTTTTCATTTAAAAATGAATTTCTGCTTTTTTCCTATTGTAGTGATACAGATGTCACAGTGCAGACACCCTGTCATATTGAATTTAGTCTTGCGGAAAGGTGTCTCTAGACAAACAATAACAGCAGCAAAAGTGGGACTG
Source organism: Chlamydotis macqueenii (assembly GCF_036417535.1). Classification (NCBI taxonomy): domain Eukaryota; kingdom Metazoa; phylum Chordata; class Aves; order Otidiformes; family Otididae; genus Chlamydotis; species Chlamydotis macqueenii. Next base: position 19,196,154 of record NC_141564.1, on the reverse strand, counting down.
CCATGTTCCTACATCACATTCTCTACAATGAACACTTCACAGTCTAGTTGCAACCATTTACAGTCAAACCTAATTAAACACAGGCACGTTTTTCTTTCTGCTAAAAGCAAACAACCCATGTATAATGGTTATATTGTTAATTTTAATAAAAAGCTACAAACTGTGAAGGATGAGATTCCAACAGCAAGGTTAAGTCAGTGATGTATGTACATGTTAGAAAATAGAAAAACAATGTTTTGGAAATTTTCAGAATTTTATATGGGACACCATTCTAGGATTTTAAAAGACATTTTTATTTTTTTCCCAACTTGTTTCCATCATGAATGCTGACGTTTGAAGTTACCTTTTTCTTTTTTTAAAAAAAAAAAAAAAAAATCACACCTTTGTCTTGCATTTTTCCAGGTTTTACACATAGGTAATACAATGAATGATGCTTTCTTTCCTAATGAAATCTGACTTATTTGTTGAAACTGAGTATGTGTGTGTAACAAAGTGTGTGAGTATACAGAATTCAGTGGAAAGAAAGGGATTATGCTAAAACACTGGCATTTTCTTTCTGAACAGATGAAGAAAAGTTGGAAGTATATAACTTCAAACAAGGATTTTTTTTTTGAGGGGAGAATCTTAATCCATTTTTAAACTTTTTATGGTAAAGGCAAGATCTATACATGAAGCAAACTTGATCTTTGTTATTGAGAAGACTTTAATTTGGCAATTATTGATCATAGCCATATATTCTCTCCTTGTGCAAGGCTACGTGAAATGAATACATGGATGAAGACACAGGTTTCATTGAAAAAGATATGGAGTCTCACTCACTCGTCTTTGAGATCAAGCTAGCAAGCGGAGTTAAAATGCCAAGTCAGCGTTGATGTAGTTGCTTTTAGGGTCTTCTGTTCCGTAACGTGTTCTGTACTGTCCTCTCCACTTAGTTCTGATCATTTAAGTAAGATCGTTTATCCTGTTGGATGCTCAGTTTAGGATGGATTTCCAACAGTGCGTTTCCTCCTGACTTTTTGCTGATTGCTAAAAATCAGCTTATATATGTTGCTGCATGGAGATATGCCCATTCAGGGTTATTTTAGGTGAAGGAGTATTTCTTTTTGCTGTGGTCCTGTATGCAGAAATTCCACGCAATACTTTTCACATTAGAAATTTATGAAACTCTTCTATGAAACTAGAATTTATGAAACTTGTTCAAATATAGTAATTAAGGGAATCTTTGCATCTTACAGAAACATTTCCTTTCTTACTTATAGGCCTTTATAAGTTTGGAACCTGAAGTTACTGATGAAAGCAATCTTCCATTTAAGTGATTCTTTATATATATTTTGTGGAACACAATCTCCCCTTTATTTCTTTTAAGTGGGCCATGGAAATTCACTTTTTAACCCTTCTGCTTGCATCTTCTTTTCTAAACCTTTGCATAGCATCACTGTCCCTTTTTGTTTCTAATTCAGATATATAGTAGAGTGTACCAACTCCCAATCACATGGGTCATTCCAGCTGTACGAGTTAGTGGTTCCTGTAAACAACGAAGTGACTGCCTATATTTCTGTCTTTTGTTTCCTTCTCTAATCTTTTCACCTTACTTGTCATGTCATCAGACATACCTATAAAATATACACTAATTTACTAGACCGATTAACATAATCTTCACTTTTTAACGCATGTGAAAATGCAAGGCCCAACTTCAGTAGCACATTCTGTTAGGCTGTAGTTGCTCTAAATATGAGTTACGTTCTTGGGACAGTTTTAAGAAGCGTTAGGATGACCAGAAAGGTTATAGTGGCTACTAAAAGCTAAAACTTCATTATCAGAAACTTGAAATCTGTTAAAGAATTATTAGTATTTTTATTGTATCAGTGCCTGAAGATGTAGCTACTGGTCCAGACCCTTTTTATTATAACATAAGGTACAAATACAGAAGAAAAAGATAGACCCTGACCTGAAGAACTTGTAGTCAAAGTAGAATCATGAACAGAGGGAGAATGAGGGTGTCAGAAGTCTTTCATTAGAGTGATTGAGAAAAATGATGCATTTGGGGAGGTGTCAAAGGGGAGGCATTAAGAGATATTAGAGATACCAGTTGGAGTTAGAAGAATGACTTAAAGTAGGGAGAAAAAGGCAACCTTGAACTTATTTCTGAGAAAAGCTTTTATAGCAAACCTTTGTGTACTGTGAAATTCAGTGGACAGTAAGTCTGTGCAGTTGAAATAAGGACACTGTCTTTCAAAAGAGTCATCTGCTTATTATTCTTTGCCAAGTTGTTTTTGAGAAGACCAACGTTTCAGAGTAGATGAAAATTTTCATTTCTTCACTGTCATACCAAAATATGAGTATATGTAGAAGATCTCTATGCTTTTAGCTAGCTCAAATATTCTATTTAGAATTTTATATGTGCTATAGATACCCTGTGTGGATGCTGATGAATCCTGATTTGGATTTGTACAGGTTTTATATTGATTCACAAAAGATGCTTATAATGCACCATTTATAACCTTGTGGCTTTCAGTGTTTCAGTACTTTTGATGATACTGTTGAGACATTCAGGTGAAAAGGAATAGCTGTTGACTGATGATTGGAAAGATCTTAATTGCTTTTTTTTAGTTACAAAATACACATCCATTAAGGAAACATATGTAAGTAGTAAAAGAAAATCTTTTTGTTCATAAACCTCTGGGAAATTGTCAATTATTATCATATATTGTCAAATATGGTCATACTATCAATTGTCTTAAAGCTTTGGAAATTCTCAGTAGCTTAATGATACAGTACTTCAAGTTACTGTGCCTGTTATGTGGGAGGTTAGAGGTAGGAGGCTCTCTTGAATGTTTGTGTGCTCCTCTTGATTCTTTCCATCTTCTCTTGATGGCTCACAGCCCTTTCTGGCCAACCACAGAGAAGCCATGCTTCACCTGGACCTTTTATGCTATTACTGTCTTACAGTGAAAAAGGCTGATGGGAAAACCCACCTAATAATAAAATAAAGTATGTTATTAATTCTTTCCTGTTGATGGTCAGAACCTAAGTTAACAGAACATTTTGCCCGAGCACTTTTTATAGGTATTATAGTTTATAGACACCTTTGTAAATTTGTATTTAACTCATGGTGCTTTGAATAAGAAGGTTCACTTCTTTACCTACTTCTAACAGATAACAAAGGAAAGGAACGTAAAAATTGTGTTAGAAATTTTCTTTAACCGTTTTGTTGCTCAGCAGACCTTTGACAGTCTTCCGCATATGCCATTTTCTCTGGGGACTGAAAGAGGAGCTTGCAATTGTTTTCTCCTGTCTGCACTCATGCAGCCTTGTTTCATGGGTCACAGATTTGTTAATCTGAGTCCAACAGGTCAAAAGGAACAAAGAGCAAGTGTTTGGCCTGAGGCTTAAGCAGACTACCTGCTTTAAACTGAAAAAAAAAAAAAAAAAAAAAGATGAAGTACTCTGGTAAACTTTATTTCTGCATCTTTTTAAAAAAGCCATGTAGAAAAGAGTGGAAGAAGTACAGATGGCTATTTTAGGTTATTAATGATATGTGACAATGGCTGGTTGATTTTTCCCCCTAACAGAAAACTGTCAGCAAAAGGAAATATATTGTAGAAAATATCAGCCTTCCTCTTTCTAAAAAAAAAAAAAAATGTTTAAAAGCTGTTAGCTATTTTTCCCCTAGTTTTTAAATTAAAATTTACTTTTTTCCTAGAAGCATGAAGAAAATTATTTATCTACTACTGCTTACAGTTATATGTTCTCTAGTAGTGGAAAAAGATGGGCTGAAGAGAGAGGCAGAATAAGATAGTCGTTCATACTGTGAAAGACAATTAGGGAGGGACCTATGCTGGATGTTCAGTAAGGTGAAAGGCCAGGAGAAGGCCTCCAGCAGAGAGGCCACCAGTGATATGAGGTGTGAGTCCAAAAAGAAGTCCCCATTGCATAGAGATAGGTTGCATGGCTTGAGGTCATCTGTCAGAAACCTATCACAGAGGAAGACATGCTGAAGAAGTGGGCTTTTGTAAAAGAAAAGAAGAAATGAAGGTGCAGAAAAACTCCATAAATATTATCCCCTTTCTGCAGTGGAAGGATGAGGTGGTATTCCCAGCATTTGGGAGCTCCAGTCAACCAAGTCTGGAGTCAGCCAGTCTAGTGCCTGCAAATGTACAGAGAAAATAAGGTGGGATGACAGATAGTTACTGATTTTGATCCAGTGAACACTGTATGTCATGTTCCCTATCCAAACCATCCTTTACTTGGGCAATGATAATGCAAGATCTTCTTGACTTAAGACTGAGTATTTGGAGGCTTTGCTCTGTATTAGGAGCAAAATATAGTAAAGCAGGGAATTAACTTGCTTAGTTTGATCTTTTTTCTGATAGAGTCACTGAAGTGTGTATCAGCTTTTAGCAGGATCAAAAAAGCATTCTAGAACTGAGGCTATACAAGAATTTTCCTACTATGAAAACTTGCTTGACTAAACAAGGTAAGATTATTCAGTATATTGGCTTCCTATCTGTTTTATACTGACAGGTATCTTTATTGCTGGAACAGGCTAAATGTTTTCTACCAGTCAGAAGTGCAAAAACTTCCCAGATTTCTGGTAAATACTGTCAGAAAATAATTACACATCGCAATGTATGATATGGTTGTTAAACACTTCTGTTTACTGGGATTGTATCCAGTGATTTAAAACATAAAATCTGATCTGTAAAGCTTTCATTGAATAAAATGTGTGGATCCAAACACTCCTACTTTGAGATTACAGGATGATATGTGAACTGTTTATTCAGTTCCAGTTTTTCCAAGTACCCAGTAGAACTGTGAATTCCTTTTATTCTGATTATTTGAACATAGATAAGACAAAACACCCCAGCCGTGTGATGTCTAACTTTTAGAGAATCTGTACCTAAGCATCTCTAGTGCTGAAACACAGACCTGGGACTACTTAAATTGTCATTGGGATTCTGCCTGGCATTTAGGGCATCCCTAATTTACACATATTATCTTGGTTAGAGCTAATGATCTACTTCTAAGTGAACTTTTTGGAATCCCAGAAGCATCTGGGCTATTGCACTACTCCAAGCGCTGTAGTATGTCTTTTGGGTGCTACTGAGACTTAAATAATAATGATACTGATATTTTACAGCCTGAGTAGCTTGAACTTATCTTGAAGTGTAAGCTGAAACAAGGTTAGACAGATCTGAACACTCAGTAGGATATAGCAAATTTTGGTCATAGTATTGTGGGAAACAGTTCAAGTTTAAACAAAACAAAGCAAAACAAATCCTTTAAAGCTAGAGAAATAATCATTAACTCTTTTGTGATACAAGTTTTCTTTGGCTCAGAAGATATCATCTTCTATTATACCCGCCTTAGGCTTTCAAGAGAGCAGAAATACACATGGTACTTGCTCTGCCACCTTAAACTTTGACTGAGGGAGGCAAGGGAAAAGCTTAGAGCAGAGTCATGGGAGGGCAAGGTTTTAAATAAAAATTGCATTGCCACACAATGCAACTCTTCAGGAGTATGTATCCTGTACAATACAATCCCTGTCCCTGAAATCTTCAAGGTGACCTCCCACTTGTGTTGAAAAAAAGTCTTTGGGAGGGACCACCCGGCTAGGAACTGGAGCTGTAAGTGTTGCCTTGTAGGTCTAGTAGAGTTCAGGAATGTCCCTGTTTAGATTGCTTTGTATTTTTTGTTTTAATTGTTCTCTCAGCTCTGAATGAAAAAAAAAAAATGAACAATAATAGAGCTGTGTGAGATTGAAATATATGAATTCATAATCATTTCCCTCGGCTTTCACAAAAGCTAAAGAGTAAATATCAAACCGCTCAGAATTAGTCATCTCTAAGTCTTCTGTCTCTTCTGACCCTTTTTAATTCTAGTCTTACATTGTAGGTGCCACATTGCTACAAAGCAGCATTTAAAGTGATCTGAGAGCTATTGTGGTGGTTTTGGGTCATCAGCTAGAGTGAGCTACTTTTAGGCCAGCAATTGTTCATTCTGCCTTTCTGTCTCCTAATTTTCTTTCATTTTTGCACATATTTTTATGTCCTCTGTACAGTAGGTTTGTTCAAGATTTATAGTTAGTTATCTTCTAATTTACTCTAATTCTTTCAAACTTAAATAAAAATTAAGAAGAGTACGCTAAAAAAAAAAAACAAAACAAAACAATTCTGTTGTGAAAGTAACCCAGGAAAACATGTTGGTTTGGATTATAGTAGAAACTAATATTTTAATCTCATTAATGATAAACCTTCTATATAGTGCTTTTTGGTAGTTTTTGTGTGGATAAGTTAAAAACAAAGGTGAACAACTTAAGTCTAAACATTTCCTGCAATCGTGCTAATGACAGACTTCCTGTTACAGTTTATCATATTTTCAGAGCAAAAAGACGAACGGCAAACATGCCTGTTGAAATCTAAGCTCTGTTCTGAAAATGTGTTAGCATTGGCATCTCCTCAATTTAAATACTACGCATTCTGCTGTATTTTCTGCATTTAAAGTAAGTCAGATTCTTTTCCCCCATGCCTTCAATGCAGTCAGCATCTCTTTAATTTCTTCCAATAATATTGCAGTACTTCAGTACTCATTTTAAAGATAGATGGATTTTTTTCTCATAAAGAAGAACATTGTGGGGTAAAAAAACCGCTGGATGTGATTTCAAAAAATGTCAAAATATGTCAAACGCAGAAACCACTCAAGGGTTTCATTAACTGAAGCTTTGGTGATAAGTGTCATCTTGTCAAAGACCCACCCATCTCTCCCAATACATTACCAAATGTACTAATTTCCTTGCTGAGCTTGATGTTTATTGTATAGCTGAAATTGAAAATGGTCGGTAATGGAGTGAGCTTCAATCCAAGACCAATTCTGAATCTAAATTACTTGCTTCTTTCAATAGCATTGACAGAGGAGAGCTTTGTGCACCTTGTACCTAATCAACCCTTACTGTGACCCTAAATTCAGCAGTCTTCAGAGATTAATAATAAAATCCTCAGTTCAAACAAGTATTTGCCCTGAACAAGTTGCCCATTTCTTATGCTGAAAATGAAAGAATGTGACATTTTTTAAAGCTCTGCATGTTGTGGACCCTCACTAATTTTTGATCTTTAACCTAAAGAGGTGGTTTAATGAATAGAAATTCCATATAGACCTGAGGTATGTGTTCTGAAAGAAAACATCTTTTTTGAAGGAATAATTATAATTTTATTTTGTTTTAAAATAGAAATTAAATGATAACATTTATTTTCAGATGTGAAACAAATGCTGGAAGATGTTTTTGTCCAAAACCAAGTCTACTTCTATAGAAGCACAAATAATTAAGATTAATACATTAAGAAAAGGATAGGTAATTTCTTCTATAGATTATAAACCCTTTTCAAACTAGTGATTTACCCAGTTTCTAAGATTTTCACCAGATTAATAAAGTGTGAGAGCTGTTGTATCTTGGACTTTGCTTTATCTGTCCCACACGTGGTACAGGTCATTGTACAGAGTACTTGATTGATAATTTGGAATCTGAATCTAAATATTTTGAGACAATGGGAAAAAGTTGGCTCTACTGAAATCAACAGGAAAATGTCCTAACTGGAAAAGTAAAATGATGATCCAAACTGATGAGGCAGAACGAAATTTCTTTTTGTTTAGCGATATCCAATTTCAGCGCAGGACATCATGACATGGTCTTTAGTAGTTGGGGAATGCAGGCTGTAGGCAGCTTAGGAAGCAGAGTTTTCTGGCTGCTCCAGGTGAAATCTGGGAGTATGATGAAAGAGATAATTAGATGATGTTGCAGTACCGTTAAGTACACTGGTTTCCTTCAGTAGAGGGCAGTAGTGAGGTACCTGACACAGTCATTAGCATTTGTCTACTAATTTGGTGCGTCAGCTGGTGGATTTGCCAGTGAATCTGTGTGGAAGGTTATTGTTCAGCTTACATTTTGTGAGTCCTTCATTTTTCTCAGCATGTTTTTTTCCACCTTTTATTTTGGTTTTGGCTGTTGGGCACAGGGTCCTTCTTGCAGCCAGCAAGCCCCTGCCTATCTCGCTTGGAGTGGTTGTTTGGAGTGGAGCAGCTGACTTATGTCGCACAGTCCCAATTGCTTTGCAGATCAGAAAGAGAGGCGCAATAAGATTGCACATCATGAACCCAATGAACCATATTAAATGTTTTTTTTTTCTGTAAAACCAAAGCAATAATAATATATTGTATCTGAAGCTAGTTAGCATGGCTGGCATGTGTTAACATTTTTTCACACTAGAACTAATGATGGAGGATTCTGTAAATGTTTTGGATGAGCAACAGAAAGCCTATACAGAAGTTCCTCCATGTCCTGAATCATCCTTTTTATTATGAGTCTTATCAAGACCTTGAAAAATTATCAGGCTTTTTTTCCCTAAATTTCACATCAAGATGCATTGAGGGGAAGGTTTGGTTACGCTGGATTGGAGACACCACTGACCCGTTATCTAGAAACCCAACGGCTGATTCACATTACTGATCGGTGTCCCCCCCAACTCTTGTAATTTGTATTCACAATTTTGGGCCCTATTTCTTTATTTTGTATTTATATAAACTAGATATAAATTTCTCCATCATAGTTATACCACTGTTCGGTCTAGTGTAAACTCAGGGAAGTTGAGTAACACTAAACTTTCTGTCACTGTCAAATGGTGCGGTGCACAGAGCCACAGCCTCCGCAGTGAGTTGCTTTACGTCCATGCAGAGTGGCTGCAGAATACTGCTGAGTCAAAATCTCTACTTGGTCACGTTTATGACCGTGTCTTTTGGGCACTTTGCAAAGATATAAATGAGTAAATAGAAGGTGATGGAAAAATAGGCAAAATTCTCACTACATACTGAGAATCTCAGTTTATGGGGAAATTTTTAAGACCATCTTGCATATTCGTTTTAATAAAGAGGAGAGATTGTTTTCCTGCACATAGCAGTGAGCACAGAAAGAAATGTGCCTGTTTATCATTCTTTCATTCTTCTTGCCTGTAAAATGGCAACTTGTCCCTTGGGCAGGAAACAATTATTTCATGTTTATAAAACACTTTTGATGTTTTGTGGTTATTGGTTTAGGGCACTAGACTGCACTTACCTTGGATGCTTATTGGCTGACAAAAGGAGTGTTGCGTAATTATTCCTCCATCCTAAAACCAGATTCTAACAGAAAACCACATTTTTTTTTCTATACTTCAAGGGCTATTTGTTGAATATTTAGTGAATTGTGATGAATCTGCAGAGCATTTTGTACTCATCTACCTTATCTCATCAAGCACGGGAATCCCCTGACCCCCTCAGCTTTTTTTCTCCAGGATTATTGTTGCTTCTTTCATTCCCTGCATTCCTATTGCTCTTTTGAGTGATAGTTGTTTAGGTAATCCATACCTTCCTCAAATTGTTTCTGTATGCCTGTTTATTTATGAGACTGAACCTATAAGCTGGTGTAGATCACTGACACAGCTGAACTCACCTTGTAATAAAACTCGCACATATTGTATCCATATTCTAATCAAATATTACTTCTTTCATTAACATCTTAATTAATACTTTGCTGGCCATAAGTCAACTATCATATGATCATTACTTGTTTGTTTAGAAACAAATGGCTGTGTCTGACAAACACTTCAAGTACTTTGTTGGCCTGTGGTTAGTAGAGGGGCAGTGGGGTGTGGGCTTTTTTTCTCTTATCTAGGCCAGATATGATTTGAAGTTTAATTCAACAAGACCTAATCAGCATCTCCAGAGTGCTATGAGAATTTATAATTCCATTTAAACGATGTATGCCTGTGTATGTGTGTTTGGACACAGATGTCTTTCAGTGCTCAAAGTTATTGTTTTGGGTTTTTTTTTTGTCTTAGCAGTAGCTATAGGATAAGCTCATAGCTATAAATTCAGTTCCTGTGGGAAACATAAATGCATGTGTTGACATAAATGTTTATCCTGTTTTCCTGTATTACTTGATTGAAGCTGAGGTTCATTTTCTTGTGAACAACTCCTTTGTGCTTTTTCCTGATCTTTTCATGTTTCACTCATGGGACAGTATCTTGGAAGGTATTCCCAGAGCATGTAAACTTTTCCCTCTGTTTCAATTTCTTTTGGAAAAAGTCATTAGTGTTTCATTCAGCTTGGAATGAAAGCACCTTTGAGCTGGGTACCAAATATAATTTCCAGTGTTACTACATCCATTTAGCCGTCTGGATTTTCCCAACTATTCCATTTCAGTCACTAATGAAGTTTGTAGAAAAAGATCTTCTGCCTCTGAGATCGCTTAGACATCTTATGGAAAGGGGATCTCTGATGAGTACCGGACATATCTATGTGAAGTCTGAGCTGTGCAGAATGCATGTTAAGCATTCCTCTCACAGATGAAGGGCTTCACAGCTAGGTGTTGACAGGTCTTCCCAAAATGCTCTGGCAGTAAAGAAAAAATAGTTACAAGATCTTTTGGGAGAAGTCTTTAGAACTGATAATTCTTATACCTATTTCACTGATTACACTTGATTTCCAACCATGATATGTTAGCAGATGGCCTAAGGACTGATGAAGCCCGAGGGGAAGATTTTAATCATCTCTTTCAGGTACCAGGATTAATCTCTTTTATTAGAGCTGAAGATACAGTGGCTAATAGATGTCATAGTCAATTTTCCAGGATAAAGCTCATTTTAACATAGTTAATAGAAAACATGGGCATTGAGCTAGATTCATCAAACTCACAACAAATTTAAAGAGACTGAAAAACTTGCAAGATGTACTAATGTTTCTTTTCCCTGAATGCTTTGGGATTATGCATAGTAAAAGAGAGATCTTTGGGTTAATAGCTCCTAGGTTTTGGGATTATTTACCCATACTTCTTAGGTATGTGGGTTGGAGGATTTGTCATTTGGACATTTTAGCTGCATATTTGTTGTGTAATTTGAGGATTTCAAGATGTGGGCAACACTACTGTAATGGTGGGCAGTTGTGATGGAAGGGTATAAAGGCTTCAAGGAATCCTCTGCTTTAGAAAAAAAAAAAAACTTTATGCCACACCAAAGTATTTGGGGAACTTTGTTTTAATTTATCTGTTGCATTTTTTTTTCATATTTTCAAAGTGCATTGATCTTAATGCTTTTAACTCATATATATTTTTTTCAGTTTTTACCTGTTATGTTTTCTCCCATGCTAATACACTAAAAAGTGAAGTAGAAAAGAATGAATGCATAACATGTATTTCTTTTTAAAGTTCAGAATTTAAATAGATGGTCTATGTACTCCCTGTTCATTGCAACAAGCAGTTAGTTTCCCTGAGAGTTCATGGTTACTGATAAAACTGAGTCGTCAGCAGCTTATCAGTTTCAATAAGTGGTTCTCTTCCAACATTGTCTCCCTGGCAATGTATTAGTGTTCAGTCTTGATACCAGCAAAATGATAAAGCTGTTGGAAGGGGGCAGGGAGGGGAGAGAAGAGGTAAGAAGCTATCAAAAACAGAACTTCAGCTGTGCTTACAAACTACAGAGAGGTACTGGGAGGGTTAAAATTCCAGAAAGACCTGTAGAAATTGTTTGTAGTCTTCAGCTGATATCTAAACTGTGGTTGGAGGCTGATTATTCTACCCATTGTACAAGAACAGAAGAGATGCCTCCATCCCTAAAGAATTTCTACTCTCAATAGGTAGCCAAATAAAAGGGTAGAAGAACAGAGGAGGTGATTTGCCAAAATCACACCAGAGGTCAGTAACAGAGCTGGGATAAAATTGGGAGTCCCAGTGTAAGGTTTATTCCATAATCAATATTTTTTTAATTGACTGACCAGGTGAATATTAAAAATTATATCAGCCATAAACCTTGGTGTGTCAGGGCTTCCTGTGACCATTATCAAGAAGCACCGGATAGATAACAGTCAATGATAAAGTACTCTTAGCTAAAGGTAGAAGTGCTTTTTAAAGACATGACTGCTTAATTCACTTAAATTATATCAATTTTCCCTGCTTCTCATTTCCAGATGAATTAAAAATAATTTCATTTGATTCTAAGAGATGTTTTCAGAACTTACCTTAAGTAAATTGAGACAAAGTTACATGTCACTGTTGCTAGAGGTAATATTATTTACTGTTCCAGGCAGAAAGACATGAAGATGGATTTAAACTTGTGCCTTGAAGTTTTCTTGCTTTTTTCCCCTCTCTGTTGGACCCCTAGTATTGATTGAACACCTTTATTTCTGAGGCTTAAAATGAAAATTTCCTGAATAAATAGAAACAGCGGTAACTACATTTTGTGACACTTATGAATATTTACAGCTGTTTGGTTAATAGTAGTGTTTACAGGTACTGTCAAACTCTTTACTTGCTAAAAAGCCTGAATACTTTAACAAAAGATCACAAAATAAAAAGTAACTTTGAATATGTTCTTATGAGAGCATGTGTATGCAGTCCTGTGACAATGCCTTAGTGGGGAATAATTCAGGCAGAGTAATGAATGTAAGAGTCTGACTTGTAAAGTTCTAGTAATGTTGTTGTTAATCTATCACTGAAAATAACTTACAAAGTATTTGAGGGGTGTTGGATTTTTTTTTTTTTTTTTTTTTATGCTTTATCTGCCCTGGGTATGTTGAAGTGTTAAATCCTCAACAGATATGAATTGACATCACTGTGTTAACATTTAAATGACAATGATGACTTCCTGAGGATCAGCATTTAGATTTCGTTTAAGTATTTTCAGGATTTTAGAATTTACATACAATACATTTTAGAATTTAGATACAATCGTGCAGCAGATACAAAACTAAAGGCATTGTTAAGGTGAGTTGAAGGTACATATCTTTACAGCCTTGTGTGTAATTCCTTACACAAGCATTTTCAATTTTTTATTCTGCTTCCATTTGCATTTAGCTAATTAAACCAAAGAATGACAGAGCAGTCTTAACTCCATTGGGTGGATATTCTGGCCGAGCAGATCTATCCAAGCAGTTTGCCACATGCCCATCACTGTCCTTTCCAGAGAGCAGTACAGAAATAACAATATGTATTTGTATGTGTGCATGTTGTCTATTAATTTTAGTTGGCTTGATCTGGTACAAAAATATGCTAGATTACATTCATGGATTTGTAGCAGTCATTAGGAAGAGCACAAAGACTTGCTTCCAAATATGAGAATATTGAAAATAATGAACTGAACTTATCTCTAGCAAAGAATTGGAAGGTAATGAAAAAGTCAATACATTAAAGTTTCCAAAGTGGAATCCCTCACCTTGAATCACAAGGGTAACCAATGACTGAGAAACAAGATAAATGGAATAGAAAATGCATTCTGGAATAAACAGCTGGGAAAAACTGAAGTCCTTGAAAAAAAAAAAAACTTTATTGATTTATCTTATCTTTTGGCAATAAAACTTGCCTGGTGTCCCCTGTGTTCTCTCTGTAACAAGACTACAAAAATAATCTCAGTATGCCAGCATTGTGCATGGGATCAGTATTAAGACAGGACAAAAAATGAAGTGATATCTTGAAATGAAAATAATTTTCTTACTCTTCACCACACTGCAGAAGCCACGTTAAAATTTTGTACCAGTCTGTGTTAGATCCTACAAATAAATGCTGCTTGAATTTCCTTCAATGCCAGTGATTGTCATACCAGTCTCTTCTATAGATGCAGGTTATCTATCTAAAGAGTGGGGAGACCATGGGCATGTTACAAAAAAAAAAAACCCAAACCAAACAAACAACAAAAAAAACCACCCAGAGGCTGCTGTTAGAGGACACTATCAAACAGCTGGACTAAAGATTACATCGGGGACACAGGTCTGGCATTGCAGCACCCTGGGCTTTGATGCAAGTTGTGTTCCTCTGCCACTGGTGCTGTGGGATCAACAGCATTTCTGAATCTGTTGCAAAACATCTGGTTCTTCCAATGAGAAAATCTCTGAGAACATTTCAGACACTTTATCTCATTTTATCTCCTCTTGAGGTTTAATATAGTTTTGTCAAAGGATGTGACATTCGCATGTTATGCTGTAAAATCTGCCTGTAAAAAGTGTTGGTCATCTTTAGATATTCATTACCAAATGTCAAAGAGAAAGTGCTGCAAATCAAACAGCGTGAGGGAGGTGAATCAGAGGCTTTATATGCAGGGGACATCCAGGAGTTCTATTGACTCTATTGAATTAATCTTTATTCCCGTAGAATTATTAGAGGGAACCTAAAATATTATACTCACGAGAGAGCAAATTGGCTTCTGGTGTTTCATGGCCTTATTTAGTTGCACTGAGAAACTATTTGAAAATTTAATGCTCTTGTCTTATTAGGACCTCTTCTTTAGTCCGAGGTGAGATCCTCCTGCAACTGGGGATATTGATCAGGGGCAAGGTCCATTTCCTGAATTTGGTTTTAAATGTCCTCCTATGGAAAGAACCAGTACAGTAGGATCTACTGACTATCAGGAGGATAAGTTAGAATTGGATGATCAGAAGTATGCTGATTATACTCTCCTAACTTGTCTGTCCGTTGCTGGCTCAGCAGAAGTATCAGATTTTCATCCAGCCCTTTTGCTTAATTTATCTGATAGAAGCAAACCAGAAAAACTTGTTAACTCAGGAGAAATTTAACATGTCAGGATAAATTCTGGCAATCTATGCTTGGTGGATCCTCAAAAGCTAAATGCTGAATAATTGTACAAGTTTATAACTGACTTTTACCTAAGTCAGTTTTCTCTGTGATTTCCAGACTTCATTCACATTAAACAAAGCAAATTTTCATGGGACAAATACTGCAAAATTTTATGTGATTACTTAAATAACATCAGAATTCTGAAAGTCAGAGTTTTCTTACATGTTTTGCAAATAATAATTAGATCACAGTAAAGTTGTTTGGCCTATATATAGAGGAGAAGTGTAAACTAGTATTTCTTTTCTGTTTCAAGATCAAGTCATATTCCACAGAGCAAAAGTGATTTACATGGCATGATCTAGACTTATTCTTATTATAGAATTTTCTCGAAGTTTTGAATTCCACTCTCACATTCACGGAACACTAGCACATAGTACACAGTTCAGCTGCTCAATTTGGTAAAGCACTGCCCTGCTTGCTGATTAAATAGCATGCCATTGTCAGCTTATTCAGATGAGAAACCATCATGGAGTGCTCTCACACTGTTTGATAAGTAGGACTGCTTAGAAGCCATTCAAAGAAGGAATCAAAATTACTTACCTGTAACTACTTTTTTTTTTTTTCCAAAATGTGTTCTACATGTTCACACATAGTTCCTATCAATCTTCCCTTCTTCAAATTCTTAATTTAATTCTTGTACTTGGGTGTAAGCAGCGCAATTTAAGTTGATGAGTGTCATCTGCTATATGCTCTTCCATTCAAAACATCCAGGGACAAGGAGGAGAAGGGCAGAACTCCAGAACTGCCACACATGCTGCTATGGGAAAAGGTCAATGTCAGAGAATCAGCTGACATGGATCCCACGATTGCTGTTGTGAAGAGTGATTAATCTAAATTTTATTCTGCAAAAATGGGGCTTATTAAGTTCTAAACTATGTTTTATGTAAATCTTTTCTATTTTGGAGACTACTTTAATTTAACAAATGTTCCTCTGTGGAAGTTCTGGACAGTTAAGTGTTCTTAGGTTCTGTGAAACTCTGTGGAATCACATATGTTTGTTCAAAAAGTTGATTATTATGTTTTGAACAAATTTGTATTGGAGACTGATAGGTAGTTGCTTGGTTTTTAGAAGTAATAGTTCATAGCATTGTGAAGCTGCCCATCAACAAAGGGACTGTAAAAAGAATATGTTAAAATACACAATGCATTTACCGTGAACATGATAGCTTTACTGTTACTGGAGCTACTGATTAATTCTCACATCAGGGAAATATTGATATACAGCTGCCTGATAATTTTGCTCAGCTCTTGGTATACCATAACAAAAACCACAAAAAGAAATTTGGGAGTGGAGGTTGGGCGGGATGAGGAATACAGGTTAAGAACCCATAAAGCCTATGTTTACAATGCAGTAAGCTAAAAGTTGTGGAACCTAAGTCGTTCTCATATCCTAATTTAGAGAGCGTCATCTACAGTATATCAGTATGTCATGTTACCTCATGAAGGTACATAGTGAAAACCAAAAATCTGAGTAATAGCTTAAGTCTGTAAAATGAGAAGTGCCTTAAGGCACACCGTGGTGCAACTTCAGTCTTACAACCACTGTGTGCTTGTTCACTGTCTTAAAACATCTTTAACTTGCACTTTTTTTTTTGTGGTTCAGAAAGATTCCAACCTGTCCCAGGGGATAAGTATCCTGGAAGGATGTTGTGGACATGCTCCTTTTTATCAACTCACTTTACACTGCTAACTGGCAAGAGGGAGAATGTATGGTATTAATTAATTCTATCAGCTTTATACTCCAGGGGATTATACTTGCACTAACCTGGTACTTCTAGGAATAGATGTGTCTTGGTAGAAAGCCACATTGCGTCAGGACTGCCTCGCAAAGTGGTCACATTCAAAGAGAATCTATCCAAGTAATACAATATGTTGTAATGTTCATAGCCATGCAAAATACAATGTGATGTGTTCTCAGTGAGTGTGGTGAACTCCTATCTTGCTGGTTTTAAACTCTTTGCTTTTAGTTTTGTCTTAATGAAGAAATTAATCAGAATCTTAAGTGCTAAATCTCTTTCTCTTATTTCTAGGACAAGATAATATAATTTTTAGAGTAACTGGTTAAGCTCTAGCTTGCAAAACTCTTAACACTAGATCCTTAGCATGTGCAAACTACTACAGCTCCTCTGACTTCAGTGGAGCTAAGCTAATGTACCTCGGCTATCAACGTAACACTATTCAAGTGACTAAATATTTTTTTCCGTATTTAAAATGTAAAGTATCTCTTAAAAAAAAAACTCAAAAAACCCAAAACCCCAGCATTCTAGTTAAATGATCCAAACTGCACCAAATCTCACTGTTCAAATGAGAAAGTTCCCTGTTTATTTCTATACAGTGTTTCAATAACATTGCCACAACTGAGGACAAAGAAGAAAAAAAAAAAAAAAAGAAAATAAAAATATAACAATCATGGTGAATGTAGTATGCATAGAGAATATGCATATTTTTAAAGTACTGCTTTTGTAAACATTGCTGGTTGGGAGTTAATTTTATGCTTCTTAATGTTAGTCCACACTGCTTCAGCTCTAACAACAAATTGAATGAGGTTTTTACGAAAAAATAAGGAAGATTTACCCAGTTCACATCTTGGAGGTTACAGTATGTTTAAACAGATATATATTCTTTTAGTCTAACCTTGTCTGGAAGATATAGGAAAACTAATTTGCCTTATTTACATATGGCACAATCTATCCAGTATTCAAGGGTTTGTCAGAAACAGGAACATTGTGCATTTCCATGGTAACAGATGGCATGCTGACAGTATCTGGCTCGTTGCAGCTTCGTCTAGGCAGGCCAGCAATTAATCAGCCATCTACATGCACAAAATTCTTTGTGAGTGAATGGCACTGCTCCTCTGTAGTGCTGCCTGTGCTTTTACAATTTCTGTATTCCTGCAGGGCGAAGTACTTTTTTGTCTCTTATGCTCATTTTCTGTAGCTTCCAAAAAAATGCCAGTAAAGAATTCAAAAATGGAAACAAGTCTGCACGTAATTTAGAAAAGACATTATTTCTTCAGCATATAAGATGTATAGGGATCTTGTTTTTATTCCATTGCTTTCCTTGTTTCCTCTCCCGCCCTACTTTTCACAGGCTTTCTATGCCATGTGTTTCCTTCAGCATACTTGACATAGATAAGACTTTTGCAAACAGATAACTCTCCAAAGGTGTGCAGAAAGGGAGTTGTCATCTGGATGGCTGGTCCAGGGCTTTTATGCCAACGGGAATGCTGTGGTTAAAGCAAGCCTTGAGCAACATGCTAAAAGCCTCTCATTGCCTGTTTATATAGCATCTGATCTCACTGTGTTTCCCTGCTCACAGCTGTGTTGCACCATCAGAGTTGGGGAACTGATCATGTTCTTACACCAAGTGACCAGCTTCTTCATGATTAATGCAAGACTTAATTTATCAGAGATCTTTCTCTGCCTCTATTTGAACGTGCTGTGGGAGAAAATAAGCTCCTCGGAATGTTTTCTTGTTTCTTGTGTATCTGCCTAAGGCAGAGCTGGGTTAGAGCTTTGCTACTGGTATTCATAGATGTAGTTACTATTGACAGCACTTCATATCCAGCTGCATAACGAGATCCTTTTCCCTTCATCTTCTGGAGAGGTCATTCATGGATTTTCCCTTTCAAGATGGTTATTTTCACAACTGCTGCTTTACTAAGTTCTAAGCGGAGTATCAGTGTTTGTCTCTGATTTCAAAGTCATGAGGTGTGGGACTTCAGGGGGTTATATTGATGAAGCTGGGATCTGGTGGCCTATGCAGTGTCAGGGTCAAAATATTTGCAGTATAACTGGATCTGTAGATTTTGTTTATTTAAAAAAAAAAAAAATATCTCAGATACATGCCCAAAGCCTTTTCTCTAAAACAAACCTGTATGTTGAGGGGGATTAAACTTTCTTTTTGTGTTAGCCTATAGGCAATCAAAGAAAGTATGAGTTTTGTCTTTGTTAGAGGATTTATTTACTCAGTTATAGCAGTTTTAAGAAGAAATTTGTTTCTTGGATATTAAGTTCATAGTATAGCTGGATGACTTGTTGCTATTGAGACAAATAACAGAGAGCAACAATTTTGGCCTTAGTTAAGCAAATTCTGTTTATGTGACCTAAGATGACTCAAAAGAAAATCCAAGACTAGTCTTCAGTGTTTTGCTTCAAATTAATTATTTTTGGACAAATTACAGATATCCAGCCTCCATTCTAAAGAAGTCATGACACATGGTTTTTCAATGGCAAGGTTGTGTTTGATAGTCAACTTTCTTAGTCTTCATTTAATCTTTTATACCAATTTGTTATGTCAAAGGTGTTTTGTGCTTGTTACGGGTTTTGTCACTGCATGTTTCTTTTCTCCATCCTAACTAGTCTCCGTAGATTTGTGAAGAATCCACAGAAGAATCATGAGATGTAGTTATCAAGGATTAGCAAACCTTTGATTCTAAATATTTTTCACTTGAAACTTGTAACTGATTTCTAACTTGGAGACTGCATTAGGCAAGTTTTGGCTAGGATAGGGTTAATTTTCTTCACAGTAGCTAGTATGAGACTATGTTTTGGATTTGTGCTGAAAACAATGCTGAAAATACAGGGATGTTTTAGTTACTGCTGAGCAGGGCTCACACAGAGTCAAGGCCTTTTCTGCTTCTCACACCGCCCCACCAGCAAGTAGGTTGGAGGTGCACAAAAACTTGGGAGAGGACGCGTTTGGCACTGCTGACCCCAACTGGCCAAAGGGATATTCCATTCCATATGACATCATGCTCAGCAATAAAACTGGGTGGCAGTTGGTGGGGGGGCCACTGGTCAGGGACTGACTGGCCATCAGTCAGTTGGTGGTGAGCAAGTTATCATTTACATTACTTGTCTTTTGGGGGTTTTATTTTTCTCTCTCTTTGGTTCTCCACATGTCTTATCCTTACTACTACTACTGTTATTATTATTTCTTTTTAAAATTATTAAACTTTTTATCTCAAGCCACAAGTTTTCTCATTTTTACACTTAAGACTCTCTGCCCCATCCCAGCGGGGAGAGGGGATTGAGTGAGTATCTGTGTGGTGCTTAGTTGCTGGCTGGGGTTAAACTGTGCCAACAAGAGAACAAGAGAACACAATCTTGTTATACCCTAAATGTTTACTTTCTATTAACTGGTGATGAAACAAGTTTAAAGCCCAGTGAGAAAGAAATATACTAAGTACAGCCCAGCAATTGACTTTCCTATTGGCTTATACTTTGGGTATTTTGGCTATGTTTTATGTAGTATATTGTAATATATCACATATATGTATTATATTGTATAGAGGAGTGGTAGTATGGTATTGTGTTTTTGCAAATCTGACTGAAGAAAATCTAAGTTGTTTTATGGGCTGCCTTTAGTAAAGCACTGCAATTATCTATCTCATACTGAAATTCACAGACATGAAGGATGTAAGCACTGCCACAAGATTTGGCCCTTTGTGAGGAGAGGAAAGCAAAGATAAACACTTGTTTTTAATCTTTAAACTATATTTGTTGAAAAAGTCCTGATTGTGCAAGTTAATTATATGTCTAATTTAAAACATAGAAATAGCCTTATTGAATTCAGTAGAATTACTTTCTCACTTATTAAAGCCAGGAATATGCTGAAATGCATTGATGTGTTGAGGTTGTAATACTCTGAAAAGCATAAATAGTCTCATTATTATTTAGTACACTCATGCATGGCCAAGCTGCTCCATGGCATTCGTGGTGATAGAGTTGTATGTGATTTGGTTCCTATCCAACCTGTTCAGACTGGTCCTTTGCAGCCTGAGGTAGTTTGCGCCTGACCACATCTTGTCCCAGGGCTGCAGCAAAGCATACTTCTTGGGAACTCTGCAGAAAGGATTCTTGAAGAACTAGAGATGACCTGCTCAGTCATAGTACATCTGATCTCATCAGTCTTCCAGTATGTGTACAGTCCTTAAGATGCCAAACAAGTGAGAACTGAAATTACTAGAAGCATATTAATTTATTATTAAAATTAATCTCTTTATTAGTGCAGATGTGTGTTAGTTAATGAGCTGTCATTTAATTTATATATTGTTAGTATAAGTTTTTGTTTCATTCAGTAGCACAAATAGCTGACTGGGGATGTATGGTATAGTCATGCAGCACTGGACAGAGTAGTTCTCAGAGTAGCTGTTGACAGAGTAGTTCTTGGAAGGCAAATTGTTTTCGTGGAAAATATGTACTTTTGTATTAGGATAGGTATATAAAAATGTATACAGAGAGAATGTATATATGTCTATGCATGTATATAGCCCTTAATAACTTTCTGGTTCATTTTACTCTAGCAAACAGTCTAATTGTCCAATCCATTCGTAAAGAATTCATTTTCAGAGAGAATTCTGTCAGCAAATGTCTCTTCCATAGAAGTTTTGAGGTTTCTTTACTTTGTTACCTCCACTGAAGTAGTTCACCAGAAACTTGGTATTGCAACTATGCTTTTAGCTACATCATGCTTACAATAAGTGTACAACGGTAGTACTGCCAATACCGTAAAAATATAAATCTCGGTAAAGATTTCTTTGTCAAAGTTCAAGAACTATGTCATCACGCTCCAATAATTTTCTCAAGATTTTGACAGAACGTATACATGTTTTCATCAGAAATAGATTCAATGATCGCTTTGAAGACAATTTAAGCTGGAGTGGCATGATCTGCTCTTTGCCAATGGGTGTATATTACCTGTGTGTAATCCTCAATCATTGGGCACTTGAGTGACATTGTTGCTTATTGTGGTTTCTGGAATTTAAGCTGTTATTTAGTAAAATAGTGTTATTTGTTTTGTAAGCTTTTAGCCTTGCAAACAAACTAGTTATAGGGGGTTTGGGGGTTTTTGTTTGTTTGTTTGTTTGTTTTTAAGTATGTATTTTTTATTTGGACAAGTTTTTAGCCACCTAATGAAAATGCTCAAAAAACTTTAGGGGCCTTTTAGCCTCATTCATTTTTTCTCCTCTCATAGTTTTCAGAATTTTACTTCCTCTCCCTCTTGCTGCTGTTTTGTTTTGTTTTGTTTGTTTGTTTTTACATTTTCCCTGGAATCCACTAGAAAGTATATTAAGTGAAATTTTGATTTTGCTGAAATTGGTCTGATAGGAAAGGCATTTTATATTACGTTGTTTGTTTTTTTTTACTCTTCAGGTGTTTTAGCTTGACTTTTTTTTAAAATAAATCTAGAAATGGTGAGGGTTTTAAAACCTTTTTTACTAATCTATATAGCTAGCTACATTGGAAAGAATAATTAGGAACTTGACCAATATAGAATTGTAAGGAATTCATTGGATCTTGAGGTCTATTTTCTTGGAATTATAGGTGACAATGTTATGTTGTTGCTGCAAATAATCTCTTGATCAAAATAAAGCTGATTTCTCCTCTAAAGACCTTGAATTAAGGATGGGATGTCACAAAATCTTAAATGTAACAGGGCTAATTTTAAGCTGAGATCCTGGTGTGCTAAGAGTTTATTCTCTGTGGAAGAAGTTAGCCACAGCATAGACAGCACCCTACACAAGCTACGTGGAATCAACACGTGTAACAAACATTTGATAAGAGGATAAGAATTATTTAAATACATTTGATCTCTGTGTTATTAATATAGAGAGTATATATTTAAAGAGGAAAATAGGTATTTACTGAAATACATAGTAATATTATGCTTGTCACAGGGGAATTGGACTAGATGACCTTTAAAGGTCCCTTCCAACCCAAACTATTAAATGATTCTATGATTATTAAATGTTTTACTCAGTAATGCATTAAAATTTAAGCATTGATACTGAAAAAAAATCTCATTAAATAATTCATACTTTAAAAAATTAAGACGAAATGGCATTAGCTCATCACAAGAATAAATTTTGATGACATCTTTAGAGTTCGTTACATTTTTTACATTTAAAATTTTCAAACCTCCTGCTCCTCCTACTTTAGACTTCATTTACCCCAGTAGGAAGATACAATTTCCTTGGGAGTCAACTTGGCTAGGGGAAGAGACAGAGGTTGATTTTTGCTGTATGTGGCCAATTATGTTGACCTTTGTGATGGCAAGCCTGGAATCTTGAGTTTTCCTCCTATTTCGGACTCCTTCATAGCAGCATAATACGTCGCTGCCATGTCAGTTTGTGGTCTAATATTTTTACAGCCCAGCAATGCACATTTGGAGATTGTGATTAGCATCCTTAATTCCTAGGAAAAAAAAAATTTAAAAAGCCTTCTTAGAAGTAGAAAGCTGAAGTCTAAAATAGTCCACCTGCTGTTCTAAAGAGTATTATTTTAGTGCCCTGGGGACATGCAAAGTTGTAACCTACTGATGTCAGGATTAGATTTTATAGGGCTTTTAAAATGTAAGTGTTTTTGATAACTTGCAAAGCATTTTCTATTGTTCATTTCTGTTTGATGTTTCTTAAAAACAACATTCCAAGATCCAGAGAGACAGTAGCTTATAAAATGGATGATGTCCCATTTCTGTTTCACCATAAGATATTATTTATTTGATAATAGAGTAAGATGATTGTCAACTAATCACGAAATTATTGTTCCTAGGGTTATTGTTTTAATTTGAATTTTACTTATTTCCTGCAGTTACTGAATGTAATGGATTTGATTTTCTTATTGCATGACTAACTTTTCATTGTGACGATGACAATAATAACATAAATATATGAAAATAACATAAATATACAAAAATTTGTTTCCTATAATGGGAGTGTTTATGCTACTGATTTTAGTGTCCTTGACTGACAGTAGGGAGGCAGAGATGCTTGTTTTGTGTTCAGTAGTGCTTAGATTCACAACTGCTGTTGCAATAAAATCCCTCCATTGTTCTGAGATGAATTAGTATTCAGGTAAGATCTTCAAAAATGTATACTTTCCCTCTGTAGAATTTAGGTTTTGGAACTGGATGAGGTGGCACTCTCTTCTATGGAGTAGGGAACCATCTCCCAGTCACAGCAACAGTGATGCTGGGCTGCCTGCATCAGCCTGCTTCAGAGAGAAATTTAAACTGAACTTATTTTCCCTATTTGCAATTGTTAAACTCTCTGTAACTAACTACATTTTAACTAAATAGTCCTTCTCTTCTCACCTCTGAATGTCTTGTAATAATTTTACTTTCTGAAAAAGAAGTTTAGATTATTTTTTTTCTATAATGGGAGACGCAAGGCACTCACACATAGATGACTGCCACCATGAAGGCTTATAGTTTAAGACAATATCTGTCTGTATGGACTATTATTCTTTTGGTTATGTTTTTTTTTCTCATTTTGATATTAGAGAAGACTGTTTTCTAATCATAAACATACTTAGCTCTTCAAATGACAGTTTGGAAAATGTTTGAGAGCTTGTTCTGGTTTTGTTAGTGAGGGGGGACCTAAGGTGGTAGTTTCTGTAGGAAACTGCTAGAAGTCGCTCCTCTTTGTTCAGTGGACTCGGCCGGGCCTAGGGCGGACCCGCTGCTGGCCAAGGCCAAGCCAATTGGTAGCAGAATGTCCCGTGATAACACCTCTGCGATAACGTATTTAAGTAGGGGAAAACAGGAAAAAGAGGAGGAGAAGATGTGAAGCAGCTGAGCGGGGGGCAGAGAGGGGGAGGCGCGAGCCTCATGGGCCTTGCAGGCCTCACCCTCTGGCCTCCCGCCGGGCAGCCGACTGGGCCCAACTTGGCCCGGCCTGGCTGCAAGAAGTGGAGAGGAGATGAGAAGTGAATAAGATGTAAAAAGGATCCTGAGAGACGTCTGCCAGCCTGTTGTGAGGAACAGCTGCAGACGCCAAGGTCAGTGAAGAAGGAGGGGGAGGACTAACATGGCTCCTGGCCAAGATTCCTCTGCAACTCGTGGTGAAGACCATGGTGGAGCGGGTTGTCCCCCTGCAGCCCATGGAGGTCCATGGAGGGGCAGAGATCCACCTGCAGCCCGTGGAGGACCCCACGCCAGAGCAGGTGGAGGCCTGAAGGAGGCTGTGGCCCGTGGAGGGGCCGCTGGGACAGCTGTTCTAGAGGGACTGCACCCCGTGGAAGAGATGACCCACGCCGGAGCAGTTTCACGAAGGACTGTGGCCCGTGGGAGGGACCCCACGCTGGAGAAGAGGAGGAATGCGAGGAGTTCTTCCCGCGACGATGATACAGCGGCGTAAAACAACGCGTGATGAACTGACTGCGACCCCCATTCCCTTTTCCCCCCCCGTGCCACTCGGGAGGGGAAGGTGGTAGAGATAATGTTAAGCTTGGGAAGAGAGAGGGGTGGGGGGAGGTTATCTTGTTCCCTGTCTCATTCTCCTGCTAATTTTAGAAATAAATGAATAGTTTTTCCCAAGTCGAGTCTGTTTTGCCCATGACGGTAACTTTAAGGATTTCTCCCCGTCCTTATCTCAAACCTTGAGCTGTTTTTCTTATATCATCTCCTCCTATTCTCTCGGAGGGTGGGGGGAGCGAGAGACAGACTGCGTAGTCTGGCCCTGATCGGGGCTGAACTACGACAGAGCTAATTTAAACTTTTGCAGTAAAGATGATTAGTGTTTATAGTAGCTAATTTATTCATTAAATATAACTTTATTGGTATGCAACTTTAATTACAAGCAGCCTATGAGTTTCTTAAATCTATTGGCACAATTCTGTGAATAATTTCTGCAAGTAATTTTCAGTTTGCTCTGCTTGTACACTGCCCTTTACATTGTACTCACTGAACAATTGTTCTTTGCTCTCTTTATGTTTTCTTTATGGTCTCTACTTTTTTTTTTCCTCCATATTCCTAGACATTGATGTTGGGAATACTCCTTCCTGTTAGAAAGTGGGGAGATCTCAATTGCTGAAAGGTTTTTGGGGAAACAACACCGCAGGTCTGCCCTGTTTTTATACAGAACACCTCAGCCTTCTGGTTACCCTCAAAGAGGATACAAAGTTAGATGAACCTTTTGTCTGACTCGCAACAGAGAATGTGGATCAGACCCAATACTTGTCTTTTCCTTTCACAGACCTGCTGTGTTTTTTAAGCCCTTCCTTCTTCCTTCTTTTGCATTGAGGATATTGGTTCTTTGTCTGCTGGGCTCTGTCCTGTGGTTGGTCTTAGTCACCTCACTGTGCCAAGCCCTGAATCTTGGCTGTACTAGAAATCCAGCGTAGAGTGATTTGCTTACTGGTGGTGTTAAATGCTAGATTATATTGGTAGTTTGCGCGTGAATCAATGGTCATGACTTAAAAAGAGTTCTACATGAAGTCCTTCCTGATGGAAATGCTACTTGTGCAGAAGGACCCAGGACATGCTTCTGCGTGATGAGGCCGTGTGCTGTCCTGTTGTGAACCACTTGTGGCCACCTCCATCAGCTGCCCACTTGAAGGAAGGAGAAAGTTTCCTGTTGGAGTTTTTAGGCAAAGGTGGGACGTTTTACAGGATGCATTTCAATCTTTGAGCTTGTAGCTCTAAGAAGAGCTGCTTTCTACTTGAAAACCAGAGGGATGGTTGGTATTACTGTTCTTAATTAAAATTCTCACCTTTGCTTTCTGTCATACTGAGATGAATGTGTCATTTTGCTTGCCTTCTAAAAGTAGTTGTAGAAAACAGATGCTAGATGTTGAATCTTAGCTAAACCAAATTTACTTAACACAAACAGTCACAAACATCACTCTATGTATGTTTCAGCTGATTTTTCTCTCTTTCCTCATACAAAACAGATAGCAAAATAATATGCAGTCGTAAAGAAGAATCTCAGTGATTCCAATTTGTCAGAGTGCTTAACTGAGTCTGTGAATTTAGCCTGTTGACTAATGATGATGAAGCTTCTCAGGGGGCCCCATTAACACTAAAATTATTTAATATTTTATTAATCAATTACTGACTGTTTTATGCAGATAATGCTGCTTGGGATGGTCCATTAATAACGTGTACTAAATCTCTAGAACAATTTTCTAAATGTTGAAAAATGACTGATTAATAGCAGACTCCTACTAAATGTTAAGAAAACAAAATGTACAATTTTTTTTGGCACTAAAGGAAAATTACAGGTAACTCCAGATGAAATGATAATTAGAACAGCAAGTGGCACTGTGATGGAGCAAATTAAATACTTTAGGTATCTTGTGGTTATTTTGGATGAATCTCTACTTTCTCTAATCACTTGGATTATATTGTTCAGAGAGAAAATTTGTGATTGAGGGATTAATACACATATAATTTGGCTCTGGATGCCAAGAGAATTGTAGCTCTTAATGGTAAATATTGTCAGTTACTTATTCTGGTTGTATAATATACAACACAGTTTCCTGATAAGTTCGGATTCTAATCCTATCAATATACAGTAGTTCTTGCATTTATTTGTTCAGCTTGGTATGAAATATCATTGTATATTGTATGAGAAAGAAAAAAGGGGAGGAGGAGTCCCCAGATACCTGCTGTTCAGCTCATCACTACTACAGGCTGCATCAGGAGCTTTTTAGGGCTCTTGCCTAATCTCTGTGGTGCTGTATTCTTTCTCATCCCTCTTCACAACAGTGAAGAAAAATTAGATTTTTCCATCACAGGGATCACAACCACCTGCAAAGGCTTAAGAGCCTGCACCAATGCTGTCTAATACATGCTCTTCTATCTGTCACTAGATGAGGAGGTGAGAAAACCACTGGTCAGTGAAATGCCTATCTTTGTTTTCCTACAAGGCAAGATACTTAAGGATGAGTCTGGCTTTAGATATATGATTAATCCCATTTTAATCAATATGATTTAAGACTGATGTGCTGAAGTACTTTGTTGGATATTGGTGTGGATAGCGATACACAGATTTTGAGACAGAGATATATAATGGATCTGTTTGTGGTTTGGTTTTTTTCCTTCTTTCTCTTTTGCCTTAAACAAAAAGCTGAAATTTGATTATTACACGTAAAAGTTTAAGGATATATTAGACACATTCGAATCTGTCACAAGTCTGAAGAAATGTTGGTACCATTTGATGTAGCTCAGTTAATTTTTTTGTAATGGTTATTTCACAGAAAAAATATTAAGATTTATGATGGGCTAAAAATAGTTGCACAATGGGCAATGAAATTTTGAATACCTTTCTAAATTCTGGGACAGTGCTAATGGATCAGGTAACGCTGAGTATTCTCAAATTAAATGGAAACTTATTCACCAGTGATGAGTAAGGGAAACACTGGAAACCTGTTGACATAAAAACTGAAACAAAACAAAGACTCAGAGCAGGGGCCCCAGTCTAAAAGATTTTATGTGATTTTCAGCTCTTTAACAAGTAACAGCTCAAATCACAATGCAAACTGATTTCAACAAAAGCCCTACTGTATATGTTTATCACAGATTATTGCTAGTGATAACAGCTCAGAGATATTAGGATTATTCCAGATCTGGAGTTTGGAAGTTTTTACATCTGTTTTGTTTCATTCTGTAAAAGACAGTGAATAAATTCAGTGAACATCTATACAATTCTGTGTTTTTTCTTAAATTAATCAGGATTTAGTCTTGCCAAGACTGGGGTTTGTGTTTGTTAATGCGTATTTTCAAGGCTTAGATAAAAGGGCACTTAGTCTGCCCTCAACGCTCTGCTGTGGCTTAAGGGAGAGGGAAGAGAACCCCCAGTATATACAAGGAATATATGAAAATCTGAATCACATAGATGTTCTTTTATTTACAACCATCATTTATTTTCTATTTAAAGACAAATTAAATAGGAAATGAAGGAAAACCATAATGCAGCTCTAGTTAAGGTGGAAAATGGTAATGAAATCCATGAACATCTGCATGATAGGATATTTTTAAAAAAGGAACTATTTCTTGATTGTTACATATTTTAAAGAATCGTGAGGAATTTAGGACATCAACAACCACTGAATCTGTATATCTCATGGATGACAAATTGCCTTTTGTGTCTTTCTGAAAATTATTCCTGTGCCCTCCTTGTATCCAGTATTTTTGTTGGTATCTCGGTTCAAGGAGACCACACTCACAAGTATGAAGTTACAAGGTGTAGAAGTTGTTGGTATTCACCATGGTAACAACAAACTTCCAGTGTGTACTGACCTTGAGAAAGTATTTTGCTGTGTAACTCACTGTCGTGTGGCATATGCAGTTTTTTGTTTCTGCACAAAATCTGTTACAATGAACACTGTTTGCAACTACGTGTGATTAATGACTTCTGTCTTCAGTGTACGTACAGTGGCACAACCAAGCAATGCAGCATGAGAGTCCCATAATTCCCTGATGATGTATCATCATAATGAGACACTTTTTCAGTTATTATGTGGCTTTTTGTGTTCTGTTTGGTATGAACAGGCCAATATTTATTCCTTTTACACAGATTTCCTCCATACCCCTCGTTGTTCTAACTCATTTTACAAACATATGGGTACATATGTAGCCATGATAAAACTGAAGTTGAACATTAAAACAGTAAGAGTACTCATTACACAATGTACAATAAAAGCATCCTAAATTCTCTGGGAGTGAATTGTTATTTATGGAAGCTAAAATGCACCAAATTCACTTTTTGTATTATTATTTTGAAATTTAGGATTTGTGTGTATGTAGGGGAGGATAGTTTTGCAAAAGGCAACTATTATCAAGGTACTGAAATTAATTGACTGCTTTAATTAAGGTAGATTACTAGCTAATGCTTTCTTGAATACAATAATTCTCCTATTAAATTATCTTTGAATAACTACCTGAAATTTCTCAGCTGCAGGGACTGATGGCTATTTAATTGCACAGTGATGTTGCTATATAATTACTTAACAAGGTGTCCTTTAATAGTTTAATTCCCCTTTTCCAAGAAAAAAAAAAAGTATAACTTTTCTTTTTTAAGTGCTATGATTTCATTTATTTTTTTACAGATAACTTTGTATCTGAAAGGGTAAAAGAAAGCTATTTGTTGACTTGCCTTTAAAAGTAAATCTTTTGGTTGTTCAGGCATAGATTTCGACTTAGAAGAGTTTTGGAAACAAAAAAAAAAATTTAGATGTTCCTTTAATTTCATTATATTTATTTTGTAGGGTTTTTTATTTGGTTTACAGTATACTTTGAATGAGATGTTAGAAGCTTAGGTGTGATATGCAAAGACTTAATTGGTCTGTGTGTTGAGTTTTGCGAATAGGGAGTTGTCCAGCTAATGGCATCTCATGTGCTGACGCAGGGCAGACTGTCCAGGATTTTTAAACCTGTATTTATTCCTCTTGGCCACAGAGGGTGAGGAGATTGTCGTCTTGCTGCTGGTTCCTACCAGCTGGAAAGAGTGAGCAGAGAAAACAGCTATTTAATCAAAAATGTTGAAATAAAAAGTTGGACTGTTTAGGGGTCACAAGAAAAATGGCCCAGGATCATGCTCATTACATAAATTTCTTTGTTAGTTCAAGTATAGTCTGGTTTTTACTGACAAGAAATATTCTACATTGAGCAACACAAAAATTGACAGCTGTGAAGAAGCTTGTTAAGTTAGAACTTAAGACTGGAACTGTGAAGCTAGATAGAGCATTCTGGAAAAGTTAAGAGAGGTATGGTAGGGTCATCTTAACTCTCCAGTTTAGTTACATAAACATTTTAATGTCTAACTATATAGATCTGCTGGACCTATAAATTGCCCCAAAACATTAAGTTCTGAACTTTGACAGAACCAGTGGTCCATCTAAAATATGAGGACTTCAAAATTTCTTTTTTTAAGACAGAATTACATACGTATAGGGGTTACTGATCAGTATGACTTCCATGCTGCTTCCATGCCGATCCATGGAAGGTGTGACCTATGAACATCTACCCTGGGATCCTGGCACTGTTCTTCAGAGGCTTGAGACTTTGATTTTGGACATGCCAAGTTCCATCCTAAATAGCCTTCAATGTATATGGCAGTCTTTTACAAATGGGTCAGTGAGACTGGTGCAGAGCACGAAACACAAATGTCTGTCAGTAACACAGGTTTTTGAACCTATTTGAGGAAGAGTTCCAAAACTCCTATTTGTGTCTGTCACTTTAAGACTGGAAGAGAATGATCAATTCAGTATTATAGAAATATTCTCTGTCCACAGGGATTTTTTTTTTTTTCAGATAAATCTCTAAAGGATAAAGCTAGCAGTAGAATGGCTGTACTGGACCAGAGCAAAGACACAGGTAGCCTAATGTGTCAGGAATGAAGGCATCAGTACTACACATTGTTGTTTCACAAACATACAATCCTTGATTCATACCATCTAGTGTTATCTCCATTTTATCAGAGTTGAATAACAAAGAGGGTTTTTTTTAATGTCCATTGATCTTACAGACCTAATATGAGATATTCATTGCCTGATTTTCAGAGGTGTTCAACTTCACAAGATGACCAACAGCCGCCACATCAGCACTAAAGATTAGATTTTTAATTAGAATAAACTGATGTAGAGCTGTTGACTGGATGGGATTCTTGTCAACTTGCATAAATAAGGCTGAAAATTGCATGACACTCTTGTAATGTTTTCCTTAATACTTTAGTCAGGGAGTGATAAACCCAAGAACAGAAGATAAATGTTTCAGCCCTCATTTCTTATCTGAGCTCAAATCCATCCCTTCTTTCCTCTAATTTCATAGAATGATAGAATCATAGAATGGTTAGAGTTGGAAGGGACCTTCAAAGGTTATCTAGTCCAACCTCCCCTGCAAGGGACATCTCCGACTAGAAAATTTCTTAGTAGTTTTTGTCAGCAAGACTTTTTTTTTCCTTGGACATGAGAAGGCTTGGACTTTTACCTCATTTGATCTAAAAAAAAATTGTAGTCTTTACAGAGTGCCCCGAGTACCTTCTGCCAGAGAAGAGTGGCCTAGGCCATATCTGGGACTGAAAGACTCCCCAGAGGTGTTGAATATGAGCTGAGGTCTTGGCCACTGCTCTCTTACAAATATCACTGGTCCTCTTTCAGCCAGAGAGCTCAGGCTCCTCCTGCAGTAGAGCTACATTGTACTGCTGTGCTCATATTTTTCATTAGCTGTTTTTAATAATATAGTAATATCAACAAATATTATTTGTTTCTACCTTACTGTATTCTGAAATCTGAAATTACGACTGGAGCTCAGCTGTGATAGATACTGTACAGTGGGTTTTTTTTGTCTTGTCTAGACATAGGGATATAAACAAAAGTCCCTGAGGCAAAATACTCCCATCCTAAAGCTCCTTCAGCCTGCTTGGAGGTAGGAGGAATGAAGGATGGGTGGTGTGGTGTGTAAACAGAAAGATTAAGGGACGTATAAGTCGCCTCGCCAGAACATTTTCAAGTATCCCAGAAGTATGTAAACCACTTCTCTGTTTCTCTTGCTTTTTTATTATTTTCTTTTTCTCCTTTTTTCTTTCTTCTTTGCTTTTACTTCTGCTTGTTCTTCATCTCTTTCTCCCCCTATACAATCCCACCCTTTTCATTCCCGAGTCTTTCTACTTTGCAGCAATGGTAGTCAAAAGAAGAAAGGTGCAGAATTATCTGTTACTAAATGGGTGGTGCTGATGGAAAATTAGGGAGGAGGAGAAGAAGCATTAACTATCCATAATGTAAGGATTAAGAAATAAGATTTTCCCAACTAACACAAATATGTGAAGAAATCCTAAATTTGTGAGAAAAGTGAACATTCCTTCTTCCTTCATCAGAAGGCTCTGTAGCTATAGCATTAGAAAAGGAAAGAGAGGGTCAAACCTTACGTTTTTATCCCTACTTTCTGTAAGTAACCTGCAAAGATATTTTTTTTTTCTCAAGGTTGCTGAGCATCTGCTGCTCCAATTTCTCTCCTTCTTAGGAAGGATGAGGTGTAATTGTAATGAGTTGATTTGAGATCCTTCTATGAAAGACAGGAAACAAGTACAAGTTGTTATTGCTAGGAGGCAGTGTACATAACCAGTCACTGACTAGAAGATGGTCCATTAATTTTTATTTTGTTTATTTTTAAAAAGGTATGCAGCTGATATGGAGAATATACCAAGTCAACTGGATGAGTCAGCAGAGGCAACACAAAGTGAGTTTGTTTGTTTTTTAAAAAACTAAAAATATTCAGGCTTCAGATCAATTTACTTCAATGTTACCTGCAATTGCAAACTCGGAAAAGTGCTACTAACATTTTCTTAGGTTTTTATTGGAAATGTGGCTCCATATCCACCTATAGTGGAGGAGCAGACAGCTAAGCTACTCTCTGTGTGTGTTTACCCTATAAAAAAAAACCAAAAAACTCTACATGTCATTTTTCCAGCACTGTCCTTGAACAAAAGTTGATAACATGTATTAACATGGGAGAACATCAGTCAGCATAATTTTCTTACGAGACTTCAGAGTAGTGATAACATTCAAGGCCAGCTTGGACGGGACTCTGAGCAACCTGATCTAGTCGGGGATGTCCCTGCTCCTTGCAGGGGGGTTAGACTAGAAGACCTTTGAAGGTCCCTTCCAACCCTAACCATTCTATGATTTTCTCTTGTAAATATGTTTTGCACATATGTCTGCATTAGCCTGGAGTCTCACTGACCATTCATCAGCACAAATGAGTTTTTTGAAAATCAATTATTTTCCACTCTGGAGCGGAAACACATCAAATATTGTCTCAGTGCATATGAACAGACACTATTTTTGTGGGCATTTATATTTATAAATTAGGTAGAATGCTGATAAAGTCCAAACAACCTGCTATAACATAAAAAAAGGCAAATCAAATCCAATTGAAGATTCATTTTACTTGAAGAGATATGCAAGATGATATGCAGACACGTAGACCTTCTGTAATCCTATGCAATGTTTGGGGCTGGAGAGTGATTCTTGCAAAATTTAAGAGGGGATTTAACAGATGACATGAAGTTGGTGGCAGTGGCTTTATATTCAACCCCTTTGCATTCTTTTTAAGTAGAAAATTAACCAGAGGAAGACTGTGGTCTTCTTTCTGGTGTTTTGCTGGTACAGATATGAGATTTGTTCAAGTACCCAGAGAAATAAACAGCAACCTTTGAGTTGCGCTTGGTAGATTTTGTATTAGGATCACAAGGCTATTCTGAACTGTCGGGTACCAGGGAGGGAAGGAACCAAAATGCCCTCAGCCATTGCCAGAAATGGGAACTGCAAACAGGGGTCATAAAACCACAAATAAAACCTTCCCACAAAGGCCTGTGATGAGCAGAGTTTGGTGAATCAGTGAATCCAGGCCTCAGTTTCCTCAGCCTTCTGTCGGGAATGAGCGCTGTCCTGTTAGCAGTTAAATGAAGTGCTCCTATTTGCTCTTTCTAAAACTCTATTTTTTAAAAAAAGTAAGACTCACTGAACACAGGTCATCGCCTGCCCCCGTAAGCTCTAATGGTTTTAATTTCTTTGTAATGCCAAATTTTCAGTGAAATGCTTGGGAGGGGGGAAAATGGCTTTCCAATGGGGAAGTGTGTGATTTTCATTTAGAATTGCGTCGTCAACTAATAGATTGAAGGAAAAAATAACACTTATCTATTTTCTGGAGTGTTTTTTACAATTTCTTTCTTTTCCTATACCTCAATCAATTAATGTTATGATCTAGAATAGAGCAGAGTAAAGAAGTTATTTTTTACTACAACTTAGTGGTTGTAACAAAAGTTGTATATTGGCTTAGATATTTAATACTCTTACAGAATTAGATGTAGCCATATTGTTTTAACAAAATAATTTTTCTAGGGTGGAAAATCCAAATATATTGAAAAAAATATACATTTAAAACATTTAGTAGATTTTTTTTTCAGTAATAGATCACATTTTTTGTTGAATTAATTGAAGTTTGAAGGTGTCAGTGAATGCTGAAAGTTTTGCTTCTCTTAGTAATTTTGTGATATGCCTTCAGAGGATGGAGTTGAGGTGAGTCTCATGGGAGGAATGAGGGGCAACGCTTTCCCTTGTGATCTACGGGCCCTGTTCAAGGGCTGTAAAGTGGCAGGGAGGAGTACGCAGCATTTAGTGACAGCTTCAAGGTGACAGAAGGAAGAATTTCCTGGGGACTGGGTAAAGTTACTTGTAAATCAAAGTCCCTGAGTCTTCTGGAACTGGGCATGGAGGCAAGGACCTGCCTGTAAAGACACAGTGGACAGGGTTAGAGCTGTATGTGAGTCATCTTGATTTCAGTTCTGTCCAGCATTACTGATATTAAAAGAAATACATTAATAATAAAGAAAAAAAACCCCACTGGTACCAAATTAATAAAGATTTGCCCAGATGAAGCTTCTGTAATAAAAGACGTATAGCTTTGTATCAGTGGAAAGTGGTGCTGAGTTTGTATATGTGAAGTGTATATGACACATACGACTGGAGCATCAACATGGAGGGATATAGGCTTTTTAGAAAAGACAGGAAGGGGAGACGAGGAGGGGGTGTCGCTCTCTACGTCAGCAACCAGCTGGAGTGTGTGGAGCTCCGCCTGGGAATGGAGGAGGAGCTGACAGAGAGCTTATGGGTCAAGATTAGAGGATGGGGATGGACAGGGGACGTCACGGTAGGGGTCTGTTACAGGCTGCCTGGCCAGGAGGATAGAGCGGACGAAGTGCTCTATGGGCAGATAGGAGCAGCCTCACGGTCACAGGCCCTGGTCCTCATGGGGGACTTCAACCACCCTGACATCTGTTGGAGAGACAACACGGCAGGGCACAGGCAGTCCAGGAGGTTCCTGGAATTGCGTGGATGACAACTTCCTCCTGCAGGCGATAGAGGAGCCGACAAGGAGGGGTGCCATGCTCGACCTTGTGCTCACCAACAGGGAGGGACTGGTCGGGGATGTGAAACTAAAGGACAGCCTTGGCTGCAGTGACCATGACATGGTGGAGTTCAAGATCCACGGGGCAGCAAGGAAAATACACGGCAAGCTCTCTGCCCTAGACTTCAGGAAGGCGGACTTCGGCCTCTTCAGGGACCTGATGGGCCAAGTGCCATGGGAGGTGGCCCTGGAGGGAAGAGGGGCCCAGGAAAGTTGGTCCATATTCAAGGAGCACCTCCTCCAAGCTCAGCAGAGGTGCATCCCGATGAAAAACAAGTTGGGCAAAAAGGCCAGGAGGCCGGCGTGGATGAGCAAGGAGCTCCTGGACCAACTGAAAGTGAAAAAGGAAGCCTATAGAGGGTGGAAGTGGGGACAGGTAGCCTGGGAGGACTACAAAGAGGCTGCGTGAGTGGCCAGGGATAAGGTAAGGAAGGCCAAAGCCCTGGCAGAACTGAATCTGGCCAGGGATATAAAATGTAACAGGAAGAGCTTTTATAGGTACGTAGGGGACAAAAGAAAGTCCAGGGTAAATGTAGGCCCCCTCCAGAAGGGAACTGGTGTCCTGGTTACCCAGGACATGGAGAAGGCTGAGGTTCTCAATGACTTTTTTTCCTCAGTCTTCACCGACAAGAGTTCCTGTCCCACCGCCCAAGCTGTAGAAGGTGCAAGCAGGGACTGCGAGAATGAAGAACTGCCCATTGTACTCGAAGAGCAGGTTCGGGATCATCTGAGGAACCTGAAGGTGCACAAGTCCATGGGTCCTGATGAGATCCATCCTCGGGTCCTGAGGGAACTGGCGGATGAAGTTGCCAAGCCACTGGCCATCATATTTGAGAAGTCGTGGCGGTCTGGTGAGGTCCCCGATGACTGGAAGAGGGGGAA
Source organism: Chlamydotis macqueenii (assembly GCF_036417535.1). Taxonomy (NCBI): domain Eukaryota; kingdom Metazoa; phylum Chordata; class Aves; order Otidiformes; family Otididae; genus Chlamydotis; species Chlamydotis macqueenii. The sequence goes on along the minus strand of NC_141564.1, from coordinate 19,159,934 downwards.
CATAACCCCAATTTTTAAAAAGGGGAATAAGGAAGACCCAGGTAACTACAGGCCGGTCAGCCTCACCTCTGTGCCTGGCAAGGTCATGGAGCAGATTCTCCTGGAAACCATGCTAAGGCACATGGTGAGCAAGGAGGTGGCTGGTGACAGCCAACATGGCTTCACCAAGGGCAGATCGTGCCTGACCAATTTGGTGGCCTTCTATGACGGGGTGACGGCATCGGTGGACAAGGGACGAGCAACTGACATCATCTACCTGGACTTGTGCAAAGCTTTTGACACTGTCCCGCACGACATTCTTCTCTCTAAACTAGAGAGACATGGGTTTGATGGACGGACCACTCGGTGGATAAGGAGTTGGCTGGATGGCCGCACTCAGAGAGTGGTGGTCAACGGCTCGATGTCCAGGTGGAGACCAGTCATGAGTGGCGTCCCTCAGGTGTCCGTGCTGGGCCCGGCCCTGTTCAACATCTTTGTCGGCGACATGGACAGTGGGATAGAGTGCACCCTCAGTAAGTTCGCTGACGACACCAAGTTGTGTGGTGCCGTCGACACACTGGAAGGGAGGGATGCCATCCAGAGGGACCTTGACAGGCTGGAGAGGTGGGCCCGTGCCATCCTCATGAAGTTCAACCAGGCCAAGTGCAAGGTCCTGCATCTGGGTCGTGGCAATCCCAGGCACAAATACAGGCTGGGCGGGGAATGGATTGAGAGCAGCCCTGAAGAGAAGGACTTGGGAGTGCTGGTGGATGAGAAGCTTAACATGAGCAGGCAATGCGCCCTTGCGCATCAAGAGAAGCGTGGCCAGCAGGTCGAGGGAGGTGATTCTCCCCCTCTACTCTGCCCTGGTGAGACCCCACCTGGAGTACTGTGTCCAGTTCTGGAGCCCCCAGCACAAGAAGGACATGGACCAGTTGGAGAAGGTCCAGAGGAGGGCCACGAAGATGATAAAAGGGCTGGAGCACCTCTCTTATGAGGACAGGCTGAGAGGGTTGGGGCTGTTCAGCCTGCAGAAGAGGAGGCTCCGGGGAGACCTGATAGCGGTCTTCCAGTACCTCAAGGGGGCCTACAAGAAAGATGGGGAAAGGCTGTTTAGTAGGGCCTGTTGCGATAGGACGAGAGGTAATGGTTTTAAAATAGAGGGGGGTAGATTTAGATTAGAAATTAGGAAAAAATGTTTTACGATGTGAGTTTTGGAACACTGGAACAGGTTGCCCAGAGAGGTGGTGGAGGCCCCATCCCTGGAAATGTTCATGGCCAGGCTGGATGAGGCTCTGAGCAACCTGACCTAGTCAGGGATGTCCCTGCTCCTTGCAGGGGGGTTGGACTAGATGACCGTTGAAGGTCCCTTCCAACCCTAACCATTCTATGATTCTATGATTCTAAGTGTGAATTTCTAAACTTCATATATTTCATTTTTTTTAACCTTGTCACTTAATTTCATTATTATTTAATGCTTTTTCTGGTGAAGTTCTCTCTAATATCTGTCTTCGGTTACTTGATGCGTATTTTAATTTAGAATAGAAATAAAGTTCTCAGATCTAAATTTGGCAGCAAATATCTCAACCTTTTCCCATCTCGGTACATGGGAGTTCACATACAAATCACCAACAGGTCACGTCTAGCTGTTTGACCATCTGGCAAGGCTATCGCCTATTACGTAATGGATGTGCACAGTGACACATATTGGGTTTGCTGGGTCTTCTTGCCATGCATAGCTGTGGTGTGTAGCTACATCCAGGGAGCTGCACTCTCAGGTGGCTTCTTGGACAAAAGGTCTCCACTGGGAAGCCGATATCCCTCTGCTGCTGCGCAGCACCAGAGCTTTTCACCTGCTCAGGCATCCGATATACCAGACTGATGGTTAGTAGGATCAACTCTAGCACCTGAGATGCTGAAGCAGGAGAGGATCCCTAAATGGCTCCATCCTAAAAACATAGACCCCTGTCTAGAATATGGAGTGTTAAGTGGGGACATATTAATGAGTTCAGACTCCACGAGACTTAACGGATGTGACAGGGTTTCTGTCAACAGGATGTATTAATTGCTCTTCCTTGTCTAGATTAATGTGAAAATATGTTAAAATGTTGAGACATGAGGTTACTGTGTGAAGGAGAAGTTTTTTGGTTCAAGTTGGAAAAAAAATTGTTTTACTGTAAAACACAAAAATATCATTTTTCATCAAGCTTAAAATGCTTTATCCTGAAGCAAAGTAAATGTATCCTTTTCAGCCTTATTTCCCGTCATGATGTGGAAAAAAAGTGGATCTTGATTAGCTGAGTTATTTATCTGCTTCTTGTTAATTGTGAATGATCAAGACTTGTGAGATACTGCCCACCTTTCTATGTGCCAAGGATAACATTACAGAAGTTAGATTTTTGCAGTGCATGCATTAGCCAAGCAGCTTGATGTGGCTTTTTTTTTATACAGAGTTTTTGTTGATACTGCAGTTCTGGATACTTTACACTTCTGGGTAGCTAGAACTGAGGCAGAATCTCTTTTGGTATGGAAAGACTGTGTTTTTCCCTCGATCTTTTAGTGGGGGGCTAGCACTTGTTTCCCTGGTACATCTTGGGGTGAGGGGAAGACAAATTGTGGTCATCAGGAAGGTTCAAAATCAAACATTTTCTAACACTACCCATGCAGACAAGGTGCTCAGACATTGTCACAATTACGTCTGATGTCAAATCTGAAGGTGTGCACATATTCCTTATTGCTAAAATGAAGCAGTTAGCAAGGTTGCTCTACCTCTAGATCTAGACTTTAGTACTAGGAAAAATCTCAGAATAAAATTATAGCTAGAGTTGCAAATGAAATAATTTGGATCAAACGCACTAGGTTGAACTCAGGTCCTTTGGATAACACAGGTTGAACTAGGTCTTCTTTTGTTGATCTCAGGAAAAATAAGATATTAAGTCCTAAATTCCAAATCAAGACTTACACAACTCCCCTGCCTTTTAACAGCCTCTTGTGATTCTACTTTACATGATCTTCTTTTCTTTTCCTGAATCCTGCAGCTTTCTTCTGTCTCACATTCTGAATACTGGGTATTCACTTCCTGGTAGTAAGGGAATACTTACCTTCTTTCTGACTTTCTGGCGAACTTTCAAGTTCTTGCTCTCTATATGATAAGAGATAAGATATTCATGCTCAAAGTGGTCATAAAATATTCTGTCTTTTATTTAGATTTATCTCATCTATTTAAAGGATAAATATTGAAACACAAACTATGCATGTAAAGTTGACATACTCATTTGCAACTATCATATCTTAAATATCAAGCCTATAATCATGACCAAAAAAGTACAATGTAATTCTAATTGGTGTTAAGCCATTACCCCCAAATTTCATATGGTATTAGAATTACACTACAATCTAGAGAGTCTTAGATGTCCACCTTAGATCATGCTTCCAAACCCTGGTTTTATTGACAATAAAGGAAGCTTTTTTCTTTTCTTTTGTAGATATGAGGTAGAGTTAGGACAGACTTAACAATGTATCTGACATTGAATCTAACTAGTAATATGATTCAAGAGAAAACAGTGTCCTTTTAAATTTTTCAAACTTTTGTAGATCTTTCAATGAAAAGTTTCAGTTATCTTTATTTTAATAGATTCCTTTTGAAACCTTGAAGATTCTAATATTTGGCCTGAAAATAATTTGGTTTCATGTTATTGTGAGTGCATTTAAAGTAGCGATGCTCAACAAAGACAGGGCAGGTGACGTTCTGTGCCGCCCTTGCCCTTGGTTAGAGGCTGCAGTGGAGCTGCAGCCAGGAGGGGGCACAATGAGCAGCTTTTCCTGTTAGCCCTTGGAAAAGTGGATGGCGTAATCAGAGAAAAGGTGTGCGGGGTTTCACACAGCACCCAGCACCATTGCATTTCTAACATATGAGTGAAATAGTGGCAAGGAGAAAGAGCCACAGTGTTACATAATGGAAGAAATACGTTTTAATTTTCTTTTCTCATATCTTTTGGGTTTTATGCAGCTTACGTCTTCAAATGGTGCTTAGGTCATAAAATGTCAGAATAGTTTTCGTTTGATTGTAATAAAAATCCATTTTGCTAGATTTGTATAAAAACTTGTTTCTTCAATATTGTGTGCCTGAACTAATATAAAAGTTAGATTGTCATGAGTATGGCTTGTCAGATGTCATTCACATGTGAGAGGTGTAATCAGATCTATACGTCCTGAGGAGATATAAGCTCAAAACGATTGTTAGATATAATGTTTCTTACTTTGGGTAAGACTTTTAGCACACTGGGCAATTAAGTATTTGTGTGCACCAAGTATGTGCTCAACTGCTCATGTAATTTGCATGAATAGCTAGTTGCACACATAAGTACATAATTAATTAGCTGCCTGTGCTATTACTACTGTGGACGTAGAGCTATACAGTTTGGTTTCTTGGGAGTGTTTGTGAGAAATGTTTAGTGCTTGTTAGGTACATGACTAGAGAAAGAATAAACAATAAATATGGCACTTTATACATATAAGTATGATTCATACAAAGTTGTCATCTTCATAAGCCAGTAGCTGCTGTTTTAAAAATACTGTTTGATTGCAAAATGTCTAAGAATCATTTTCAATCAACTTATCTTCTTGCTCACCTGTAAATCCAGACAATGCTGTCATATGCAACTTTAGCTCAGGTATTTAAACCTCAGTAACAGTTTTTAAATACAACTCTGTCATGTGTTGCAACTTGGTCACACACAGTTCTTAGTTTTTACATGTGAACTATTTGTGAAGGAGACTGGAGCCTGAGAGCAGAAGTCGATGCAAGTTCCTTCCTTGCCCTCATCGGGCTTTGGATCAGGCTCATCAAACCCAGCAAGGGACAAGTCACTTGCACAACAGTTACAGAGGTTCTTCCCTATGAATGAATAAACCATTTATAATTGTATTTTCTAAAGTGCACAGTCGCCATAAATGGTATGAGATTTTTTTTTTCTCTGAATTGGGTTCTTTGTACTGAAATGTGTAGTTAGCACAAATATTCATCCTGCTCTGCTGTATAAGCTGAAAGGGCCCAGAGGAGGCTACGAACGTGCAAGTCACACTGACATTTCTCTCCTCAGTCCTTTGCCCTGATGTTGCAACTTCGCTATTTCTCGGCAAAGGCATGAGTGGGGAACATATCTGGCTAATACAAGAAAACTTTAACTCTTTATGAGTGAAAAAATTCATGGCTGAAAATTATGATCTTCTATTAATTGATTTCCCTGTTCCTTTTTTATATTTGTGAGTTTTAGGAGCAGGAACCTCACACAGATGTGAAGCAAGAAAGATGTGTGTAGACTGCTTATTTGTTGAAAACGAACAGTGAGTGCTACAGTACTTAGAAGAGAACTACAATTGCTCTAAGCTTTTCCTCTTCTGGGGTGTAGAGCACTCTGATCTTCATAATGCTGGGTATTGAGAAACTGAATAACAGTCATCTTATTTAAAGTGAAGTGAAAAACATTAGTTGCATCTCTCCTCCCTGACTCTTACCTCGGCAGTATTGCCTTGAAAAGCAATTTTCTTCCAGAGCCACTGACATATTAGTGTCCTTAAAAATTGAGAAGTTTTTTCATTAGTCCTTCAGATTCTGAAAGCAAATCACGATCAATACTCTTTATTTGAATATCTTATACAAGCATTAAAAAAATAAAAGGATGCTCTTACAGTGAGGTTTATATATTTTAAATAAAAATATGAACTTTTCATATGCGTCATTTGTGGTGGAATGCTGCTTTGATCAGAATTAAGCTTCAGAATTAAGGTAGCTGTAATAATCAACATCCCTATGAAAAGGTGCATACTCCTCATACATAATACTTCTATTTTGCTAGCCAGGATCTCCCTACATATTTTATTGCAATGTGTTTCCATCGGTATTTTTCTTCAAAGTCACATTAGAAATAAGTAATAGATAAAATACTTGTACACATGCTTTGGAGTAACAGAAACAAACAAACAAACCCCCCCAAGTAATTGTCTGCTCATGTCAGCAACTCAGCAATTAGGATCACATAAACCCATGTCTTATATATTCCACCCAGAATTGTTTTAAGGTCCTTATATGCATAGAATTTCAAAATATATTATTTGAATATAAAAGTAGATTATGTATTTCCCCTGTGGCTGGCCAAATGTCTTTCCAACAAAGGGTAAAATAAGAAGGCTATTTTTTTGTGTAAAAGAGTGATCTTTTTAGTCATGCTTGATTGCTTTTTCAGGACTGTCTCCATTTATAATGAGATATTCTTGGACTCATTTGAACCAGAAAGTTTAGTAAAATTGTTACAATTTTACATAAATTACCTTGAATTATTTAAACTGTCTCAAACTCAGCATTTTTAAATATGTGTGATACACGTTGGATTTCTTGTTTCACAGAGTGTACATTGCATAAAATGGAAATATATTTAGCACATTTACAAGAAATATTTGTTTTAATCTTTCATACTTGTCAGCACTTCACACTAATTTACTCCTATCTGCTGCTAAGGAGTTACACAGTAAAGGATGCACTTGTTATTCAAATCCCTGTTAATGTTCCATATCATAGTTTGGCAAGAAAGCTCTTACTGTATTGGACTATGATACAGGACAGTTTTAATTATCTGTACTTCTCAAAGAACTTGGCCTAGGACGTCTGTGCTAGAGTGCCGAGAACAATTAAGTGAATTTACTTTTATCAGCAGTTTAAAATGGCATTACAAAATGTGTTCTGTGGTACTGTTTTTAAAAGATCTGATGTGCAATGTAACGTGCACAGCTTGAGAACAAAATATTTTTGTATTGTAATCACAGTGCCCAGATAAAATGGCAAGTATGCAATGCTTTATGTATATTTATTTGTAGTTAAAGATGTGTTTCACATTACCTAAGTTTGTGTTGTACAAGTAGAAAATACATGATCATACTTCCATGCTTAGCTTGAGTCTAATTCTTGCATTACTCTATACTTAATGTTTTCAGTGTATTTCGTAAAATATTTCATTGTAGTATTAAAAGAGCTTACTTAAGCATTTTTGTACTTTACAGGCAAAAAAAAAATCTCTGTCAGTTGTAGATCAAGTAGCAAAATCCTACAGCAATTCTTTTTCAAAGGAACAAATTGATATTCAAAATTTTATTTTACGGTATATTCTTCAGGCTGTATGAGAAGCAGCTTTTTTACTTCTGAACCCACAGCAAAAGCCTGTGTCTCATCTCTCCTGTGATTGTCCATTCTTTTTATAAGATTTATTTTTGCCTGTGGTGCTGAACTGAAAAAGTCACCCAGCTAAAATGTAGTTACTTCATTTCCAAGTAAAAACAATAGTGTTTTCATGTCCATACTTATTATTATTCTGAGAATGTACTAATTTGTTACATCCAAGATGACGGTTAGTTTGGTCCTTGAAAGGGGCACCGTGCCAACTACTGCAGTTAAGTAAAAGGACTTCTTTCATGGGAAGTAGTGGGACAGAAAGTAGCCTGCAGTGCATGTGGGTACGGGGAGGCAGATTGCCAGCAGAGTCATCCTGGTATCAGGCTTTACTGTGTTGGGCTCTGAATGAAGCTAAAACTATGATTTCACTAAATGTCGGCATGGGCAGCCAAATTTTCAAACCACTAGTGCTCTAAGGAGCAACTGATAAATGTTTTATTCCTGTAGGCTACAGTTGATGTTGCACAAGGGTTTTGCATGTGCTCAATGCATTATCATTCTTGGCATTAAGCTTAGATAATTGTCTACTTATATTGAGCCTGTAATAGCAAAATACAAGTGAAGAGGCATGTTTTACAAAGTGAAACTATGAAATAGGTTTAGCTATATTACTATGGATTTTTTTGTTGTTGTTCTATCCTACTAAATTTGAATGAGAATGAAGTATGATTCTATACCTTAATTCTGCTCAAACCAGGGTGGTCTCATAATTTTGTTTTACATGCATGACATTGCTTAAGGTCATTAGTTGTAAATCTTAGTATAAAAAGACTGAAAATATATTCAGTACTTTGTAGTTACCGAATACATATTTAAAAGCCTCTATGAAAAGTCGGGACCTACATGGCAGATTTTCGGTTACTGAATGGTCAATTTAATGATGTAGATTAGCTGTATCTAAACAGTAAATGGAGATAGGCTGTTGTAAGGCTTTGATGAATCTCTCTGATGCATATCCCAGTTGACCAATTTTCTAATTTTAAAGATTAGTATTCTGCTTTTCTATCCTAATATACTCTCTGGCTACATTCTATTTGAAATTTAACTTAGATCAGCTGTAACTTTATTTACTTTTTTGTTGTTGTTTTGCTGTAGCTAGTCTAACAAACACAAATCAAATTTGAATTTGACCTTTTTCTTTTCAGTCACTAATGTAATGGTCTCATTTTTTCCACTTTTTCTGAGTGTTACCTGACTTCTAATTAATTATTTAAATCACTGTTATATATTGAAAAAGAGCCTTCTATATTGCTTTAAATATTTTAAAGAAAAGTAGATTGCATTGACAGATTTTGTTCAGCACAGTTAAATTCAACCATTAAGAGTTTAGCAGCTAAAACTTTAACAGAGAACAGTTACTTTTTGATAACACAGATAATAGCTGTGTGTATTACTGCAATAGCTGTACGTAGAATGGCCAGCTTTATTATATATGTAAGTTCTGTTTATGCAGTATCTGTTGAGAATATGTAAGTAGCTTCGTGTGTAAGCATTAAGAAATATATGTATGTAGTTTATTTAGGAAAGATCCTATTTTGTTTTTATTGTTCATGTTCCTGAAGTAGTTTCTGAAAATGTGTGAATTACTTTTTTTTTTATTTTCAACATGAAGACTGAAGACTACTAATGTCAATTAATTTAATACCCTCTGACACATGCAGTAGGTTATCAGGTGTACTGTTAATTTCATCTTCACAAATGCATGATCTTTAACATACAGAATAATAAAATATTTGTAATACAGCAGTTAACTTGAGCAGTATATCGCTGTGATTTGCAAAACTGCATTGAGCTGCTTTCTTTTCATTTCATTGATGGTGGAACAAACATTTCTTTAATAAGGCTACAGCACATTCTAATTTTGTTGCAAAAGCTTAGATAAGGATCAGGCCCCCTCTGAATCACTGCTTTGACCTATGACATTGAAAGTGCTGAAGCGCTTTGGCAAAAGAAGAGTTAGTCATTCATTATTATGCACAGGACTTTCCAGTTCTAAAGGGGCTCTGTGCTTTCTCTCAGATAGACTTTGTTTGTTGGAAATGAGAACTGTATTTTGGCAGTAAAGGACAAGAACTGAAGCAACTCTGCAGGCAGACTCATTATGACATAATCCTTCATTAATCCTTATTCTCTATTAATAGATCATGACAGAAGTTTTGCTTTGGTTGACCATCTTCACCAGCAAGCTATGAGAAAGCATTAATAGACAAAGGTTCAAACTCATTTTATTTACAGTTTTAAGAAAGTATGTATTATTATCTTGGAGAAGTTAGTATACTAAGTGATCTGTTTTCTTCAAGTGCAATCTAGCTATGTATCTTAGAAATCCGATTTATCTATTGGAAAATGGATTACTTGTATCACTCACTTGGCAGACAAATACACTGTAAAAATTGTTGATTGCAGACTTGCTGCAGGAAAAATATAGGGATGCAAGACTCCATCAGTAGTGGGAGTGGCAGTGAAGAAGTGCAAGGACTGAAGGAAGAGAGCGTTAAGTAGCATGTGAAATGAATGTGGCAAAATATGACCAAGAGAAGGAAAATCTGATCGCTTTTTGTTTCAAAGAAAGATCAGGAGAGAAATGTGGACCATAACTGTGGAGTGTTTTGGAATATGTTTTTGTAACAGTTTAAAAAAATACTGTCATATTATTTATTATAAGAAAAAAAATATAAATCAGGAATAATAAGGTTCATATTTGCCTGATGTAGCAATGTATGGTGTTTGACCATTCTCAAGCTATCATGGATAGGCTGCGGTGAGGAAAAATATGTACATGAAATATTTTTGGTGTATTGTTGACCATTGACTAAGTTGTGCCTGGTTCTTGTTAGAGCTGGATTTACTCGCATTAGGTTTTGCCTGTGCCATAGTCAATAGAAGTTCAAGATAGTTTCCTTATCTGCTGAGATATTCCTGTAAGGTTGCTGATGACAGAGTAGGTTAGTGGGTTTTGTTATACAAATTAGGCTTTGGAACATGTATTAATATTTTCAAGTATAATTTGAATGTAAGCCAAAATGTAATTTCTTAAATAACTCTCTGTATTCTACAAAAACTGTACCGCAGCATTTGTTCATTTGAACTGTGATCCATTTAAACTGCAATGATTGGTGAGGTTTTAGTTGTTTAAGGGGGGAAAATGGCTACTTCCGTTGCCTTCTGTGAAACTAGGCTGATTTACATCCGTTGTGAATTAGATCACTAATTTTATTATATCTTCTTATACTTTTGTATCTCTTTGTTATGATATATTCTCTGTAATATCAGTTTGACTGGGGAAATATGGTGTTAAAATTCCCAGTGTTTTAGAAGCTGAGTGGAGATTTGGTTTTTTTAACATAAAAAGTGTATTGAATCTTTGAGGTGCTGCTGGGATCCAATGCCTAGAGAGACAGGTGAGAAAAAAAAGTAGACGTGAAAATATAATAATTATTAAGACAAAATTTTATTTGCTCTTAGCAGGACAATATTTTATGTCTGAAATTCTCCATGTATTATTCTTTTGTGTAGTTTCTTAACATCCTGACCTTTCTGTTCAGAAAGGTATGAAATATGCATAGATTGTTAAATTTTTCCATCGGAAAGCTTCACAATTCAAATAGAGGAAATAATGCAATGTGGTTTACAATTTATAATTTTTATTGCAATTTAATGAAATACTTTACACAAGCAAAAGCCGTACACTTGCTACATACTACGATAAACTGTTGTCAATTTTTTTTTCCCCCTGCAAGTAACATTTATTAATTCAACTTTTCTGCTGAGAATTAATTTTGGATCTGATTTAGACATAACAGGACTTTTCAGATAAGAGGGTAGAGAAGAAATGGGAAAACATAATTCAGAATTTCTGAACTATTTATATTGTACTATTTTTTTTTTGCACTTCTTTGGGAGATGCACTATAAAACTGACTTCTGTGTGTAGTTTTATTACTCTTGCTACTCTCCACATACGCACATATGAAATGTGGATGGCTTTGACACTAGCTGTAGTTACATAAAGGCCTTTGAGTGTTTAAGTCCTGACTAAAGCTCACTGCTTCAGCACATCTGTTTTTAATAGTTGCTTTCAGAAGAAGAGATTTCTGGTAGCAGGCAGCCCTTTAATCTAGCAGACAAAAAGCATAACAGGATCCAATGGATGGACATTAACATTGGCCAAATTCAGTATGGAAATGAGATACTAATTTTTAACATTGAGAGTAATTAGCCACCAGAGCAACTTACCTAGGAACAGGCTGGAATGTCTGTCATATTAAACTTTACATCTGTTAGGAGTGACATAATCATAGATGATCCTGCTTTTGTCAGGGGAGTTGAGGTTGGACAACAGGAGGGTGAAGAAAGTGTGGAGGCCAGACTAGTACTTAAGGTCTCTGCCAGCCATTGTCTCTCTGAATAAAAAAATATTGTTTCTTCAGGTAACCTGTAATATCCAGAGGATTCCAGGATCCTCTGTGGACTGTCTCTCTGTATAAGAAGTAAAAGGAGAAGCATAAGCCATAGAGGACCTTCTGTATTCTACTTCCAGGAAAAAGGTGACTCTGGTGATAGAGGCAGTAGTTATGGGCACGGTTGTAGGACTGGCAGATAATGTTGGCCACCACCTCAACTGAGATTACAAGAAGCACCAAGAGCACTGACATGTGGCTGATCCTATTCTTTCTAGTAGTAACTACAAAAAAAATAAATAAGTCTGGCAGAGTAAAAAGAGGGGAGAAAAAAAAAAACCCTGTATAGCACAAATTCTCCAGAAAGCTTGCAGTTTGGGTTGAACAGTTATCAGGTTTATGAGAAGGTAGCCACTTTCCCGGACAAGGTATCATCTAAAGGGGACTTCACTTTCAAAGTCTCAGATGGTAGCCAAGACCAGTTTGCATGGCATTTGCATGCCACCTCTAGAAGCAACTAATGTGGGCCCTCCTTATACAGCAGCAGTGGTCATGCAGTTCTCATTTCACCTGCAACCATTGGCATTTTCCCAGGGAATGGAAAATGGACCTCTGGAGGGCCTCCCATTTGAATTGTTGTAGTTGTCTGACTTCAAACAGAATGATGTATTTCATACAATGAAGAGAATATGAGGCAACCTATCTATTCCTTAGAGGCATATACCACGGCATCTGTATTTTAACCAAAATTCCAAACACTTGCTCACAGTCACCATGAATTTTTCAAGTTATCTCAGAAAAGATAGGTCTATAGCCAAAGACAAACTATGCTGAACTCACCACACCTTTATGGTGAGTGAGTACCTATGTATCAATCCTCAACTGCAAACCCCATTACTCCTTCAGTCTTCATAGAGGCCTCTGGCATAAGTCTGTTCTGGTAAGAAGTCCTCTCATTTCCTAGTATTGGAGAAAAAGGAGCTTTCTTATCTGAATCAGGAAAAGAGGGTCTTTTTCCAAGTTCTGAAGAGAACAGAGCATGGAAATGCAGCTTGAATTTAAAGTAATACAGTTTGTTCATTCAGAAGCTATTGAAGATTACAGTTCTGATCTCCAAAAAAAAAAAAAACATTTGGGCTTCAAAATATCTTTTGCTGCCTCTTTGAAGAAGTACCTGATGTTGTAGAAGTTCAGAATTGCTACCAGTTCAAAGTCCTGTACATATTCATAGCAGAACTGTATACTCTGGGAAAAACAGTGTATAAATACATCTGTAAATGGAATACAGTAGATGCTTTTTGCAGGTGTCTGAAATTATTTGATACCACCTCTGCTTGGTTTTGAACTTAATTTGAAAGTAAATATTCAGAAACTAAACCTAATAGCATCACCTAAGAGCCTTGAATTTTGCATTACGTTTCTCAGGACAAATTTAGGGCCTCGTCAGCCCAATTTTGCTATTGATAGCTAATTCAGCTGGAAGGATGACAACTCACAGCTCACATACTCTAATGATCCAACAGGAAGCTCTAATACAATATTGCAGCACTGGTCCATATAGTACTGGTTGAGATTAGTATATACTGTTAAATAGTCTGGTCTTTATCCTGAAATATCCCATGAGGACTTTGCTTTTTATTTTCTTTTTATATCTCTGTGTGTGTGTGTGTATATATATATATATATGTCTATCGTGATGGATGCCTCATTGCTGGCTGGGGAAGTGAATATAGATGACCTTGAGGCTTAATGCTTGTGTGTTCAGAAAAAGAAATGTGAACACATTATAACATTTTGGAGCCCAGGGTGATTTCTAAGGTCTGTAAATCCTTGGTGCAGCAAATCTTAGGAAATCTGGTACATAGCAAGGCTGATACTGCTGGAGCCATGTTTGTATAAGCAAACAAAGCAGCAGAAAACCCTCCCTGAGCAGCCATGAACTCTGGAAACACAATATCAGATACCAGTTTCCATTCTAGAGTACCTGTCCACCCATTCTTTAGAACAGCCAGACAGAAAGATTTAGGGACACTTACCTTATGTGAGTATAAGTGGGAAAACATCACAAACAAGCATTTCAGATTACAGTGACTGCAAACCTGCTACTTCTGCAACTCAAACGTAAACGAAAAGACTGAGGTGGTTTTTTCTTTTCTTTTTTTTTTTTTTTATTTTATATAATGTGAGTTAACAGCTGGACTCAAAATACCTACTCAACCGCTGCCTGTCTTTACTTTTTTATTCTTTGAAAAGCCAGATAACACTTAGCACATCTTATTTTTAATTCTTCATGCCTAAGGTAGTTTTGGTTCCCAGTGGTGCCGTGTGTTTCAGGCAGTCATTCTGAAATGCTGTGTTTTATTCTGAGGTATTAGACACTGTCTGTAAGCTCTGGTTTGAATGTTATATTCAATAAAAAAAGTAACCAAGTGGATTAGCTATTGCTTTGGGATCCTCATATATAATATGTGCATTCAGTAGATCATTCAACTGTGAAAGAGAAGTTTATTATTCTGCAGTAGCTGGAGTTTTTCAAGGTGTAGTGTACATAAAATTCCATAGCATGCCCTCTTGGTTTCAGTTTTGGTTTGGTTTGGGGGTTTGGGTTTTTTGTTTCGTTTGATTTTTTTTTTTTTTTTTTTTTTTTTTTTTAGTTTGGCACATCTGTATCTTCATGATTAGGCTTCTTAGAAAATGCATTGGTAGATGTGACAGTTAGTGCTGTTAATTACCATAAAAAGCATCACTTTCCAAATGTAACTCTTCTGTAATGTCTTTATACAGTTCCTTTTTGGCTTGGCTCTTCTGCCTGTAGCTATACGTGGAATTATAGCCATATAAATATAGTAGAGAACCAAATTATACATATAATTTCTGAGCTAACCACCTATATATACATGACTGGGCAGCTGATTAGTGAGCTAGTAGTTAATAGTCTGATGGCAGAAAACAGAGTTTCATGTATAGGAAGGAACATTTTTTGGCACTAGAAGGAGTGATACTGAATCATTTTTAGGCTCTGGGGCTGTGCAAGTGATCCAGCACATGGAATATGGTGAATCTAGGTATTCAAAAGGAAAGTGAATGGAAATTGCTATTTTTCATGACAGGAGAATGAGTTTGTTATGATGCCAAGTGAAAAAAAAACAAATATGTGTAGATTTGTTCTAAAGATCTGTCAATAGCATTGAAATTTCTGGTGTTTCTGGGATGAATTTCAGATTCTGAAAGGAAACAGACAGAAAAACAGAATAGAACAAAAGTAATTGAAAACATGTGGTCCTAGGTCTTGTGCACAGATTTAATTAAGATCTCTACCTTCTAGTGCCTTTGCCAAGTGATTTTTCTAAACCTTAGGCAAAATAGGTTGGCTAGTCTACATTTGGAGGCACAGGCATTAGTTTTCATGGTACAGAGGGAATCCCTTTGTTCAGAACTATGTTACTTCAAACGAGTATTTCATTAGGGTGAATATTTATGTAAATTTTGGATATGCTCTGTGTACTGGAAAAACTCTTCTCGAAAATATGCGGCGCATCAGTAATGAGTTGTTGTTGATTTTTTTTCCCACTGCCTTGTACCATTCTTAGAGATGTAAAGCAACACATCTTATGTTTCCTCCCCTTTTTGCACACAGAATAGAAATTACAGCTACAGCTTAGCTTGTTTTGCCCATGGATCAATGCCAGAAAGCAGTTTTGAAGGTGTTTTAAAATGAAGACATCTGGCAGCTGGCATACTTACAATTCATTTGCCAAAGACAAGTTGCATGCTGTTGGAATTTTCAATTGAAGGTCACGCACCAGGTAAAAATCAGTCAGGTGGAGCTCATGTGTGGTGAACCCACACACTTGAAGAATTGTTGGCTCAGAGATGTGTGGGTGGGCTAAACTGTGAAGTATGTTTGTCTAATTTTTCCTCTTTAAAAATGTAAAACTCAAAGCTAAAAAGAGGTCAGTAAAACTGACAAGAAATCAGAAGGCTATGATACTTCCATGGAACCACTATTAATTAGCTTGTGTAGAGTGTGCCAAAAAAAAAAAAAAAAAAGATTAATAACAGAATCTGACATAATGTTGGACAAACACTCTGCTGTCAACTGAGTGGTCACACACTTTTTACTCTCATTTTTTTTCAGTAAGAAATAGCCTAGAGGATTATTTGTACACAGCTTTCTACTGACAGTGAATTAGTAACAGTGTGTCATTGTGCATTCAGTTATTCAGTGACAGCTCTGAGACTAAGCTGTTTACATTAATTGATGTTTAATGGTGTTAAAGCAGTATGTTTTACCATTATAAACTTTCTCTCCATCAGTATGGTTGCTTACTAAGATAGTAATATTTCTAAATCAAGGGATCTGCATCCAGAATGGCTTTACATATGTTTACATGGAAAATGCATGTCCTCTCTGTGTGACGTGGGGAAATGTTGAGTTTTACTGCTGTAAAAATAAAAGCACAAAGCCTGAATTCTTCTCTCATTTAAGCATGTTTTACATAGAAGAAGCTTATTTTGCTTTAAGAGATATACTTATGACTTCAATTGATGTAAAAAAAAGAGGAAAATTAGGACTAGGATACATGTACGCTGCAACCTTTGAAAGTATAAATGGACCAGATTTTTCTGTGTTTTGGTAGATGAAAGTTTTGATGTGGCATTTTAGAAAGTTTTGCATTCAGAACTTTGTTAGATATACATAAGCCTATAAATGACCTAATTCCTTGTAAAAGCAGTTTGGGCAATACTGAGTTTGCTGATGTATGAGAATAAGAAAAAATATCTTCCCTACTGTCTCTGAGAAGGGAAGTTCATGAATTAACTGAGCAGCATTATTCCCTTCGTAAGGTCAATACTGCTCCTCATCAAGCAGTGGAGAGTGTTGGTGGTTTCTTCTGCTTTGCAAGTACATAAAAAGTTACTTTGTCATGTTTTACCCAAAGCTCTTTGGCAGAGGCACGTGAGATACCAACTGTTCCCTATAGGTCTTTCTTCAAAAGCCTAGCCCCTAAACTTTCAGGCTGGTTGAAAAGATAACTTTATTGTTCACTCTACGACCTTTCTGCACATCTCAAGGAGTGGGAGAAACGAGGGATGCCTGATAATGGTATGCAGTGCAGGAACATTGACTTTTCTGTTTTTAAGGGAGTTGCTTGCAACTGTTTGATTGCACTGCATGACTAAAATGCTGGAGGATTCATTGGAGCCAGAAGTCCCCAAATCCTACTAGAATGTTAAGCTATGGCAAAAAAAAATTGCAGGGTAAATGCATCTCTTTACTCTCCATTGACAACAAATTGCTTAAAATTATATGAAAAACATGGACGTTTATTTAAAAGCTCTAAAAGCTGGTTTCTTACTAGGTAAAACTCATAGCCCTTCTCTTTCTTCCTTCTGACACTCAGATTTTGGACAGCTTGACTTTACAACAGTCCCTATGAATTCCCCTGTTACATCCTTGTGGGGCTTGCAGGTCAACAGTAGCATAATGTGGCTGAAGCCTTGAGCATTACTGTAAAAAAAATAATTGATAATTGCTAATTTGAATTATTTTGAATCAAAGACTTTAACTGGTGTCACAATTACGTGTATGAAAAAAAAACGTAAAACTGTTTCATTTCTTGAGAGGTACTAAGTAAATTGTGTAAATGTATCATAATGTAAAACACTGGATAAACTTTTTTACTTTATGTAAGAGGGAATGCAGAGTCTGAAGATGAAATATGAAACTGCTTTGAGATGAGGATCTAGAGAAAATGCTGATGATTTGTCACAACTGTTCATCATTGCACTAAACCTGTTTTGTTTTCCTGCTCAAATTCCTGACAGATAATGGCAATCTGACATTCTTACTGTTTTCGTTTTACTGCAAAAAAGATCTACAGATAAGGGGCTGAAACCAAGTAGTGTTATTACATTGCAAGGCTCTTAGTCTCTTAAGATTGATTTCTTGAGTAACTGTTTCTACTGCAGTCATGTGAATATTTTAAAGTTGCTCTTGCTTAATGTGAAATTCCATTACTGATTGAAAGGAGCCCATGGTTACCCTGTGTAACTATCTCCAGGCATATGCAATAGTGTACTTTGCCCCTATAGGTGAGCCAGGAGGAATTATAAATATTGTGTGGGACATCTTGAAAGTAATGCACCTAAGGAAGTGTTCTGATTTGATTCTAAATAAAAGATTTTATTTTTTTTTAGTTCACCTTAGACTGTCAGGTGGCTCTGGGAATGAAAAGTTATTTTTTCTTAATTTTTATGTACAGTGTGATGCTTGCCAGCCTTATGCTTGAATGTGGCAAGACATGCATAGCTTTTCAACTCAGATTCTCTACTACACGGCTTTGTATTTTATCCTGGAACCCTGAGCCTATTGCAATAGGATACAATTGAGGTCTGGGAGAATTCTACAGATTTTACAACAGCACTCCAATGAGCTTCAGCTATAGCTACTTGAGCCTTGCTTTTGCTTTAGAACAGACTTGTTACTCTACGTGATCATGTCTCAGGTCTGTTATAGTTGTGTCTTTCTTCATTGTTTCTCATGGGAGCCAAGATTCCCTAAGCTACTCTGCTACTAGATCTTGGGTTTGCTGACAAATTGTCAACATGAAAACTCTTGATTCTGAGGATCACTTCACCTTGGGTGCCAGTAGATCCAAAGTTAAACCTCCCAGAGTATCTTTAAAAACTCTGTGTAGTGGAGATTCTACTTCAAGTGGACTATCCATAAGGAGTGATTTCATTAATGATTTATGAAGCCTTAGTGATGAGGATACTGCCCTCGTGTCTGTGTTCTGATTATGCTGAAAGGTTAGCTGTAAATTCAGTGTTTTTACTGAAGCCTTTCCTTGGCATAATGATGTATTTGGTTTGGTTATTGTTTCTGTTAATTCTAATGCCCCCTGCTGCTGCGGAAATGGCGTGTGCTTCATAAATGGAATTACAAATATGTTAAAGGATACAAATTCTAGTCTTTTAAGAATACAAGTGGGTATTTGGGAAGTAAGAAGTAATGCTATATTAGAATGCAATAACATCATCTGGACGAAGTAAATCCAAACGCATACTGTGAAAACACAGTAAGAAATTACTACAACCACATAACTACTGTGGGAACGTATATCAGCATATGCATATATGAACTGCTTTTTACACACCTCTGGTGATATAGAACAGTATAGAAGGATTGATGTAAATAAATTTTAGGAAAAGATAAAGGATTATCACTGGAAAAGAGACTAATGCTACAGGTGAAAACTGCAGAACTTTGAGATACTTTTCCTATTTTTGTTTATTAATTGATTTACTTTGTCTAAATACCTCCCCCCCACACTTTTTTTTTTCCCCCTACTTTGAGACAAAACCCATTCAGCTTTGGTAAAACTGTGCTACGTTAATGGGAATGAAAAGTTGAAGTTACAGAATTGATGGGTGACGCAAGATTTTATGCAGGGAACTTTTAGTTACAGAATTTACTCTTCTGAATTTAATAACCTGGACAATTTCATATGTATTGAAGACTGCTTGACAAACAAAAAGATTACTAGTAGACATTATCCGAAGGACACAGGGAGTTACAGACTAAAGACTCTTTGAATTAGATTGAATTTGCTTAAAGACCCTGAAGAAGTACTTCAGTGTTGTTTGAAGATGAGGTAAAATTCAGTAGCGTTGTGAAAGAAAATTAAGACTGTAGGTAGAATGAACCATTAAGAAAGCACTATGCAGATATGCTGTATATCTAAATAAAACTCAAGAAGAATGAAATTTTGCTGAAAAAAATGATAATTTAAGTATAGTGAGGAAAGTGATTTATTAATGAATATTCATTGGGAGAGAGAATCTTGGAAATGAAACCAGAGAAAATTACACTTGGATAGCAAAGAAACATAATGGTCAGTGATAATTATTAGATAATGTACTTCAGTAGTCATACAGAGTGGTCCTCAGAAGAAAGCCCTTTGACATAGTATGTAAGGCTGTACCATATAAAACTCTCAAAAATATAAAGAAGTAACCCATCTATTTCTTTTATATCTTTTCTAACTTACCTATATTTTAATCTATTTGAACATAGATTCCTTTATTCTTGTATCTAATTTGTATTTCTCTATGAACTGCATTACTTGAAGTGAGCTTGTCTTACTCTAGTCTTCATCGTAGATGTTCAATTGCATGAGCTTCTCTTCTTCTCATAAGGTGTAGAGAGAGGAACCCCCCTACCCAATGATTAATCTATTACTGACGTAAGGACTCTAGGAGGGAGTCCTTATGTGTATAAAAAATGCTAACTTTGTAACTCTTTGTAATTTAGTGTATGGATTTCAAACATTTTATTTCTTTCTGTTTAATTTTTTTTTATTAGAGTCTGTCTCTCAGTTCCATTCAAATAGAAACTAATATGTGTACTATATGCACAATGGATGGCTTAAAACAGAATTCATATTCACTTACAGTAGGAATCAAGTAAAGACTTGGTTTTTTCCTAACTGTAAATTATTTTACATTGACAACATGCTAGCTGCAAGCTGAGTAGTGAAATATATGGGAGTAAAATCTGGACTTTGGTGAAGGGTATTAAACTGTGCTGACATTTAGTAGTTCACATGCTTTGTCATTAACATATGCTTTCTTTTTGGCAATAAAATGTGACCAGGAGAAAGAATTTCTCTCTAATACAACTGTTCTCTTTCAAAGAGGTGGAGGGAGTGTTCTTTCCCACATCCAAATGGCCACCACATGGCATGGCGTAAATGACAGCCATAAAATATGGGCTGCCTACTTGCCTGAAAACAGGTACTGACGTAAAACCTACATCGGATACAGGAGACTGTGGAGGAATTTAGACTTCAGTTGTGGAAGCACCCAATTAAGTGCTAAGAAACCTCTGAAAACCAAAGTTGCCTAATTTATGGAACTTAGTTATGTGTTTCTTTGCACAATATGTATTTTTAAAATTATATAAATTCATTAATAAGAATCATTTTCCGTAACATCCTCCAATCTCTTGCAATCCTATGAAATATCAGTTCAATTCCTTCAGTTGCCTGTCTGTTTGTAAATAGACTTCACTGAGCCTGATAATGTCAGAGTGTTTATACCTTAACAGGTCTCTAAATGATACTTTGTTTTCTTATGAGTCGCTCCAATGGGTCACTTAGGACAACTCCAGGGAATAGGTATTTTCAGCTGCCAGTGAGGTCGGCAGAAGCTGAGGCACTCCAGCGTTATTAGCCGTGCCCTCCTGGACCGAGCCTGTTGGCACCTTCAGCTTAACAGAGATTCTGAGTGGCTTGTCAATTTGGCACCAAATTCCACTTTCACATTCAACGCCTTAATCATATATAAAAAAACTTCAGGTACATACCTGAGGACACCAGCTGGCTCTGTGTGATTAATGCAAGTATCTTATTCTCAGAATCTATTTGAAAATTTTCATAACCAGTACCAGAAAGTTTGGATAACTGTATACTCTGCAGTATCTTTACCACAGAAATTTTCTGTTGCAAGCTGCCATGCTCAAGTATGCATTTCTTTTATGAATGAAGGTCTTTTGTGCATCAAGATTAAAATCCTCTGCCTCTCTGCTATGAAGGGAGGGGAAAAAAAAAATCTCTTTGAGAGTGCAGTTCATGTAAACCATTTCTTTAAAAACAGAGCCCTTAAATAGCTCCTAGTACATTTCTGTGTATGACACATAAATGTCCACTAATTGCATGAAGGGAGAACTGAGATTCCAATAGCGAATTCTGTAAAAAGTAGATATACAAAGAAAAGTGGAAGCATCTGTTTAATATATACGACATTAGAATTTAATTTTACCTCTGTGATGCTTTTGTGTAGCTGCAGTGTTACAGAGGAGCACATAAGCATAGTAGTGCAGTGTCAGCAGGTGCATGCCACCAAATTACTGCTTTTAATTTGCATATTCATCTGCTAAGAAGCATGTCATTATCATATCAAAGGGATACTAAGCAACATCTAGCTTCGAGAGATGTGGCATAGTTTCAATACGAGCAATTAATGCAAGATGAGGACTCTCTTTTTGTCATGTCTCCTAGGGCTAGCTGTAATCGGGCTTATTATTGGATACCAATAAGACTGAGGTACCAGTTGGCAGAGAATGAGAGAAGTACAGAAAAGCAGAGCTGTATGAGGCGTCTTAACTATACACTTGATAGCAAACCAATTCTCTGGTCACTTTTTAAAAACAAAAGCTGCCACTATCTGCTGAATAAGTCTGATCAAAGATAAACATTGTATGTAGCTTATCTTTAAAGGGATATTGAAAAGAAAAAGTTAAACCAAAATTTGGTATATTTTCCATGAAATGAATAACTACAACTGACTAATGAAATGTAGAATCGAGGCTCTTGGAATTCTGTGCTTTTAGATTTATAAGTCAGATTTTATTTCAAAGATCTTTGTTGCAATAGGTCACTTTTCCATGAGACAAAGGAGATAGATGCAGATCATACATTCAAGAAGGATGGCAGGTCTCGTGTCACTGTTTTGTGTGAGACATTGTGCTTTATCAGTTCGCACAAATAATAGCAGGAAAGTAGATGGAGTCTTAAATCCTGAACAAATTATTAGTATTCAAAAATAGTTTCCTGTGCATAAAGATCACTTTCTCTACTGGACTGCTTTGATAAAATATGCCAGGAAAAAAAAAATGACTCTCAAAGGAATGAAAATATGTACCTTAGGATATCTTGGGTCAGTCTAAGGCCTACTGTGTTCAGCATGCTGTGTCCAATATGTAGGGAGAAATAGAGCAGCAAGGCAACCATACAAGGATATTTCTGTCAGCGTATCCTCTGAGCTTCCACTGGTTTGCAGGGTCCTCCTAAGGCTGAGTTGACATCAGTGTTCAGCAGCTGTGGGTAAACTCTGGGAAACAGTTTATACTCTGGTAAAGACAAATGGATCCTAGAATATGATTACTGGAAGATTCCTCAGAGTAGAAGAGTTCTCATACTGGTATTTCAGACGGGCAACTTCAGCCACGAGCTGGATAATAACATTTCTGATTTTGTTCAAGAACGTTTCTGCCATCATTTATGTCATGCAGTTCAGCTCTTTTGAGGAACCTAAGCTCCAGAGCTGTAAAAATGTGGTCAGGTTTCATCTCCGCTGTCAGAGAATTAGATCCATAAATGCAGAGAGTTTGAGTTTTAGTTTTGCCCATGTACAGAGAAACCTGAACTACGTTGACCAACTTCACTTTTTCAGGGAGAGAGAAACTTTTCCCCTTTCTGTCACTGGGCTATCATCTTCTGATACATACTAGTTGTATAGGAAGTCCTTCTTTGCATCTTTTAGTACTTTTAACTCCATGCTTGCCACTGAGATAGATGAATTTGCATAGATTATTTCCAATCATTTCAGTAAAACTAGGATTTTACCCTCTTTAGGCACCATTGAATTGGATTCATGGCAGTTGCTGCCCCAGTCTCATGATAATAATCAGTTGTTAGTGGCAGTTAGTCATTATATTGTGGGAATGAGAAAGCAGCTGTAATGTTTAAATATCATGATTATAAGGTTAGTAGTAGTCTTTCATGATTTATGCAATTATGTATAGGTACAATGGCATGTGCTTCATGTCAGCAATATGAATACAGATAAACAAAAAGATGTGCCATGTACAGGATATAGTGGCTTTTGTTAGCTTTTCTAAACAACTTTCTTTGTATTTCATAGCAGGTGTTAATAGTCAGCATTTTACAAAATATCTTGGTCCACTTAGTGGAAGATAATTTTGTAGTCCTTAATGTCTCACTAGATTAACTGGATAATCTTAACATTGGTGTTTCCCTACATCTTGAACACTTGGGAACTGGCTGTTAAAAGTTTTCTGTCTGTCATATCTATAGTAGTGGTTGTCACATTATGATTCATGTAGTAGTTGACAATAGGAAATTAAAGGAACTTAAAATTTGTAATAATAACCTCTGTGATATTTTGTCTGCTGTTTCAGTGTGTTTCAATGGTTTCAAAATCTCATAGGCAAAGCTAGAACAGAACTTTCTAAAATATTTACAGTTTTATCATTTACCTTTATAGTGGGGAAAAGTAAAAACTAAAGATTTAGGTATCTTGAAATAATTGTAGTAATTCAACCTAAAATTACAAAAGGACAAAGAAAATCCAGATGTAGTTTAGTGGTCTGTACTTCACTGGAGTTCAGGAAGGACATATCTTGCTTTCTTTTTACAAAAAAAAATAAAAAAGGGAACTCTGGGAAAAAAAAAAAAACAAAAAACAAATAAAACTTCAGTTTCTCCCAACTATCTTATCCAACATCAGTTAGGGTATAAAGCCAAGCTAAAGGAATATTCAAGGTGTCTGTTCATCTTCTCACAGATGGATAGCTACCAACAGAGAAATAACCTTGCAAAAAATTTTATAGAACTAAAGTTGCCATTGCCATCAATTGTGACTTTGAAATAAATATTGATGCTTTATAGTGAGGGGTGGAAGAGATATTTGAAGTTATTTCAGTATGTATTTTTCCCAAAGAAAAGTTAGTATTTATTAGAAATCCCGATTGTCTGTTTTTTTCAGCAAATTATGAAAAAGCTTTTTTAAATGAAAAATTATTGTTGCCCTCATGAAAATATATGGGCTTCTCACCAAGGGCTAAACTTTTATCAAGCTTTTAGAGATGTGAATCATATACTATAGTCTTAATCTAGCTGTTTTCATTCTGTACAAACTTTTTTGTAATAGAAGGAAATTGTATTGCTGGAAACACCACATAATTTCATTTTATAATTGAAATTTGCAGCCACAATTGTCATTTTGGAGAACGATAGCTTAATAATACACTGTATTGTTACTCTTCAGGATTTACAGTTAAGGATTTATAAAGTGATGTTGAGTGCTTCATTTTCCTTGCAGCCTCAGTTTCCTCATCTGTAAAATGACGTTATTATATTCTCCAATTCTGTGAAGTGTTATGAACTGTTACTATTTAGTATAATAATAAATCACAAAAATTTGAGAAGTTACTACATTTTACTTGACATAAACTATATGGAAATTAGGCAACTATAACTGATATTTTGTCTTCAAGAGCTGACTCAAGAATGGACTTTACATTTTCTGAAATTATCCTTTTTGGTAGCACTAAAAGAAGGATATTGAAGTAGTTAGAAAAAAAAAAATTTGAGAGATTATTGCTTATTTACTTTCTTGGAGTTTAATGCAGTAGAAACCAGTATGTGGTAAATTTTTACAAGGTAAAATGGAGATAGTGAAGAACAACAAAAATATTGGGGGTTTTCCTTGATATATTACAGTATATAATTTTAAATTCTGCTTATCATTTGGCATACTCTTGTCTATGATGATAAACCTCACTTTATAGCACAGGTAAATAACAACTCTGTGTACTCAAACTCTCAAGATTTTCACTGTGTAAAGGTAAAAAATATCCAGAGTATTACAGAGCAAAACTAGACAATCTCTTTCAGTCTCCTACACTGAGCTGTGTTTGCATACATACTTCCAGTGTCGCCTCTCAGGTCACTCTTTTAGTGGATGTAGAGAAACTGATTTAGGTAAGATAAACATTATTAATTAGATGATACATTAGCCATATTTTCACATTTAGCAGTTGGATGTGTATCTTGCTATTTCTAATGTCACTGTTGTAAACAATATTACACATTAATTTCATTCCTGAAATTAAATGGAGCATTTATATGGGTCATTCCTTTAGCAGCATTTCTCTCCAAGACTGAGGGTATGGTGCAAAATATATGTTTAATTTTATTATAGTGTGTTTTTACTGAAATGTAAGTACAATATCAAAGTACAGTTAAAGGCAGTCAGCTGTGGTGCAGGCGGTATCGTGGTGTCATCCATCCTGTTTGCTGAGGAAGAGTAATAGATGATGAAATGCAGCTATGAACTGTAATAGATTATTTGTGCACATTTTTTGGGATGCATACTGTGGTAGAGAGACTAAATTGAAGTAGCTAAATTCAGTTTTCCAAAGAAATTTTAGACTGGGAGTTGGAAGAGGAGAGCCCTGAGTTAAAAGGCCAGAGCCCTATCTGGTGCAGTAACCCCTGAGGATATACAGTAAAATTTATCTAGCTCTGTTACTGCAGCAAACGTTCACTGGTCATGGAGCATTTTCCTTACAATCCCAGATCAATGTGTCTCTCTGGTGTCAGTAACAGGGTCTTATTGTTCGGACTGATGGTTGACTACAGGTTGTGCTTACATGCGGCTTTCTGCTCTCTTAAGGTCCAGTCTTGCCTGGCAGTGAGTACCCTCAGCTCCCTTTGATGGTTTTAGTGGGAGCTGGAGGACCTCACAGGAGGGTGCTTGATGCCTTGCAAGATCACACACTGATAATTGAATCAGGCAAGACAGTGGTACAAGAAAATTGTTTTCTTTCCAATTTTACTTTGCTAAAGTCAGTGAGACTTTCCATAGCGTGTTTCTAAGTGCCCAGGGCCAGCTCCAAGAAGATATGCTTGCAGTTCCCGTGTGCTTCATTAGGAACCGAGGCCCTCAGCCTGTCACTGGATTGGACCCTCTTTATTTTACTTCATTATTTCTTCCCATGAGCAAAACTAATATTTCTCTCCAAATCTACTGAAGCAAGTATTGTTTCTTGCAGAGACCACAGATCATCTTCAGATTATGAGAACTGAACAGAAATGACACTACAGACTATGTAGTATTAGGTATTATTATTCATAAATAAAGTTTAACATGCATTTTAAAAAGAAGCAGAATTTAAGCAAATTATAGTCCCAAATTTTTTGCAGATTTATTTAAAATAGATGGATGGTAAATGCTTTGAACTAATAATTTGCTGGTTAAAATCAAAAGGTTGATGTAAGAGTGAATTAAATCACATAATTTTAAACATGATCTTTCTAATACAAATAGAATTACTATAAATAGACTGTGGTTATATTGTCAAATAATGTGTTTGGTTATGCTAGACTAATAACTTCAGCTATGTATTAGTCTACATTGTTTTAATGTCAGCAAATGTTCTAATCGGCTCAGCTGTAGCTTGTGGACATAACACAATGGCTGACTATGAAAAGTACTTTTTAACTTACCAATTTTCATTTAATGTTTGCATTTTTATCTTCTACATAAGACATATCAGTACCTCTAATAATTTTTTTTTTTCCTGTAACATATTATCTTTGCTAATTCTGCATGGTAGAAGTATTTGATTTTTCAGTGTCAAATGTTTTTGCTTAGTCTTTCGTTTATGAATTTTGTCAGCTAACAACTGCGAACTTAGTGATGATGAATAAAGTTTCATATTTTCAGTTTTCTCCCTTATTGTCTTTTCCCTCTGACCAAGAATCAGCAGGTGAGAGAGCATACTTCACCAATACAAGTCTCTTTTTTACCAAGAATTAACATCTTCCTGCCACCTGTGTCCTGCTTTCAAAAGAGATGCGAAGCCATTCTGGAACTTAAGACATGAGTGATTCCAAGGACAGGAAGAAACTAGAAACTGCCTTGCATTGGTCATTACAAATCTCTTATGAAAGAATTCTTGGACATACTTAAGCCCTATATGACTTCATCAGTTGTTCAAGCATTAATTCTACTAGTGCGCTGATGACTTTATTCAGTTTGGGAAGAGCATATAGCAGCCCTTAGTTGAAGTCATTTAGTCAAGGCTATGTACTAGACCATGCCAGAGCTAGCATTAGATCCCAGGAGTTCCTGATTCTTACACTTAGACCTTTACAGTACTAGAAAAAAGGATTACTGGATGAACGGGCGTATGGAAGACTCGCAGCCCTCTAGGAGAGTTAGTCGAATATAATGTAATATGGACTGGTTTGAGTCAATACTGGATGGAATACTTATATGACAAGATCTTTTTCCCTGCTGGCACCATAAATGCTAGCAAAGATGTTGGCCCAGGGATTAATTTCTCTAATGAGGCCAGGTGTGGTAAGTCTTGGAAAGAAAAGTCATTCCAACTTGAAACCATATTGCCATGCTTTTCCTAGGGCCAAGACTGCCTGATTCCTCATATAAACTGGAGAGTTTGGAGACTTCTGGGGACTTTTTTTTTTTTTTTTTTTTTTTTGAAAGTGTGATAAACTCAATAGAAGAATTCAATACAAGAAGCAATAAACAGTTAAGATCAGGTTCTTCTGTATGAGACAATTACAAGATTCAAATGAGTGAATCATAGCTATTATTATATGTAAACTGGGAAAATTATTTAGGTATTAATTTATGTGATTTGAGCTGATGACAACTTATTGGCTTTTCCAGCAATAGACAGTCTCCTCCTTCCTCCCTCCCTTTCCAAAGTCCGAAACAATGCCATCAATTTGAGAGCATAGAGGCAGTGAATGAACATTAGCTGAAGTTCTCCTAAGTGAGCCAGGAGGACAGATTGATGAGGCAGCCCTCATCTTTTAGCAGTCTACCAGAGCTGACTTAACATTAAGATATCCCCACGTAACTCAGAGGCCATATTGTGTGTTCATATAATCCTAAATTTCATTATTTACTATGAACTCTGAATATCTGTAATCCTTCCTCAATAATATATTCTCTTTGTGAAAGTTGTTATTTGGGTCCCACACCTTTCTCCTTCCCTATTTACCAAAAAAAAAGTGGTCCGTTTCCACAGAAAAATAAAAAAAAAAATAAACAAAGAAAAATAAACAAAAAAAAAATCACAACCCTCTCCCATGTGTTATCCATATAATTGTAACAGTGACTTACATAAATAATGAGAACAAGAATTTCTGAACTCCATGGAGTCATTGGAAACTTGAATTTTTTTTTTTTTTTTTTTTTCATGGAGGATCCTCAAATATTATGGTGATTAGAGACTATAAAATCCAAATACAGGTAAATAAATAGTGAAAGAGAGGAAGGAAAATAAGACAAACAAAGCAAAAATTCATATTGAAAACAAATAAAATAAAAAATATTAAAATACATGCCCTCATCTCTAAGCAGCCACTGCATTTTCTTCACAGCCCTTATTTCACCTTTCCTTGTCTTCTGTCTGAGATATAATTCTATTTATAGTATAAGATACTTAGGCTTGATTTTATTTTCAGAAAGAAATCTATCACCTTTTTGGATGCTGAAAAGAAATAATACTACTAGTGTTATAAAATTGATCAGTGCTGCTACGACGTGCAGCTGCTTATATGCACATCTGAAGGAACCAGCTCTGCGGTTGAGTACCTTGGCAATACACTACCTCACCTTTGAAATGCTGTCCATATCTACACACAGTTTTTGTAATCACCTTAAAATAAAACTTCCTGAAATAGTCAAGAAACTACCATGACTAGGCTCAATAAGGAAAAATACCATTGTAAATATTCTTATGACATTAATAATTATACAAAACTACCTGCCAATGTTTAGATGACCTACTTAGGTACATCCAGTCAATGGAGAATCATGTCACCATAAAAAAAATTCCCTTTTTTGAGGTCTTCATAACTTTTTGAAACACAGATTGAACTAGTCTAAGCACAGAATAACAATGCCATTATTCACTATATAATGCTTCTGTACTTAGTGTTCCGCTGATTTTATGTTTTGCACTATACCAAGGGCTTTTCACTGTTGAAATTATCTTTGAGTTATTCCCATCCTTGGCTTTTAATCCCAGTAGAATCCAGCTGGCAGTGTTTGTGTTTCCTGTTTATTTGACTTGGAGTCGTTGAGATCACTGAAAGGAGAAACTTGAGTTAATTCTACTGCAATGCGTAGTAGAGTTGAAAGTAAAGTCATAAACACAATAGATGGCAGCCTCAAATACTGCTACTGTTGTAATTAAGCTGGTACTTTGGAATTGGGTGCTAGTGTCTGGAAACAATTTTTTCAGCATTTACTTGTGAATCAGAAGCTTTCTTTTGGAACATTTTATTTCATGGTGTAGTCATGGACAGGCAGGGAATATGAGCTACTTGGCTTTTCAGCAAAATATATTTCTTCCAGTATGAAGGACTTTGAGATTTATTTCATTTTTTTAATGTAATCACTTGGAATAAGATTCCATGCAAATTTCTTACAATGTTGGTGTGGCAAGATCTGAGGCAAAAGCAGTTATCTTCTGTGTAAAGAAAGTATATGAAAAAGTCAATGTACGTATGTGGATGAGTAGACTCTGAAACCTCCAGCAGCCGTGGACTGGAGTTCATTTGTGTTCCCTGTGGATCAGAAGTAAAGATCTGCAGTCCGTCTGCCAGCAAACAAATGCGTTTCTTAGTTTGCACTGACATATTGTTTCTCTGATAATAGGCCTCTTAATAGCATGAATTTGTAAATCAAAACTACAGTAAATATATCAACTGTACAATACTTTCTGTGTCTAAATAAACAGGTTTTTTTCACTTTTATCTTCAGGATGTCAAGCAAGAGATTAGAAGGCAATTTTCAAACTGAAGTGGGGGAGGGGAACCGCAATGTTATTCTGTAGAAGTTATTTGATTGCTCTTCATAGTCTTTTCATTACAATTGGCATTTAGAAACTCAACCACACATGCCGCTCCACACCTTTCTACATGATACTGTTTCTTCCTGTTCTTCTTATCTGTAACTGTGATGATGCACAGCTTTCTCCTATTTCTTTCTTGTGGGTTTGTGCAGTTTCTTGATGTTTGTGACAGGCCACGATAGGGGAAGCTTTTATCACTGTGGGGTTTGGAGGCCTCAGTAAATTGAAAATTGCAAATGAAATCCACTGGGCTTGAATTCATCAGCTATTATGTCAGATGACCTTTGGCAGCTGCTGATAAAAATGAGAGAATGTTAGCTCTGATCCAATTTTCAGCACTAACCATTCCTTTTCAAATCCATTCACAGTCAGGCAGCAGACACATGGGAAGTGAAAATGATAGGGTTTCAAGAGAGCTGCATTGTGTTGCAGATTAAGATTTTCTCCCCCTATTTCTAGAGGTCGGCCCCCAGGCCCCTGTCTGGTATCTACCTATTGTCCAATCAGTTTCAATATCTGCTTCAGAGGACATGTTAGCCATCCTTACAGATAAGTGCTTACAGGAGAAAATGTTGGACTTAATAGTTTTGCTTAGGAGGCATCAAGGGTCACAGTGTACCAATATTGACTGGCACATGTTAGTTTAATCTGACATTCTTAGGAATGCAACACTGGATTCTTTTGGAGTTGTTGATCTCTCTGAGATTTTTGTTCCCAGGTCTAGGTTTTATAAATTTTATTTTCTTGTAACTGTTTATATTCATGAGCCACTGATATTCATAAAAAGGTCTGCCATGGCTGGGCACAGGTGGCCCTTAACTGACATCCCTGTCCTATGGGTTGCATAAATTATGAAACGAGAGCTACATGTTGGTAGAACGCTTTTTCTTGTTAGAGAAAACTGGTAATGTGTAGCCATTTTCAAACTAGGTGCAGTGGAAAACCAAACAATTAAGCTTTCAAAAAAAAATTAATGTAACAAATACATTTTTTAGCTGGGATAGACATGAATTTTTCCTTCAGAGACCTTGTAGTGTGTGCAGCCCCTCCCTCTGTCTTTGGCTTCCTGAAGAATGAGCGCACTCAGCACCTCCAGAAGTTGCTCATGAGCTCAAGGGCTGAACCTTAATTCCGAATGACCTATTAAACCAACATAATGTATGTGTCCCACTCCTTATCGGCTTTTTTCTAATTTAATAAGGAAAAGAATGAAACTCTAGACTCTGTTACTTTGAAAAATAATGTATGTCATTACAATTTCAAAGTTTTAGAGTAGTACCTTCTACTGCTTAGTTCTTCAGTTTTTACAGAGGCATAGTTCCCATTGAATTCTGGTTTTAGAAGGCAATAATGATATGTAGATTGGACTTGTTTGGACAAGAATTCAAAAATCACGTTCCTTGACTGATCACACTGTCATTCTTCAAAACATCGCTATTAGGTCTTCATTGGAAAAGATATTCCAAATGTTCTTACCAAAATGTTTCAAAAGCACAATCTTATCTTAAAATTACATACATTTTATATTTAACATTTTTACTGATTTCTTTAGCTAGGATGTGAATATATATTCAGTGGCTCAGCTTAATAAATAAACAGATTAAGCTTAATTTATATGATAGGGAAAAACTTTCTTAAACTTGATAACAATACTGCTAAAATCTAAGTGCTAATTTTAAAAATAACTTTGACATTAATTTTTCTAAAGATGGAAAAAATATACTTCCTTCTGTCTAACTGTTAGTAGTCTGAACATTTAAGAATAAGGAACAAATCTGTTTTAAAGATTAATCCGGAATATACACATGCATGGATTGTGTGTTCTTCATTAAAATTAATATAATTGCATTTTATTTATTTCCCTATATAACATAGAAAATAATTTCAGTCAGTTCTGAGTCTAGCTGTACCCCTTTATCACGGGCAAAATTTATAGTTGACTCAGAAAGTCATCATCTATTTTGCAGTAGTACGTTGTCGTATTTTATAAATCATCATCTTAACATATGAAAATTGCATAACAATCACTGTTATCCTTAGATCTCTTCATATCCATATCTCTAGGAAATATGACTGCAGATCCAAACTTTTTCTCCTCTCTATCTTTACAAATAGAAGAATAAAAAAGTTCTGTCTCTATTTTCTTCTCCATTCACATGAATTTCTGGCCTCTGCAATGGTATCACTAAACCTTTAGTAGTTTTCCCATCACAACTAAGGAATTTTAATGAAATGTCAACAAAGCTGCAGCATCTATCTGTTAAATATGTACTTATTTAAAATTGTGATACTGATTCAAGCTGTACTAGAATAAGGTTTTTAAAAAATAAAATTCCCATGGAAGCAGCCATTTACGAAGCCAGCAAGCAAAACTGTCTGGAGCTTGCTATGAAGCAAAACACAAAGACCAGGCTGGTTGGTGGGCTGGAGAGTGCTTGAATTTCATTGGTGTTTGTGGCTTTCCCCAGGAGCTCTATGATTGTGTCTATTCACGCTGTCCCAGGAGATTTACTTTTCTTCTAGGAGTCCTAGAGTATAAGGAACTGCTGCTGTTCATTCATTTGTTTGCTTTTAGGCATCATTATAAACTTCCTGTGACCACCTTCTTTTATGGGGAAAAACTGGAATTTTGGGGGGTAGAGGAAAATACTCAGCATAGGTGAGATTTGGCTAATTTCTTATGTATTCTTCAGCTAAATCTTGTCACTCACATTTTAGTTTTGGTGTTGAGTAAGTCAATGCATATTGCAATTGAAAACAGTTACCTGGATTTACAGTAAGAAAAAACAACTTAAGGTTGTGCTCACAAACCATATATTGGCTAAACTTGATTTAAACATAACCATGTCTGCTATTCAAAACAAATACTAAATTGTGAAATGTATTAAAAGACATTTTAACAAAATTTTGTATGATTCTTTGGAAGTTATTCCAGAAAACAGAGAATGCAAAAATGAAAGCAGTTCTTTTTTTTTTTATGAAGGCTTTTGAATCTTACTTTTGGATCTGTATTTTCTATTAAATATTCCAGGACATCTTAAAATACTTAATATTTTATTAAATTATATGATAATTGAATTGCTGTATTCTACTATTTAGAAGATAATTATATTTTCTACCAAACGTTTACAGCTTTTGTTCTGACTGTTAGGCAAATGACACTTAAACAGTATTAAAGGAACATTCCTTTAAATCTTTAAACCTGTACCTGTTTAAAAGGTAGTGTTAATTATTATGACACCCTTAAAAGAGTTTCTATGAAAGTGAAAACAGTTCACAGCAAGCATCTGGTGAAATGCAGTCCAAAATATGGCTGTAATCTGTGATGTTGCTGAAATACCAAGAATACTTGGAGAGTTTGAAGTGCCTGGAATAACAGAACAAATGGATTTCTCTTTGAATAAGCAATGATTTTTGTGCAGAAGCTGCCTAAGGGCTGTCTAACACTTCCCCATCTATCACCTCTCTGCCCAGAGAAGCGCAAGGGCTGGCCCAGGGACCACCTTCTCTGTTATGGCAGGTTTCTTTGTGTTTTCTCTTCACCTCCTTGTGTACCTGTACAATCAGTGGACCCAATTTGGCTCCTAATGTTTGCAAAGCTTTTTAAGTCTCCATGCTAAACAGTTATATCCATCAAAGCATGCATTAGAATTTGTTTAACTTCCTATGTTTTACATATATTAGTGATTTTTAACAAATATTCAGTAATTAGTTAAGTCTAATTATAACCTAAGCAACAGTCGTTTGCCAATTTCTTTGGCACCTGTCCCTTTTACAGTGTGATTGTAAATGAGGTTAAAACCTGTAGCAAAAAAACTGTATTAGGGAAACTATTTAAATTCTGCATTCATATCCTTATTTTATTATATAACAAAATTTTGAGGAATCCTTGGTCAAAATGCAGACTAAGTTCCCCAGTGCTACTTACTCAAGAAATGTGTGATGAGAAAGCATAGAACATTTGTCCTGCTCAGCTTGCAGTTTAATTAAGCAGAAAGAACAAGGAGTGCCAAGGAATGGCAAAGAGTGGGGTTGATGGAGAGGAGAAACGGGCATGTAAATGTGGATGAACGCATATAACCTTTTTTTTTTTTTTTTACATTTCTGTACATATAAATGTTGTAATTCTGAGAAAGTACTGTACTCAGGAGGGTAGGTGAAGAACAGGCTTTAAAACAGGAAAAGCCCATATTTTTTCCTGCGTTATTTACTAGTCTTACTAATTTGTTAAAGGACTTATTTGATTTGCAGTTTTATTTTGTCTTGTGTGTCATCTCCTAAACATAAATGCCAACTGTATGGCAGACGAGTACTATTTTATTTTGTTTTTCTCAGCTTCTGTTGATTCATGTATTGCTTTTTGTAAAAATATTGTTTCCTTAAAATGCTATCATAATCAATATTTGTTATGGTTAAGATAGTTTTTCAAAGTGTTAGTCATTCTCCCAGATGACTTTTCCCCACAGTGTCCAACATGACTCACTTCTGGAAAACCCATTTTATAAACAATGCTTTTTTCATCCTGGTATTGAAAAAATAAAGTTGTGTGAATAATTCTGAAGAATAAATAAAGTATCATTTGGGAAGGATTTATCATACGGAGGTTGATGTTTGTCTCCTTAGGCTGTTTACTGCTTAGGACAAGAACTCTGGATGCATGGATGAACATACAGAATAAATTCACTAAAGACAGTGATATTATTCCAGTGCATGTTGGTGTAACTAAGATTAGATTTTGGTCACTTACCATTTCCTGTATTTTTCACAAAGTGAGATATACAGTTGCCATTGTAGTAATCATGCATGCATTCCCTAGGAATTTTACCAGTGCCATGTCATGTAAGCAGTGTATCTGTATTATTTCTTGCTCTGGTGTGTTTAACTGCTGACTACATCCATGAGCATTTCATGTGTTTATTCATATCTTTTTTTGAATGATAAATCAATGATTACACTTATACTGAAGCTTGTAGAGCACTTAATGTTGCTACTGTTAAATAAAATGTATTTGCATCTCTTTAATGAAGACATCTGGGGGAAATGCTGATCCTTCTGCTTAAAAAAAAATCTTTCTTTATATGTTCAGCTTTGAAGAGTTATAAACCACATTCCTGTACGTGCAGATAGAAGATATACAGAAAAAGACTAAAACATGCGAAAATCTTATTTTGTCTTGGGAGTAACTAGTAAGTCAAAAGTAGATAACATATTTGACTTTGTCGCTTTAGTTGAATTAGATAGAATTCCTTAAACTGGACACAGAATCATCCTTTCTTATGGAAAAAAAATCAAATAAAAAAATGCAGTTAGCTTCCTAAATATTTATTCCTTTGTAGAAAGACTACTACTCTTAAGACAGAAAGTAGTAGATTATTTAAGAAGTCTAAGATGCTCAGAAGTTCTGCAGAGAAGTAGGCAGCCATCTGACAGTTTGGCAAAGTTTCTTCTCCAGTGGTATTCCCTTGGCTTCCTTTCCATAGTGGCATCATGTATTCCCAAAATGTTTACTTTCTGTGGGGTTTTGGGTGTACCTACCCATTCAGATTCTCTGAGTTGCGAAAGACATTAACTTCTTCATGCATGTATACTTGAAAAGTTGCTCTTGACAATGAGACCAGTGTGCTCCCACCACCCGAAGATTTCAGCCTGTAGGGAGTATCAGTAAGGTCTTGAGAATGAGCAAGTACCAAAGCTGCTGTTTCTTCTTCCTAATTCCTCCTTGCGCAGTTCTGCACCACAGGGATATGTAACATACTGCAGGTCTATATGATTTTGTAAACTGAAATACATACTTTTCAGCAAGCTGTCTTGCTGAAATTATCAAAATTGTTGGATCATCTATAATTATAATTTTCTATCTTCATCAGGTGAATTGCAAATGCTTTGCAAACGACTTCTGAAAAGGAATTGTACAAAGGAATCAAGTTAGTATCTTAGAAGTCTTATGTGTATGTAACACTGATATGCTGGTATATTTACATGGTTAACACTGTACGAAGAAGTGCAAAAAGCTAAGATGTCCCAGAATACAGTTCAACAATTAGTAATTTTTATTTCTTTTTCAAAATTATTAAGACTTGAACAAAAGAGAAAGAGAGCTATGCTGCTTCTTCCTGTTCTGATTTTATGCTGGTTGTCTTTGCTCTGTTGTGCTAGAAATAGCTATGGAAAGCAAGTAAAAGTTCTAATATATTTCTAAGTTTTGTGACACCAACCTCCTTCTCTGACAAATGTTTTTCCTTATGTTTGGGAATGAATGGAATGAGAGCAGTTTGCAAATAATGTAGATTTGGGTCTAGATCACCTGCAGTTAACTGTAATTTTTTTGTTAATTCTTTGTTGCTCATGTGTGATTTATAAGACAAGAAAGGATTTGCTTTTGAATTCAGTATTTTTGCTTGATACACGCATTCATTTACACCTGAAATTTGATAATATGTGTTCTTCGTATCAGTGAATAATCTGCAATTCTCTTACAAAATTTGCTACTCTGAAAAATGTTGTGAACTATTGCAAAACAAAGGGATATCTGTCTTGAAGCCTGTGATTGATTCATGGGCTGAACAGCATAAGTTACAGTGATATTGAGTTGTAATCTCAAATTCATTTTCGTTAAATTGAGTGAGATAGTTCATCAATGTCTGCTTTCTTGGTGAAATTTGCTTAGTTTTTTTATCTTCTGCTACTTTAAAGAATGAATGAGCATTACTTGCTAAATCATATTTGCAACATATTTAGCGAAGAGTAATTTACAGAGTGAGTAATTCCTCATCTCCTGGTCTCAGGCCTGATTAATTTGCTATACTCTTGTCTTTTGATAGTTTATATTTTTCTTTCTTTTTTTAATCATTTTTCAAATTATTAATTGTTCCAAAGTGCAGTAAATTAAAGCAAATTCATTCTTTCACTTGGATTTTATTTCCAACCTTTACTTTGAAAAATAAACTTAAGTTTCTGCATATATAACTGGGAATGGATTAAATTTCATAAAATTATATGGAAACATAGCATTGAAGGATGCAAAATTTTGAGAATTGTGTTGGCTCTGTCTTTGGTTCAATACAATGATAATGCAGTTTCCCAATAGGTAGCAATTGCTCGTAGGAAAATGTTTATTTTAAGATATTTTTTATTGCTAGATTTTTATACTCACTGGAATTGTTTCTGTGTGTTATTATTATTTCTCAGTAGAGAGCTCTACAAGGTCTCATTCTGCTACAGTCAAATGCTGTAAAAATGCATGGTGAGCCTGGCAGCTGGGGAGTGTTGATGCCACACAGCGTCTCTCTATCAGTGGCATCTGGATGTGAGATTGGCCTCCTTCCTACGCTGTTGGCTAGCTGCACTGCTGCCTATTCAGATGTATCTGTACTAAAGCATAACACATTTACATACATTTTGCATAAAGCTTTCAAGCTATTACTTCTCTATTTCAGTTTGCAGACTGCTACACTGAAGATTAATCAGAAAACAAAAGTATTATACCTATCAAGCTATTACTCACAAAATATATGTTAATTTCTGTGCTTTTTTTAGAAATGGATCACTTGGGACTTTTATATTTCTAGTGCAGGAATAAATGAAAATACGGAATGGAATGTCACATTGGTAAAAAAATTTAGAGATAACATTATCATAAATTGT
This sequence comes from Chlamydotis macqueenii, assembly GCF_036417535.1. Classification (NCBI taxonomy): domain Eukaryota; kingdom Metazoa; phylum Chordata; class Aves; order Otidiformes; family Otididae; genus Chlamydotis; species Chlamydotis macqueenii. The sequence goes on along the minus strand of NC_141564.1, from coordinate 19,122,203 downwards.
AGACTTGAGGTTATTCCCGCCTTCTTTTCATTATTAAAGGGTAAATAATAGATGTACTTAAACTGTTATTCAAGTGGTGAGGCCTGTGTAGCTAGTACTTATATTGTTTGCTCTCTGAGTTCCTCCACTGTCTTCACTTCAGCTATAAAAGAATCACTAGCAAGTTCATGGAAAGCTGTTTCATACTGAGTGGTGATCAGGTGATAACCTGATAAATGCCATCCATTTGTGAAGCCCTTTCCCACAGTTTTCTACATCTGAAAGAAGAGCTCCTGCAACAGTTTATGCCTAGAAGCCAGTTGGTAATCAATCAGGAGCAAGAAATGAAGTCTTTCTTTTCTTTTAGAAAACATTGAAATAAAAAAAAAAACATCCAATTGGTTGATGTGACTGTGACTCTGGTAGGAGAAGCAACGGGCCAGTTCCACGCGTGCAGAGTTTTCCATTTAAGGTTCAAATGACTGGAATTTTTTGTGCTGTAGGCAAGGTTATATATATATTGTCATTTTGTTCCAGGAACTGGTGTAAGCAGTAGTTTCTTTGCCTTTTTTCCCTTCCCATGTCTTTTGATGTGCTACATGAATACAGGTAAATTTGCACACATACAATATATTTAATTACATTTATATCCAGGAGTTGTTCTGAGGAAACTATTGAGCTTTATTTTTCTAACAGACCAGTCTTAACGTATAAAATATCTGGTATTCTTTGAGATAAGAAGGTTGTAGCTGAATATATTGAAACCTTCTCACTAGAGGTTTTTCAGCCTGCAGGTTCCCTTTTAAATTTCTTTTCTAACTGGTGGACTGGGAGGAGCTCTCGTCTGGGCAGTGATGTATCACATATATCTGACCAACTATTAGATTCTTTCACATGCACATGTGAAAGCTGGAAGTCATTATTACAGATGTGTCTCATTTTTATTTGGCCCAGTAAAGGATTTGTTTGAAGACAGTGACATTACTTTGTGTTTAGGGTTTGAAAATGACGTGAAGTTGATGACAAAATCTGTGTTTGCTGGGTTTTCTGAGTCTGTGCTCATGTGTTTTTACTTGCTATGTGTAGGCTTTCTATTACATGTCTTTTTGCATAAGAATATATATTTTACCTAATAAGTATATCTGTAGCCGTATGTGAGGATGAAAAATGCGGTTCATGCCATCCAAAGAGTATCCTGATATAGCTCTGGTTGTATCTGGGAATTGATTAGATCCCACTGTGCTGAGCATAGAGCAGTCCCATAAATTGATAACTTTCATGCCACATTGTTGTTATATATCACAGGAATGCTGTAAGTCTAAAATAATAAGGTCTGACTTGTCCTTCAGAAGAAATCCATGCATATTTGGTGGTGGAACGAAAGCAATACTGATTTCTCATAGCAGTCAGATATGTATCATAACCACTGATGTAAGAAACAAAACTGAGTTGACTCTTAGAATTACAAGCTTTGAAAATATATCTATATAAATATATAGATATTTCTATTTATCCAATATTTTTTATCTATGTAAGTTTATGTATGTACGTGTTTAGGTTCTTTGAAAGAATATTTGGGAGTGTTGCTATGAGCTGGACATGGAACAAACTATTTGTGACTATTCTAAATTTGTCTGCAGTTTTGAACTCTGCGAGGTCATCTTGTCAAAACACGGGTTTGAGCTCTGAAATAAAGGAATAGAAGAGAAACAAAAATACTGGATTAAAACACTCTTCCAGTGTTGTCAGATAATTACAAAAAAGAAAGTGCCTACACTGGAAATATCAATAACTGTAATGTGCAAGATTTGTTAAAACACGCAAACTCGCTCTCCACTGACTGTCACTAATATTTATTCGTCCAGTGACTGTTAATCACACCAAGTTTACAGTCCCGTATAGCACCTGTCACAGGTGTTGATCATTAATCAGCTATTACAGCCGTTTATTCTGCTGCTGACAACTTGCAATTTTCTACTGATTCAGCTAGTTTGTCAGGTGGGAATTATGGCATAGCACATGTGACAAAACACATCACACATTTCTCTCTCTCTCTCTCTCCTCTCTCTCTCCCCCCTTCTTTTTTTTTTTTCCTTTTTTTTTCATTTTCAGGCTTCTCTCTCTTCCTCTCTCTCCCCCTTTTTAGACAAACAATATCTGGGAACTCAGAAGTAATAAGGCGGAATGTATAATTAATTACCCAGCTTGCTCTAATTAGGGATGAATAAGTTGTGTCCCTCTCATCATCACAAATGTGGTGATGGGTAATACCAGTTTATGCTGTATTAACTGCAAATATGCAATCCTTCTGAGAGCACTTTTGTTGATGAATTTGATGAATGTGACAATAATTAGCAGAGACAGATGAGAGCTAAATTACTACTGACAATGTAATGCTATCCCGCTCGAGGGTCTGAGAACGTGGCAGGCTAACATGGCAGGGACCGGGGCCTCGTTTCTAATTAATAGTCGTCTTTTTTTTTCTTTTTTTTTTCTTTTTTTTTTTTTTTGCCAGTGGGGAAAAAAAAAGGAGGAACAGTAATTGTTTTCGTCAAAGGCTGCAGGGAGTTATCAGGGTAATAAAGTTAATTAGCAGAACAAACATCCTTTCACTGCCTTACCAGATTGAGGAAAAGAGGGTAATTCAAACTGCAGAAAGATATGACTAGATGAGATGATAAGGAGAAAAATTTTACACAGGAGGCTAACAGAGAAGAATAATTTTTTTTTTCTTCATTTCTTTTGGTTTAGTCCATGGAAAGGAATTACACATTCTCTTCTTTCAGCTCATAAAGTTGCTTATGTATAAAACTTTATTGTTATGATTTCTGCAATGGATGGGAAATGAAGTTAAGAAAGATCATATTACATTGTTCCATTTTTTCAGGGCCTTCCAAATAGCAATTGTTTTGTTACATTATGTGCAATTTCCTTTTTATTAAAGTGACTTTTCCTAATATCCACGGCATTGTATTGATCTCATAATGTTCTTCAAAAAGAAACCTGTTTTTACTTCGTCTCCAGGTCTTCAATGGACCCATTGAGTGAGGCCATTGTACAAGGTTCTGAAGTAGCTAGCTCAGAGTTTGAATTAGTTGATGGATTTCTTTGAGCAGCATTTCTTTTACTATCCTCTAGTGTAAGTATGAAAAGAAAGTCCTTGTTCCTGCCAGCGTTAATGCATGTGACCAGCTTTATGCATGAGTAGTCCTATTACATTTGCCTCCATTCAGTCACTTGTACTCATAGGCAGGGCCAAGGTCCAGAAGGAGAGACTCTTTCAAAAGTAGTAACATTGAGGTTTTTAGGTTACTTTGGATGGCAGTTTTTATTCTCATATATTTTCAGTGATGTTGCCATTTCTTTTGCAAGGTTTTGGCCTTCCACCATGATACGAGTGGCATCATACTGTACTATGTTAGTACAAACTATTACTATGAATGGGCTTCCAGCAAGTTTTGGAAACCCAGAGGGATCTATCAAAGCAAGGATGTGTTCACTTGATAAGGTATTGGAAAAATTAATGCGGAATACCAAATCAGGCTATGTCAGCTACTCTGAGATGTCTGCCCATGTTATGTGGTATTACTGCCCATGTTAAATATGAGGTCAACTCGAGGCAGTTTATTGTCTAGGGACACATAAGCAATCTGCCTTGCATTTACTCCAAAATAAAATTGACTGTGTAAGTGACGTAACAAGCTTCTGTCTGTACCTTTGGTTATAGTGATTGCATTGTCCTCTTAAACCTCTTATTGTGAAATAACTTGTGACAGAGATGGTTAGTCTCCTCCTGGCATGTGTGGTGGACTGCAGTGTGGGAGGTCTACGTAAAGACTCTGTGGGTCATAGTAAGCTGCAAGGTTCTTTCTTCCAAAGAGAAGCAGATTCAACTGTCTTAACACTGCACAACACTGAAACAGTCTCAAACCTGGGGGTGATCTAGGTCTGATGTTTTGGTACATGTGATAGCCAGAGCATATCCACTGCAATGAGAGAACTCTATATTTCTGCTGCCAAGCAGCCTCTTCCTTCAACACAAGTGGAATGACCCAGACATTGAGACTAGGAAAACTCTTGGTGATGTTTAGTTATTTGTTAGAGTTTTCCTGTGTGACTTCACCCAGATTCCTTAGGCTGACCTTCTGAATCCCTTGTAAGACTGCTGAACTTAACATTAGTAAAGCGGGACTTTCAGCCTTTGTCTCTCTGGATCTCTCTCCCCTTTAGTAGGTAATAATTTGCCCTGCCTTTACCTGCATCTACTGAATGTAAATTCAAAGTGTGAGGCCATCATTAGTGGGAACATCTCTACTTACAGTAGACAAGGACATAATTCTAAGAAAGTTTCCCTTTAACTTTTTCTTATAACTGAATAAGGCTCAACTTCTGCAATCAGTTACTGTCTTCTATGCCACTTTATGTTTCTCAGGCTGACCTCAGCCAGCCCCTCAACCATTTCAGTCAGGGATTTCTTTGCCCTTCCTCCTCTCTGTGCTCATCTCTCTTCTACTTTAACTTCCCTCTTCCTTCTTCTTTATTCTATCAGCTACCAGGTGGCAACTTGTGCTATGTCAACAGTGCTGGCAAATGCAATTATTATCGTTGGAACAGCAAATCACCTTCATTTGTAATCATGTTGGTGACACTTTGTCTGTATTTGTTAACAGAACTTGTAAAGTAGAGATAATATACAGAACAGAGATTAGATAATGATTTTTCATGGTTCATTAAGCATGTGTTGGCTACTGTAAAGGGCTGTGTATTTTAATAGATGCAGAACTGGAATACTGGGACTCTAGCAGAGTGGATGAAGCAGTTAGTATGGAGCTGCTCAGGATCAGATGCTTTTCCACAGTCCTGTTCCTCATTAAGTCTGTGGAAGAAAAACTCCCTATCAGGAGGTAAAAACAGCAAACGATGAGCAACGTATGACCAAACTATTAAGAAAGAACTATGCATTATCTCCTTTAATAAGTCTTCAATGTAAACATAATTAATTTATTAATATAAAGGACTGTAAAGTTGTATATTCCATATGTTTGCTCCCTGTCTTCAAACTCTAAATGGTCAGCGGGGAAAAATATAGAACTTCAGTGGCCACGGGATTTCACAATCCCACCACTTAAGGCTGACCTCAACATTATCTAACTAATTTTAAATGTCCCCTTTGCAGAAGACTTTCTGCTTGTCAAAGAGCTCTGTTACTGCAGGATCAATGCTAAAGGCATCACTAAGTGTAGTACCAGTTACTGGCTCTCCTGTGACACTTTCTTGCCACAGTAAGTGTAGTGTGTTAAACCTGAACAGAAAAGGTAGCTCCAGAGTGAAAGGCTGCTAGACGCTCTGTTGCTCAAGTTCCTAATCTGGAACTTTTTTCTTTCATTCTGCCCAAAGTACTTAGGAATCTGTTACTACTTCTTTCCTTTTTTATTTTTCTTATCATCCAGGCCCTTCACTTTCAGCTTCTTACTCAGTGGAGCTTCCTAGACTCGTCGGCACTTGACCTGAACTCTTTTCTGTCTGTGCAAACTCACTTTTAAGATCATTCAGCTGTTCTGCCCACCTTCGAAACTCTCCGCAGCATTGCCCTACACCATGCTGAAGCTTTCTGTCCACGTGCTGAGTCCTGCCTGGCTGTGCCTTGCCCTTTTTATCTGCTGTTGCCCAGTCACATCCAGTTGCCTCCCTCATCTGTTCTCCTCTTTGCCCAGTTAGCTTCTCATATGCAGAGTGCATCTGCTTCTCTCCCAGTCTCTATACCTGATTTTTTTTTTCCTGATACTATGTGAAAAGTCCCTCCCTCCTCTGCACTCATATTTCTTCCTTCAAAGATCAGAAGAAATACTGTTTTAATGCAACATTATTATCAAAATAGTCAGCCGCAATGTCAACCACTCTTACATATATTGTCTCTCTCTTTTCAATACTCTATGTATTTTTGTTATATTGACCTGGAAAAAAGGGACCATGTGCTTTTCTCTTTGAAAAGTGCCCAGAGAGCGCCGCTGTGTGTGCTAGCAGGTCAAAGATAACTGAGAGAATATTTTAGCTCAGTAAGGCTAATGTTTTCTTGTAGGATTTTTCATTTGAGAGTGGAAAACTGCCCTGTTATTTCATTCTTGTTTTTCCTTTCTGGTTACCATACTTGATGCTAACTGATTTTCTCCTGAAAAGGGATAGAAGAAACCATCCTGACTAAATCAGCTTGATATTATGGGGTTCATTTGTTAGTATCTGTATGCCTTATATCTGTACCTTTTTCACCTAGCTCATGAAGGGAGTATCTCATCATGCTGGTTGATCCAGAGGTGCTTTGTAGCCATAAGCAAACTGTGTTTATGCTTTTTAAATCCAGTGTATGTTTAAAATGTGAGGAAGTTGAAAATCACTCTAAATATAACAATCCATGGTTTCTCAATATAGTCTTTAATTGGAAAAGAGGCTTTATAAATTGGCTGAATGTAATTTAATTATTAATCTTACCTTTATTAGTACTTTTGGAAGTATATTTACTGCTGCTGAAATCCTATTCTGTGGATTTTTGGCTGTTTACTCCAGTGAATAGAGTTAGTCCACAGTGTATGGAAGCTAGCTGTTAATCTTAACTCAGATGTGCATAAGAATATAGTTAAACAAGCATAAAAGGCTCAAATTAAAAATGCTTTTAATGATAAAATTATTTGAATGTTCTTTTGTGCAACTGAGGTTCTGTAGTGCTGTCTAATGAAATTACAGCACTGCCTAAAATAATTTAAAACTGCATGCAAACAAATATTTGTACACAAGGTGGTGATGTTAGCAACTAGCTTATTTTTATTAACAACCCACAATAAATAACAACATATTGTTTTGACTCTGAGATATCTTAAGCTAACTTTGGATACTTGTATAATGACCAGTCTGAAATACCAGCAAGAAAACTGTGAATTGGACTCAAAGTATCAATGAAAAATAACTGTGGAGCTTAAAAAGTCTTCATATCTTTAAGACTTCTCATTTTCTTATGACATAATTACACCATGAGAATCATATAAAACTTCAAATATAATGATGATAAAAGTAACGTGTATCAGAAAAGGTAGGTAACAACCTTTTATTAAAGATATTTTTCGTATTTGAAATATTTTTTATTCTACAACTAACCAGATTAAAAATAGCAGCAGTTAAGACTGGCTGGGAAGAAACGGAAGTCTTTCTATTTGAACTGACATAGAACAAGGATAGAGCTAAAACCAAGGAAAGGGGTAATAAATAATGACAACAGATGTTTGTAAACCTTTTGCTCCTGTGTTCACTGTTTCCATGTGTTTTCTTGTCTTGATGTGCTGTCAGCCTGCTCTCACCTGGGACTAGTGATATCTTATCAAAGCCTAAGCAGTTCCTCTTCACAACAGGCAGATAATAGTGCCTTTCAATTTATCATACTATAAGTCTAAAAGAACCATGGGAACGATTGGTCAGGTGACAGTTTGATGGACAGTTTGACAGGCCTTAAAGCATCATGGGAAATGGTTGTCACCTGATTTTTCAGAGCAACTGGGAAGATAACCTTCAGCATGACAGGAAAAACAAAAATCTGAATATTTGTGTAAGGTTTGCTAGCAGCCATAATGCTCGCTTAAGTGATAATGGGGATGAATTTAGATTACTTGAAATGGAATTATCTGAGCTGAGATCTGTTTAGCCTATAAACGTTTTTGACATCTTTAGCTGCTTTTCAACACTTTTACTGAATGAGTAATTCTTCAAACAGAGGTAATGTAAGGAGTGCAGGTAGATTATTTGGTTTGTATTTTGTCAAACTCTCCACACAACATCTGTATTGTCTGTTGAATCAAATCCAAAAAACAATACTCTTAAAATTTTTTTCTCCCTACTTTATACATTATTGTTCTGGCTAACCAAAAAAAATCAGTCCTTACTCACTGTGAAATTAATCTTTTTTTCCTGACACTGTTTTAGTGTAAACCAGACAGATGTTTGCATCTGAAATCACCCTCACAATGGCCACTGCTGTGGGCTCCTGCTGAGATTAACAAACAGGTCAAATATTGACCTGACAAAGACAATATCCTACTCTTAGGTCAAGACTGAGGCCTTTGAAAGGAAAGTGTGTAAATGCTGGCATTGCTGCCACCCTGGTTTTACTGCTGTGGATAAATGCAAGATGCAGTTTTACAGGCAATGTAGTTCTGGTACTTCTCAGAAATACTGAAAATAAAAAATCTTGAAAAATAAGGTCATAACTGTAGATTTTGAAGGAGAAACTGGATGGTAAAAATGGTTAAGCATTTGTTTTTATCTCCAAAACCTGTATATATGTTACATCTGCAATATATTAAATCAATGTAGAGGTCTCACCATTTTCGTCCAAGTGGAATGGAGGAGTTGGATGTGATGGATGGACTCCACTTGGGAAAAGCCTATAATGTGACTCAACTGATCAGTATGATCAGGAGAACATGCTTTGGAAACCATTCCTATGTTTATTTTAAAACTACAGGGCTAGTTTAAGCAAGTTATGGAAGTTTCTCATCTTTTTTTTTTAATCTTATTTTATTGTGCATTACAGACTGGTTTTGTCTGATTTCTCCCCTCATCAATCTAACCAAGATGCCATTACATTCCTTCACTCTTCTCTTTGTATTAATGATGTCTGCACTACCTCCAACCATATTTACAGTCTTTCACTTACCTTCTGTCAATATGCCTTTGGTTTCAAGGACCTGAACAACTGAGATCTTCTTGCAGCTTTTTTCTCTTTTCGTTTTCTGTTTCCTCATCTCCACTTTCCCTGTTGCAAGAAAAATGACAAATACAACTCCTTCTGACTGCAGAGCCTTGTTCTATGCAACTTTCAGCTAGTATCCTGCCATCTTCCCACTTTAGAGTCCCTCTTTTAAAACATACTCGAACATTTTTTCTAGTGAAGTTTGTAAACCACATATTTCTTCCACAAGAAGTTGTAATAGCAATACCGTTATTCCCCCTCTCTCCCCTGTGAGATAGAGGCCACATAGACATATATTTATGATCACTGACTGACACAGAATAACACATAAATTAAGTAAATAAGAGGGATTTTTAGCATTTAATACCTATTCTCTCCTTCTTGTCTTTCCAGATGCAAATTTTAATACATTGCCAAAAGTTTTAACAAGTTGCAGACGCTGTTGGAGTTTTGACATTAGAAATTTCAAAATTTTATTCAGAGCATATTTAGTATTTATAATGCAATGTAAGACTCTGTTCTTATTTAAATTATAAATAAATACAATGTTGTCCACATAACTGAACATATTTCCTATTATAACTATAAACTGAAACTAAGTTTTCTCAGGAAAATTTATATATTTCATAATCTGAAGCCAGCTTATTATTGGGATTGCAGTTTAAAAATAATAGTTTAGGATGTGACTGTGTGCAGGCATACAAAATATGTCTACACACACATCCCACTCTACGCTGACTGAACATCAGTATAGTAAGGTACAAGATAATTGCATGCTGGTTGTGCCTGTGGATGGTCCACAGTACTCAACGATACACTGGCTTTGGGTAGGCCATAGCAGATGGTGTGTTTGGATGTGGGTTTTTCCAGATGAAGGTAGAGAAATCTCTCTTTAGGCTTTCACAGCTTGCCATGTAAATACTATTGTTCCAGTCAGCTCTGATTTATATCCAATGCTATGGTAAGATAAAAAAGGGCCCTTACCCTTCTGTCACAAACTCCTCTTTGTTGAAGTTTCTTTTGTCAAATAGCTCGTACTCCGACTCATCTTTTTTCAGTACTGTGTCTAGTTTCAGAACTCAATACCGTTTTACTCAAAATGTACTTTAATTGCAAAGTCAGTATTTCCTGAGTAAAAATTGCCAGATTTACAATTTGCATTTCATTTAGTATTTTAAATAGATTTAGTATCATTTTTGCATATCAGTACTGAAAGAATCTTCTAAGTTGGGCTTTTTTACATCGCTTTTTAAAAATAATAGTAAAATCCCCTACTGTAAATGACTTTAACAAAATATCTCTGAGTATATCCACAGCTTCTACAGAATGCAAGTTGCAACTGAAGGTTTTTCCCCTCTGCATTTTTGCAAACAAACAATGTGGTTGTCAGAGAACCTAATCAGTATTTGAGCTGACAAACAACCAAACAAAAAAGGTATTTAGCAAGGCCTCTGATTTCCCTAATGACAGAATATACCCATCAAGGAAACTCAGTAGCAGCTGCTCCATTGTGTTAAAGATTTGAAGATGTCTTCGTTTTGAAAAAGTTTGGAGGGTTTTCTTTACTTTCACTAGAGAATATGTAAAGAGACATTTTAATTTCTTTTTGGTGTGGGAAGAGAGAAATCAGCTGATTAGCCAACTTAATACTGCTTTCTGTGACTGTATGTATGGAGTTCTTCAGTTTCAAAACTACATCTTGTGTGTCAATTGTGATCAGATAATTGTTGATAAGAAATGGGACTTACTCACTGGGCTCTTGCATAATATCCGTCTGGAAAAACTCCAACACGCACTTTGTAGGAAAGAGGAAAACCCTCATCTGCTTGTGGATGACAGTTTATTTCCTGTACTTTTAACTTGCATCTCCTTTGAATATTAATTATATTTATTGTGTCTGCTTTTATAATTTAAGCCTATTACATTCATTGCCATAATATAATGAGGCTTCCAGATAGTTCTAATGAAATACATATAATATTTGCATGGTTGGGTGAACATTTAGATCTGCTTTCCCCTTGAGGTGGAAAATTGATCTTGTGTTAAACAAGACAGATATTGATAAGAACACTGATACTGAGCTCAGTTGAAATCAATGTTTTCTCATAACTGATTACAGAATTCTGTGAATAGCAGCTGAAGGAATTCAGTAATAAAAGTGTCAAGACTTGAGTCATCTGGGTAAAGAGAAAGAGTAGAGAGAAGTGGTGAATTATAAAATCAGAGTGAATGACTTCAGTGAGAGAGGGAACTGCAGGCAGGATAAGCCAAGAGTAGTCAATAAAACTGAGACAGGGAAACAAGAAGCGATCAAGGAGAATGAAAAAGCAAATTAGAATGGCTTCAGTGAAGAATAGCTCTGTTGGAAGTAATAAGAATAAAAATTGCAGGGCAAAATCTGGAAGTTTGACTGGGGCAGAGAAGCATGCTTTCTGTCATAGTATTCATCCTGGAGTTTTACACAATATTTTAGTTATATTGACTTCATTACTTCAATGCATTATGGAGACACGGACAGAGACTCCAGAAGTCCATTTATGCCTTTCTCAAATTGGCAGCTGTATCTCATATCCAGAAGAATCAGAGTCTTCAGAGAAATCTGAGAGAATGATGCCTGCAACAGCAGCAGGAGTTTACCCAGAAAATGAAAGACTGAAAGGAGTTTGTGTGTTACATCATTGTGTCACAAGTAAGGATTTGTGGATTGTGAAATTTGTAATACACTGGCAGAATTAGATATGCTTATATTCAACTAGTGATGGTGGCTTGCTATATTCTGAACTTGCCCTGGAGTCAGAGGGTGGATTCTTAGTTATAATCTGTGCAGGCAGAATGTCTGCAGTATTGGTTGCACTTATGAATATTTGGAGGAGAAACAGGAGAGCTGTTCACCAAATGAAGCACTTGACCACATAATCATAAGTGCTGACAATTCCTTGTAACACTTTCATCAGTCAAGAAGAGTGTAAGTAGGATTCATGCATCTTGGATGTGTGTTATTTAGAATATTTGACACTTTGTGAGTGTACTGAGCTTTAGAAAGAAGAATAGAAGCAGCGTTTATTTGCTGGCAGTGGATGCATCCTCACAAGAGGGGCTTTGTGAGCGTACATATCTACCTGTTCTTTTTTGAAGTACTTCACTGCTGCTTTCCAGTGTTTGGTGTTTCACTGGTGACCTGTAGGCACTTAGCTCTACGATAAAGCATTGTCTACCACAGACAGCTCAAAGGACTTGAATCCTTACTTTCAGTAAGAGTTGAGCTATGAAACAATGAAGCATAGGCATGTCAAAGCAGATGACTTCCTCACCGTGTTAGTCTTTGTTTCCTATTGTTGCTGTCGATGCTCCTGCTTCTCTCTCTTCATCTGGCATGCATTATGCGAAAGTAAGGTATATATAAATAAAATTTTATATAAGTAGATTTACAAGTCTCCTAGATACTTATATAAAAATTATTTAGGATTTCATAAGAGTCCTGAGGGTTGGATTGAGTTCATAGGTCTGCTTGAGTGGTATAAAATTTGGAGTGTTCTTAATGAGACAATCATTTCCCTGAAGCAGTGGCTACATTGTCAAGTCTTGTTTGTTTACATTTAACCAGGAAGTTAGGGCCGAAATTTAAATTAATCTACAGGTTCACCCATATCTACTCTTTCAAAGACGAGGAAAATAATTGAAGTAATGCTTTTGGGGAGCTTTACAACTTTTGCCTTATCAACATCCCAATCACTAAGAATGTGTCAGTGAGTTCATTTATGAACTAATTGTTGTACCCTGAAGTGAACACAAAATCAATATTAACTAATTGCTAGAATGCTGAGTTTAAATTAATTTGGTTTAATTGAGATGCTGAGTTTAAATTAATTTGTCTTAATTGAGACACCTCTTCCTATTTAGGGACGTTTCTCACTTTTTTAGCCTCTAATACTTAGTATCAGATTTTCTTTGGGGGGGAAACAACAAAAAAACCCAAAGCAAAACAAAAAAAAACAAAAAAAAAAAAACCAAAAAAAAACCCCCACAACCATAAGATTTTAGTTTTACTTCATTATACCTGTCTTTCGCCACCTTGGTGACAAAAAGGAATCCTAGAGCCAGTGCAAAACCCTGCCGCACTATGATAAATATCCTTCAGCAGAGATGAAAATTAGGGTCTGGCACAAGCAGAAAGTTTAAAACAATGTTGCTGTTATTACTTTGCTTATGAGGAGAAGCGTTTACTATAAGACTAGAGCACTTATCAGACATGCAATTAAAACTTTAGTGCTTTACAAGGTAGAAATCTTCTCTAATTAGCAGAGATGAGAGCTGAAAAATGATGTAACTTAATCGGTGCCCTGTAGTCTCCAGCAGTTCTTGGCCTCGCATGCAGGAATCCTGCTTTCCAGTCTCATCTGCTGAATATCTTCTCTCTCATACTGGCTGTAGTCGTAGCAATTCCACCCGCATTATCCCTGGCTTGCACCTGTTTTTCAAGGATCAGCTCTCATTGTGGATGTTTCATTAGTATGTTCACGTTTTATTAGCTCTTCCTGCAAATGGCCCGTGCAAGTATTTTAATGTTCTCTTTCCTTGACTAAATAGTTTAAGGCTACACCAAAGTTATTAATATTATTATTATTTTGCTAATGCACTATATTGTGTATTTCATAGTAAGCAGTTTCACATCTGTGGCTGAATGATAGAAGCTAAAGCTGATATGGATTTTCTATTTTCCATCACTCCGTATCATTTGTAAACTCTTTAGTTCTGTAAAAGATCTGCTTTAAATAAATAAATGTATCCTGACTAATCCTCTTTGAATAAGTGGAAAGCATTTAATCCCATGATTCTGTAAATCCAGGGTAGCTGTCAAATTGTGTGTTCATTTTTCTGTATTATCTAAATCAGTTTGTATCAGATCTTTCACTGACAACAACAGTTTGTTATTCGGATTAAACACCTCTCATGCACTATAACCTTTCATTTAAGAGTCATTTGCATCTCTTTTTTTGGCTGCTATTTCAATTATCTGTATTTTAACAGTTCTTTAGGAATATTTGCTGCTAAATATTCACATTGCATTTATTTTTTTTTTTAATTTATAACAGTTCTTCAAGATCTGAAATTCTCACTTTTTTGTTTGTGTCACCAAGAGGCTGAATTCATTTATCAGTTTTCAATTTAAGAAAATAAAAATAGATGAGTCATGAACTTAATTTTAAAATTTTTAAAAGTGGTTCATTAATTGAACAGCAGCTGGGGGGGAAAACTAATCAGCTCATTTCAACTGGAATAGCTCATTATCATTTTGTCTGATGAAATCTTTGGAGGCTGGTTTCATGGGAAATGAGTCCTTCATACAGTTGCCCCTTAACTGCCTGGAAAAAGGTCAGTTGCCCCCCCCATACAGTAATTAAAACTCATATTAGGACATGCACTTCCATTTGTTAATTGCTAGGGATAGAAGCCCTCTTGTTGCCTTTTGATATGAAGGAAATGTTTGGGTTCTTTCAGTTCTTCAGAATAGTTTTTAATAGCTCAGGCTGAAGAATACTGATTTATAAAAACAGAGTAAATGTGAGATGTCTTGTCCAAGAAGCTGAAACACTTCTTTCCACTGGTAGATTTCTGAATTTTGGCAGTAGGGATGCAGAGGATTGCATCTCAATTTTAGCTTGCAATATCCAGAGTTGGGCAAGACTTTAGTTTGGGAATCAAGCTGGTTTTGCTGATGGCGCATATAATTCAGGGCCATACGTTACCCCTTGAACTCTGCAGTCTGAATATCATCACTGTAGGACAGACCTTGTTTTTATATGTTTCCCAATAAAATAATATAGACTCATAAGTGAAAGCAAAAAGAGAGTTAAGATTCCTGGATTCTGTTCTCTGGTGCTGTCTGAGCTGGGACAAACGTCTTTTGCCTCATTTTGAGACTGTTAAAATGAAGCTTTCCTATAACCAGTGTTATGTTAAATATGGGTCTATTATTTTTTGAAAAGTGCTTTGAAACTGCTACATGACATGTATAAGAGATGTGTATAACCATAGTAACTATAATTTTCAGTATTAGCTTTGTAATGATTTTGCCAGTGATCAACATTGGAGTAGAGTAACAAAACTCTGTAACTTTTAGAAAGTAAACTAACTGTTCTTTAATGTTAAAATATCCATATTTTTTTAGTTTTTCTACTAAATGAAGAAAAATCTTATTTTTCAGCTGTAGCTTTTGACACTTGATAATAGCATAACTATAAATAGAAAAGCAAGGTCATTTTTTTCATTATCTTGGAGACTAAATATGTTTATAAAGTAAGATATAAGCAAATGATTGATTGTATCATCTCTCAAGTCTGTCATGTGTCTATGCAGTTTTTCTCTTTCAAACTGTGCACACCAGCATAACGTAACTCAGGTCATGGAGTTATTGTTATGAATTACATTTATTGTG
The DNA here is from genome assembly GCF_036417535.1 of Chlamydotis macqueenii. Taxonomy (NCBI): domain Eukaryota; kingdom Metazoa; phylum Chordata; class Aves; order Otidiformes; family Otididae; genus Chlamydotis; species Chlamydotis macqueenii. The sequence goes on along the minus strand of NC_141564.1, from coordinate 19,107,054 downwards.
CATCTGCTGTGAGGTAATTGATGAAAGATCTTCCACAAATTTTGTAATTAAAAACTGGAAGCACTGAAATTACTAAGAAGTACTGAAAAAGAAGTGTTTTGTTTCAGCATCCACACTAGTGGACACTTTCTGAAAAGGAAAGCAAGGCTGACTATAAAATTAAATTCTAGTTAAATTTGTTTAAGTCCAACTAGGACATAATAATATTTTTCTAAGCTATTTTCACAGTACATATTTGATTTCTTCAAAAAGAAAAAGCTGTATTTTGATTTTTGTGAGTGATTAACTTTCTCCAGGAAAATTTCTATAACAGTAATTCCTTTCTAATCTTACTTTTACGCTGTGAGGGGAAATATCTGTTTTAATAATCATACTGTGTGTATGTCTTTTGTTTATAAAAGTTGGTAGTACTGCCGTCACAAGGCAAAAAAAAAAAAACTTGAGAAAGTTGTTTCTGCTTCTCAAAATTATAATTTCACTTAATAACAACACTAGGTTTTTTACAACAACATTTATTTTTATTTGCCTTTTAAATTCTGAACTAATGGTTTATTGAGTCTATTTTCTAGTTTCTCTCTCCCACCATTAGGGCAAAAATTTACTTTTCCAGGACAAGTTGCTAACTTAACCTTACCTAAGAGCTGAAAAGCTGACAGTATTTGATATGCTCCATAAATATATGCTAAAACTCTGAGAGGCATCAGTAACATGATTAAATCAAAATCTCTGGTGAAGATTATTGGCCAGGTTTCCTTCTGGTTTCTCAGTACATGAGAGGAAAATCAAGGCTCTTCGGTCTTGTCTTGGAAGCACCATACAGGAAGAATGAGACTGTTCATCCTGTGCAAATAACAAGCATTAACTCAGCCCCAAACCCAAGCAGTACATACTATTTACATTTAAGATGCCATCTTCTGTGTAGTAAATATGGGCTGAAGAAAAATTATGGAGCACGGTGTTTGGAAATTAACTCTGTCCTTTTATGCGTGTATATATATCTATGATATTTTTGCCTGATACAATGTGGGTTTTAGCCTCTTCTGCTGTTTAGACAGACTTACTGGATTTTACAGGCATTTTCACAGACATTTCAGTAATGAATGATCTGCTATGATTTTATAAATATGTCCTCTTATCCTACAAACAAGTAACTTTGAGCTTTATGTATTCACTACAGGAAGAAAACTGTTCTTTAACTGTGGGAAGATGAACCTAGAACTCAGGGATATTGCACAATAAATCATTAAATTTGTAGTACATGGCTCTCAAAATAAATTGTCAGGTATATTATGAGTTCAAGTGATTTGTTGCCACTGATATATTGACAGTTGCACTGCTTTGCAGCGGAGTACCTTTTCCACCTTCTTCCATAAACTCTGTAATTTGATTTTGCCCTTGTATCAGCAGCTCCAGAGGTATGTCTGGTTTACTTTAATTGTGCTCTTCGAAAGACGACTTTGTGCTTTCAACTTTTCTAATAATTGTATTTTATACTAATGTTGGTGACATGAAAAACAAGCTTGAAAATAATAGAATATAAGTAAACAAGATTTTTTTTTTCAGTTACTTTCTTGGCATAATATGTCAGGGAGTTTAGGATGAACTTAGTTCTCCCCTTATAATTACTTTAATCATGGATAATTCCTGACTGGAAGAGCTGTAGAGTGGAATCAGTTTGAGACAAGTGAGTTTTATGGGTATAACTACCTGTTCTGGTTTTGTTAGTGAGGGGGGGCCTAAGGTGGTAGCTTCTGTAGGAAACTGCTAGAAGTCGCTCCTCTTTGTTCAGTGGACTCGGCCGGGCCTAGGGCGGACCCGCTGCTGGCCAAGGCCGAGCCAATTGGTAGCAGAATGTCCCGTGATAACGCCTCTGCGATAACGTATTTAAGTAGGGGAAAACAGGAAAAAGAGGAGGAGAAGATGTGAAGCAGCTGAGCGGGGGGCAGAGAGGGGGAGGCGCGAGCCTCATGGGCCTTGCAGGCCTCACCCTCTGGCCTCCCGCCGGGCAGCCGACTGGGCCCAACTTGGCCCGGCCTGGCTGCAAGAAGTGGAGAGGAGATGAGAAGTGAATAAGATGTAAAAAGGATCCTGAGAGACGTCTGCCAGCCTGTTGTGAGGAACAGCTGCAGACGCCAAGGTCAGTGAAGAAGGAGGGGGAGGACTAACATGGCTCCTGGCCAAGATTCCTCTGCAACTCGTGGTGAAGACCATGGTGGAGCGGGTTGTCCCCCTGCCAGCCCATGGAGGTCCATGGAGGGGCAGAGATCCACCTGCAGCTCGTGGAGGACCCCACGCCAGAGCAGGTGGAGGCCTGAAGGAGGCTGTGGCCCGTGGAGGGCCCGCTGGGGCAGCTGTTCTGAAGGGACTGCACCCCGTGGAAGAGATGACCCACGCCGGAGCAGTTTCACAAAGGACTGTGGCCCGTGGGAGGGACCCCACGCTGGAGCAGAGGAGGAATGCGAGGAGTTCTTCCCCCGACGATGATACAGCGGCATAAAACAACGCGTGATGAACTGACCGCGACCCCCATTCCCTTTTTCCACCCCCGTGCTGCTCGGGAGGGGAAGGTGGTAGAGATAATGTTAAGCCCGGGAAGAGAGAGGGGTGGGGGGAGGTTATCTTGTTCCCTGTCTCATTCTCCTGCTAATTTTAGAAATAAATGAATAGTTTTCCCCAGGTCGAGTCTGTTTTGCCCGTGACGGTAACTTTAAGGATTTCTCCTCGTCCTTATCTCAAGCCTTGAGCTGTTTTTCTTATATCATCTCCTCCTATTCTCTCGGAGGGTGGGGGGAGCGAGAGACAGACTGCGTAGTCTGGTCCTGATCAGGGCTGAACTACGACACTACCGAACAGCGAAAAGATCATATTTCAAAACCTTCAAGAAAACTTTTTCAGAATTTCAGAACGTATTTAGGACAGGAATTATATATTTTGTACTATTGCCTTGGGAGCTCATAGAGACAAATTTGTAATGATCACATGAAATAATAAAATGGCCTGAAGTGTTCTGCTTATTCATTAAATGTGCATGAACTCTGTAAAGATTTCTGTAAAGACTATAAATTTCTTTGAAGACTATTTCTATTTTTAGCCACGGTTTAATACACCTTTTTTGTTTTAAATGCATGACAATTTTTTAGTGTAAGGTATCTGGAATGGCTGTTTATAAAGACTGCAACCTCTTCTACTTCAAAAGCCATTGTGAAATCACTTCATGGAGGTGACAGGTAGCTGAAGAGAAGCAGCCGATGAAATGATGCGAGTGTGCCTAAAATCTGTGTTCTCATGGAATTTCAGAGCACTGTAGAAACAGAACTTTTGTCATTTAAAATATCTGTAATATTCTAGTTTTGCTTTCACATGGTTGTGTTTTTCAATAAGCCGGTTTTGGCATTGCACTTGCCAGGAGCACCAGAGGAATCAGTGGCTGATGGTCACAGTTTCAGCTTCCCATCCCTAAGTGTGACCACAGACACACAGCTGTGGCCCCTCCTAGTGCCACCGCAATCACACTATGTGTGTGAAGCATCTGCAGTGTGGATCTATGGAGTAAAATGACAACAAGGGATGTGGAGTAGCGACTCAGGCAGGGCAGTGCGATGACTTGGGTTAGGTGCTCCATTGAATAAAAGCACCTAGAAGGAAATGGCAGTTATGTCCTGGGGAAGACGTTCAGAAAAGACCCCTGGGCTTAAGTTATATCCATATTTTTTCATTTGTTTTCTTTGGTGAGGATTTGTATGAATGGCAACTTCTTCCCCTTCTTCTAAGCGAATAGCTCTGGGCAGTCCCTGGTTGCTGCCTGGTCACGGGTAGCTCGAGGGCCGTGTGGAACATGCCACGAGGTCTCCCTGAGGTCCAGATAAAATTCCCCAAGGAAACAATGCAATATATAGCATTTCATGGCTGCAGAAAACACAATACCTAACTAATATACACTCCTGGTCTAAAAACGTTAACTATGAATTTTAAGGATGCTTGCATGCCCAAATGCTCTCCATATTTGAAGTATTTCTTTCATTTTTATCTTCAACCTTTGGTGGCCAAATCCACACCATAAAGCTGTCAGATAGGAAGACAATTATTTTGAACTGAATTGGCACTTTTGTGAAAATGTTCTGCAAGGTACGCTCTGCAAATCAGCTCCCGCCAGCTTCACTAAGCACTGAGTTGAACTAATGTCTTATTCTTCCCACTCTACTTTCCCATATTAAATCAGAAACCATGCTTTTTTATTAGAATTTTTTAGACCCAAGCCTTAGATTTTGTACAGATGACATTTTGCCAAAGCAGAGCAGGAATTGAAATTTCTATAATTTGACGTAAAAATTCAGTGAGCATAGTTTTTTATGACAAATGAATGCCCTACATTGTCTTCAAGAATCTGAAAGTTAAACACATTGTAAGTAAAAGAAAAAATATAATTTATAATTGTTATTTAATCTGGAGGGGGAAAAAACAGAAAGATTTAGAGTTAAAGAAAAAATTCAATTATTTACAGGTATAATAGTCATGAAATGTGGATATTTTGTGGAGAAAAAGCCCTTATGCTGTTAGTTTTAGTTGGGAATTTTTGCTAGATATTTATGTGGTTTTTTTCCTTGGGGTATACTTCTTTCATTGTGTTATTTTAAGTGCCATTAAAAGAATCTAGGCTTCTATATTGAAATAAAATTCATAATTAATAATCTAAATAAAGATTTTGTTTAAAATTCTGAGAATTACAGGTTGATAGTCCCCTTTAATGAATTGGAGTCCTTTGAGGATGAAGCTTGTCGTTAACGCACATCATCAGCTGATGCATTTTAATAATACATAGAGTTGGAAGAGAGAGGAAGTGTAAGCTACTGAAGCTTGCAAAACCAATCCGCTAAAGCTTTCATGTTTTATTTGAGCATATGTTTTGGAAGTGGTGGTGTTGACACTGGTGGCACTAATCTCCTCTTTATCTTGTTTTGATTAAAAGGATATTTGAATATTATTTTTGGCAAACTTCTATCTAGCCTCAAAGGGGTTCTCTTGTAGCAGATCTAGAGAAATGGCTATAATAAACACATTGTATGATACACTTACATCATACATTATAGCCACTTCTGGTGTACTCCAAGAACGCGAAATACTCCTGAAAAAAATCAAATAAGCTTGTGTTCAATGCCAAGCACATGAAAATATAATATTATGCTCTATCTTTTTTTTTGTTTTGCTTTGCAAACCAAGCTGCGTGAATTACTTCAGCTGTGCAAAGGAAACTGTGCATTAGATTCTTCAATAATTCAGTTAGTAATATATATGATTAGGAAACAAAAGGTTACGGCAGTTTTATGACAGACTTCTATTTTTTATAAAGGCACACATCCCCTTTTCTTTACGTCATTTTTGCCACCTGTCAGGTGGCTGGGCTTACATTCTATCAAACCTTACTTTGTTATACCTTAATTGGTATTTACAGTATGGAACTGAATTTTCAAAATGCACAACAAAAATATTTTTTATTCTTTTGCTTTACAGAATGTGCAGATGCGTGTAACCGTCTCACAGATAGTGCGCACTGTGTAGATCCGTGCATCCTTAGTTACCGCAGGACAATTACAGGGAAATGTTTCATCGATTTGATAAAATGTAACGGTCAGGGAAGCTACCTGTGTTCTGCTGTCCTGCCATTTTTCCACTCTAAAGCAAAGGGCAAAGAGTGCACAGTAGACCTTCTTCTTTATGTATATATGTATGATAAAGCCTCTGATTTCTTAGGTTCTGAATCAAGCCTTAGGTCTCCATTTCAGCATTCAGCAATGTTAGCATATTACTTCTCTTCTTCATCCCTGTGGAATGTGTTTATAAATAATATTGACTGGTTTTAGAGCTTGCTTTTCTCAGACCCCATGCTGCTTATTTTGGTTCTTAAATATGGATTAAAGTGTCTAATTTTAGGTTTTAAATTGCATTTACACTTCCAATTGAGAGCAATGAGATTCACAGTTGCTCAGTAAAATCAGATTGTTTTCTTATGCACTTAAGACAAACCATTTTAATTATCCAGAGCAGAAACACATCCCCGCCTAAAGCTTGCAGTATGGATTTGTTAATACTGGGTCTTATTGCTCACGGAAATAATAGAATCACATGGTGTAACATGGTGGAATTGTTGGTTGCAATTTATTTTACTTTCCATCCTCTCAACATTGTTCTTGTGTGATTTTTTCAAATAATTGGTATTTCAGTGGAATTTACTTATTTCTTCTTTCAAAGCTGCAAGTGACTCTATCCTGTCAGTTATCTGTTTTTTCACAGATGGAACTTTCGTTCTGTTCTTTAACTTCTCAGGGCTCACAGAGGGTGATGTCGTGCTTAGGCTGTCTGACACTTCTCTGCATTTGGCACCTCTTCAGAAAATTCCTTTTTGAGAAATTCAGAGTTCATGTGATCTTGTCCTTCTCATTTTTGTTCTTTTTGAAAAGTTATGTCTTAGGGCTGGCTGCTGGTCACCTACGGGTATTCAGGTGGCATACATTGCTGTGCTTCTCCATGTGGTACACAGTGGTAACACTGCTTCTCTTTGAGGAATGTTTCCTGCAACTCAGAACTCCCCTGATTTTGTCCTTGCTGCTTTGTTCTGTAGATTACTTTCACAGGCATATGTTCAATTATTCTGGTTCCCTACATTGTTCTATCTTGTTTGATATGTTGCCATAATTATGCTCCTCCTCAACATGCATATCCTCAGACTCAAAGCTCACATGAGCTTGCTTTTGAGTTTCAGAGGTTAAGAGGAAAGTGCTCAGGTTCTCTGCTTCTACACATTTATGTTCCTCCTCCTTTGGTACGTCAGAAAAGTCCTGTTCCTCATTAAAAAGTGCATTATGAGACTCTGAATACATGTTGTCCTCTTCTTGGTTACTGGGATTTTTTTAATAGGTTACTCTCCAAAACAAAACACCAAAGTTTTCAGGTCAGGTTCAGTGTTCAGATTGCTGCTGTTCAGTGCATGATACCTCATGGTCTCCTCTGTAGGGTGCAGTGCCAGCACTCACATCCTTCTGTCTTTTCTGGTGTTTGTTTGTAAATAGATTGCATTCAAAAACAAAGCATTTAGTATTGCTGGTCCCAAAGGCTGTTGTTCTTCTACAGGGAGGTAATGACAGATTCTGAACTCATGTTCAGAAGAAATTTTAAATGAGTGACAGTTGTAAATATTTTTGTCCTCTCCTCTAACCCATGTATCAACATATTAACTGTCACTGCCTTTGAATAACACACTGAACTAATATCTTCTTGCTGCCTAAGCAGTTCTTGACTTCATTATTTCTATAGCAAAGACTACATCAGTCTTTAAGAACCTGTATTAAGTCATGAGACCCAATAGGGACTGTAGTGTTTAATAGCAACAGCACTACATTCCCTGAAAGCAGCAAATCCAGTAAGTTGTTAAACTTTCAAACAAGCTGCAGCAGTCCTAGAAGACGTTCTCTCTCTTCTTTCTTGACAGTTGTCACTGATAAATCCTTGCTACACATGCTCTCCTTGTTCATATTCTTAAACACAGCACAGAGAAGGAGCAGAATAAACACACTTGGTTTGATGGAGATGGTGACATGGAGAAGAGAGTTTAAGAGTATATTAATTTTCAAGTACTTTAGTATGATTAAAAATTAGTTCATATTGAAATAAGAGCTATGACTACTGTCTGAACTTCATAGGCTTTCTAGGAGTTTATATTGAAAATCTTGCCATTAGTCTATATCATATTGGTTGAGCTGATGCCTATAAAATATTGAAAAATCATATTGATGAGCATTGGTAATTGCCTAAACGAACAAACCCCAACATGTATTTTGGCCTAATAAAGCTTTATAAATTTATTTTCTTTTTTCAGATTTAACACTCAAACACGATGTATTTAGTTCATATGTATGGATTAGGTGTTTTATAGGACATGTATATGTTTTATATCAATCATAGAACCCAATGAAGCATCCTAAAAGAAAATAGAGATGTATTTCTGACTTGTATTCAAAACTCTTGTTATGTTGTGGAGTACTTGCTATGAATGCTTGCCAACAAAAAGGCGGAGATCCTATATTATACAAATACTTTAAAGCCTGCACTCAGAGACAAGAGAATGAAACAAGAGGTGGTTTTGTATATGTAGTCCCTGCTTTCTCCTTCACCTCTCCTGGGAAGTAGTTATGACATAATAGGATTTGAAGGTTACTCTTCAAATTTCCTTTCACCTTCAAGTGAGTAACCCATGTCATGCATCACAGAAAGCTGTCATCTTGACATCTAGTGATGCAAAGATGGCTTGAAATGAGTCTTTCTGTTAGAAAGTATTGGAAATCAGACTTGCAAAAGTTAAATTCTATTGTATTCTTTTTTTTTTCTTATTTAAATTTTCAAACCATCATTCAGATTAAGAAAAAAAACTGAACTTAAATACATGTGAATAGCAGCACATAACAGCTTTGAAAGCCTCCAGTTTAAAGTTCTCTTGTGTGAAAATCAGTTGCATCTTTCCTTTCTTGCATCATTAAACTGTTTTCTCACTGGGAAGCAAGAATGCTATATTATTTCAAAGTTATTAACATTTAATCTTGTATTTTAAATTACTCAGTTAATATTACAAGTAAATATTTGGGAGTTTTGTCCTATAAGGATTATCAGAGCCTTTTTCCAGCCTCTGAAAAGATAATTGGTCTGGGAAATATTCCTGTTAGAAATATTCAAAAATAAATTTATATGTGGACAAAGATGTTTCCTAGAAAGAATTATTAATCTGACAAAAGTGTATTTTAAGGTATTTATAGCTGATTTTAGTTACAGTTCTTCCCAGCACAAATTTGTCTTACAATTGTGGTTAACTGTTTAAAATGCAATTTTAAATCAACTAAAGATGACCCTCACTGTATTTCCTTTTTGTTCTCTGTTGTCCCTTCTCAAACTATATTGATATACATTATTAGGAGCCATCCTTCTTACATCTAGTTAGCACAGCAGTACACTAACTCTGTAATTTACTGATTTAATGTCAGCTATTTCTCACTGGATACATGGGCAAAGAATTCTTTGAAAAAGTAATAACAATGAAGGAGATAAACAATATGAATTTTACATCAATAATTTCCTTACTAGTACTCTAACAGTTGTCGTAAAACAACTGAGATGCATTACTTTCTGTATTTTCTTATAACTTTCTTTCCCCTCATAATAAAGGGTTCTTTACTTCAGAAGTCTTTTCAGTAACAGGTAATTGCAGACCTTGTTTAGTCTTCTTTTAGGTGAGCTTTAGGCTTTTGTTGGAGGGTAGGTTTTTTGGATCAAATATCTTCTGATTCTTTTTTGCCCATCTCTTTTTGGATACTAATACAGGATACAGCTATCCAGAAATAATCTTGCTGATAGATTTGGGGGGGGGGGGGGCGGGGAACTGAAAAGAATGTTTGAAAAACATTTTCTCCACTATATAACCACTTGTTTAGATCTGGCGTGACCGGTGTCTGATACAGAGGAGAATACAGCACCCTCCATTATGGACCCACCTTTTTTGGAAGGAAGGGTCCAAGGCAGCATAACATAAATTACAAGAAAACTCCTTTCCTGACTACATTAGTGAATAGGACTTGGAGACTAGATGGTCCTGATGTTTGCTTATAACCAAAACACAGAAAAGTTTATATCTAAAAGCTAGTGATACTGGTGGCATGAAGTGCCAAAAGCTCATAGAACTTACGAACTTGCAGAAAGTAATGCAAGTTTTGGAAGACCTAATGTGAACTGGAGAGGATCTGTTAGTGGTTGTATCTTGTACTATAAAGTAAACAGGGTTTTATGGCATTACAAAGTATTTTGGCCACACCAAAACAGAGTTAGATTTCTCCTTTAGTACTTAGTTAAATAGTAAGAAATAATGAGTCTATTTTTGTTTTTATTTTAAAGTGCTCTTCAAGAAGAGACAAAAACCAATAGATCAGTCTCTGTCTTTCTCAGCAGTATATTTAGTGTTCTGAAAACTGCCCCTAATTGTACAGCAATCAAAAGTTTTCAGTATCTTTCCATGCAGGAGCTAAACATTCTGATAAAAGTAAGAGTTTGGTTTTAGGTAGAATTGCATCTCTTCTCCATCTCAGCGTCCCTAAAACCAGCTATGGGAATGGAGCCAAATTCATATTAATACACTTCAACTATTGCAAAAATACAATAACAAATTTATTTTATTTTTTAGTGACAAATGCTTTTCCTTCCTAATTTTGTGGGAGTGTTTTTCTCCCTACAAGGAATAAATTGCATATTCTGGAAATAAGTTAGTCATTCTGAAGTTGAGAATTCATGAAGCTGTTCCAGCAGAGAATGGATACGGAATTGCAGCAAAATCTCAAGGTCACTGGGAATATTCTTTGGGGTATTCTTATGTGGCTTATCTGTGCTCACATGCCTAATTTTTTTTTTCAGTGCAAAGAATAGCCACTTGCAGAGAATAGAAGCCTTAGCCCGGCCCTGTGCCATCCCTTATTCAAGTTCTTTTATACTCCTCTTTTTAAAGAAGCTGTCAAGTTCTTTTCTGAAGCTGACAGGAAAGGCCAAATCTGCAGTACAGGAAGAGAGGCGAAAAAGAAACTTTTTGTGTTGATGTTTTACTAAGTGAGCTAAGGAGAATTTTAGAATCATGTAATTTACTCTGGAGGCATTTACTGTACATAGCTATAGTGATGGTAATTTCTTTCATTGTGGAAGTGAAAAGATAACCATCAATCAGTTGTCAATTGGTCAATTGCAGAAGTGATGAAAAGAAACTGGTAGGAACAATCACTTCTGTGGCTACCTAGACTATTTGGGGTTTTAAGGAAAATATGGGAACTGGACTCGGTAGAAATGGAGCGAGGTTGGAAGATAAAAAATAATCTGTGCAGGGGCAAATGGATCCCCTATAAACACTGTGTTTATTTTTTTTCTGCGGAGTATAAATGTTGCAAAAATAGACAAAGCGGAGTTTGCACTGAAGGACCTTTGAACTGAGCGTGTTGAGAACTGGAGACGTGATGTGGTGCGAGTGTATAGACTGTTTAAGCGGAGGTTTGAAGATCAAATAATTTTTTATAAAAATTGAGCAAACTGCTAAATTATTTCAAATATTGTTATATGCCCAGCAGTAATTGCAGTGTTAACTTTATGTGTAAAGGAAAATATGATTTGTGTTGTTGCAGAATAAGAGAGATATTATTATGTTTAAGTTGCAAAGTGTTGTAAGAAATAGTATGTGGCCAGGTTAGTGCTGGTTTTAAATATATAACGTGGAAGCTGTTTTTAAAATGAGCCTCATGACACAGAATGGCATGAGCGCTGTGCCTTTAACAGTTATTCAAGTAGTGTGAAAGGCACGTATTTCATTATATATGCATATTGCAGGGGGAGGGTAAGCTTAGGACAGAAGTATGAGAAAGGTTAAATTCATTTATTTATTAAAAGAATTCAAACATTATTGATATGCAGTGGTTTATGCTGCGGTGTTTTGGTTTGGGTTTTCTTCCCCCCTTCTGTGGTAGGTAATAAAAAGGATTACAGGCCCTCCAGAAGGATGAGATATCATCAGTTTGTAATCCAGCCCATGGTTTCCTAGATACCGTATTGTCTATTCTGTTCCGCTATGTGAAAAATGTTGAATATCAACAATGGGTTTCAGTGCTGTATTGTTGAGTTTTGTATGAACTAATCTAGCTTCACTAAAAAAAAAAAAAAAAAAAAAAAAAACTACAGCTTTGGACAAAAGTCTATAGCCAGTGCATTCGTAACTCCCCGTGCACAAGAGCTGACTGTGGCTCTGGGAAGACATTTTACTCATTTGATTTCTTTTTTCTTGTAGTCTTCTTGTCCAGTTCTCAGGTGTTTACCACCTATTAGAATTTCACCTGTATGGGTCCTGTGTTTGAGAAAGTCCCAGGACTTGTCAGCTCTATAGGCCTCTTAAAAGACAGCTCTGTTCAGGGTTTGAAAGGTAAGCCTTTGCCGAAGTCCTCTGCTGCCTGTGCGTTGCGATGCGAACTTTATTGGCCTAGTTCTGTAACTCTGCAGCTTACCGCTCATTGGGAGCTTTTGTGGAGGGCGAGCCAGGGGAGCAGGTTTCAGCCTAACAGGCGAAATAACTGTTCTGGGAGCGAGAGGTGGTGGCGTTAGGGGATGGATTGGAATGAATTGTGCCTTTCCTCTTATAGAAACGGAATGGTAACGAGCTAGTGAGAGTGAGAAGTGCATTACCTGCACAATGAGGTGTTGCCAGAGCAGGATTTCTGCAAATCAGTGTGCTCCACAGATCGGGTGAGGGTAACAGGGAAACCGTTTGACCTGTGGGCACGGTATTTCCAGGGCAAGAGTAGCACAGACAATCTGTGGTTTTGAGCTGCCTTGCTATAAGCACTGATTGTTTTCTTTTTTCTTTCTTTCTTTCTTTCTTTCTTTCCTTTTCTCACTCTTTTTAACTTTGGTCTTGGATTGTCTTAATGTTTTGTGGAAATGCTTCTGAAGGTGCTGTATGCTTGAAATAAAGTGGGCGGAGAACAATTGAGGGTAAATAAGATTTGTGATCAGAAATATTCTGTCATCAGTCCAATTTCGGAAAGAGTTTGTGGTTTTTTCCTCTTCAATTAAGTTTTTCCTAGATTTATTAAAGCAATTCCACAGTAAGCAAAAGACCCTCCAACAGTAAGAATGTACATGTGTATAAATTGCGGTGAACTAGATTAGGTGCACAGGAAATATTTGTTCGTGAATTCAAAAGTGTATTGTTAGATGCTTAACTTTAATATATGCATTTTATGTTAAAATGTTTCTACTTTTAAAATTTCAAATTAGTTTCTATGTATCTATATTTCTATTTGGATCTTTTCAGCATGTGAGATTGGGAATTATTTTAATTCCTTAGAAAATTGACTTTATAGGCAAACACTTTCATGCTTACTGTAAATGTGGGAGGTTGTTTTTTATGGAGTACCAGAATTTCACAACTGCTTTGTTTATTTTAATGTAAGTAATATACTGATATTTTGATTAGAGACCAACTTCCAAAAATCCTCCAGACATTTTTTTGTGTCTGTGGAAGATTTTTGCAGAAGATATGCCAGCTTTCAAAATCTTCTCTTTACCCTGCTACAGAGTGAATGTTTTTCCCATCCCCCTTTTAACCTAGGAATTAGAAGAAAGTACAGATGATGCTTGCTTAACCCTGCATTTAGTGCCAAGCAGTGATGTGCTCCCTACGAAACCATTTCTGACCCTCTGCTTGCAGTGGTGAGCCTGAATTTTTCCCCTTCCTTGCCCATCATTGTCGGTCAATTATGGGATGGAACTGAACCAGAAAATCTGGTACAGTCTGGCAATTAGTACAAAGGGTTTCCAGTCTAGTGTGAAGACAGAGATGCAAGAGCCCCAGCAGCTAGAGAAATAGTTTTGATTGGCCATGGACATTGCCTTTTAGTGCTGCTTGGTTACTTCCTAAAGATACTGGCTCTTCTACCCTACAGGTCTTCTCCTTAAAGTACTGCATTACAGGCCTACTTTTTATAAGTCTTTTGGGAAGTGGGGGGGTCTTCTTTTTTTAGCTCTAGCTTCTCCCATTTGCAGACTGTCATTTTAGCCCATCAAACAGACACATTTTGACTTGTACAACAAAGAACCAAGTTATCAACATTCACAGAAACTGACATTTTTAATTCAGGCTTCATTATGTCTTCGGTTTATGACAGTGAGCTACAAAGACATTTAAAGTTTTTTTCTTTTTTTTTCATTTTAAATTCAGCATGGGGATGTTTATCTTTCTTATAATGCTCGTATTTCCCCTTCTACCTTTATTCTTTAGTAATATATAATTAGCATTATCAAAACCATCAGCTATTATCCACTGTGACTTTTGACCTTTGTTTTTATCTATCTAGCATTTTTCAAAATAAATTGCAATACAAATTCTGTTTATGTTACATCACCATAGTAAAATGTAATTGGTTAAGCTCTCTAATACATTCATACTAAAAATAATCTCTCTTGATATTACAAAGATTTAATGAATGATTACATGTATATAAACTTGTTAAATATCTGGTATTGTAAGGTAAGAATTAATAATGAAACAAAAATCGTAATTCAAAAATAACGTACAGAAGTCAGGACTTTTAGTATGTAACCAGCATTTTCAAGAGTTATCACTGAGTTTGTAGCTAATGTTTCCTGCTACTCTAAGTGAGGATAAAAATCTCGTCTAAGTTTGACTGAAGTTTAGAAGAAGAGCTAGTTACGCTGAATAAAAAGTTTAGACAATTATTTCCAGGAAAGCTGGTAACTTTGCTGAATATATGAAGACAGTACTCAGTCAAATCTTGTTCAAAGCTAAAACGCAGTACAATTAGATAGCACTGCAAGCAGTTGCCAAAGTAATAGGAACATCGGGCATTCAACCATAAGCATAGAGTTGTGTTTGTGAGAGTTTTTGTTTTCATACAAGTCAGCAGTTTCTGGTTTATGCTTGGATAACTGTGTATTTGGGATATTGTCTTTTGTAGTTGTAAAAAAAAGTAAATGTGCAATCTGATCTTCATACATGTACATGAAATATTACAGATATGCATTCAGAGTTTATATTGTCATTTTTTCTTCATTCTATCTGTCTCTGCGCAGTGGTACTATGGGAATCCCTGAAGGTGACTTTAGGCACATGACAGCAGAATATTCCGTTCAGCAGTTAAATACTCTTTTACTGTATTAATGGCAGGAAGTATATTCGGGGCTGTAAATGTGATGACAAGATTAGCACATTGCCCACTTCAATCAGGTACCTCTTGGTTTTGCATTTATCACTCATCTTTCCCAGTTGACTGATGGCTGTCACTCAATAGCTTTCTTTGGCTAGAAAGAGAAAGAGCTTTCTTTAAAGACATCAGCAATGCTGTTGAATTCCATAATAGGTCATTTGCACTGGAAGTCTATATAGAGCAACAAATTAGTAGCTTCTCTTGTAGATCTTTTGATAGCATACTTGGGAAATAATGTGATAGTGTTGTTTGTTACACCAGGAAGATGATAGCATAGTGTAGGTCAAAATCTGATCTGGTTACCCAGAAGCACATTGCCCAAGGATGCAGAGATGATGTTTTAGACAGGAATTATGCAGAATAATTATCCACATATTAATATCTGCCAATTTCTTGTTTGTTTATCAGAGAAACAAACAAAATGGTAACTTGCATTCAAGTGCAGCAGAAAAGAAAATTGTAACTAATTGTGTCTTGGCCCTGAGAATTGGTTTTAAAAGGCACAAAAGCAACTGAAATTTTTCACCACCTGCAGTTTAATAGATAACCAGTAGTGGCACTGAACAATACACACTCCAAATGCACTTTAGTTGTTTTTTTTCTATTGTTTTTAGTTCTCTTTTTCTTCAGTGAGCAAGAAAATTTGACGTTGAACCAAGACTACCCCATCTTAATTTGTAACTCTTCAGTCATGGTATTATGACCTTCAGGTTAAGTACTTACAGAAATATGGTTGGGCTATGAGTTTTAACAGTGAATCACTGGGTAAGATTGTTTAATTGTGAAGTTATTTTCAAGGAGATAAAGATCTGTTTCTAGCTTTTATCACTTTTCTACCATTGAATAAATTTAGTTCTATACAGGTGTTTTCTTCTTTCTCTCCAAGCACTGCTATACCTATTAAATATTTACCTATAATAAAAGTTTCAAAATGCCATTTTTCATATGAGACAACTGGGGCATATAAAGGCTGAGTGACTACATTACATCTTGGTGTAGGGTTACTGCTTTGGCAATGTGTTTGGATTATATTTAAGATCTCCTCTCTCAATGCATTGCAAAAGCATTTTTCAGTGGTGACTAGTTCATAACTACTTGCTGGATTTAACATCGTTTTTTAGATTTTCCTTCACCTCTTCATAACTGCCACCTCTACAAAATGAATTTTGGACAAACAGCAGCTGCAGGATTCATTCTCACCGCCGTCAATATTGCAGTTCTCTGACTTCAGTGGGATGATGAAGTGGTGGAGTCACCATCCCTGGAGGTATTTAAAAGGCGTGTAGATGGTGGTGCTTAGGGACATGGATTGGTGGTGGACTTGGCAACGTTAGGTTAATAATTGGACTCGATGACCTTAAAGGTCCTTTCCAACCTAAATCGTTCTATGATTCTATAGTCAGATCTTAATGCTTAATCCCAGCAACAGTCCAGCTCTTGAGTCCCGTTGTTGATGATCTGTCACCTTACTGAAGAAGTGTGGCTCAGTTGTTGATTTCCTTGCTGCTCTAGAAAATCAGGCAGCATGTTAGTAGAGCTCAACGGGGAGGTAGCTCTGTGCCATAAATGAAGTCACGGAATAACATCTATAACATCAGGAAATATGTACTCTTGGCTTCTCATTTTCTGTTGTTCCGTTTTCTGAGCTTATGAGATGTCTGCCTTGGGAAATAACAAACAAACAAACCAACAACAAATGCACCATCATCACAAAGGTCAGGAGTGTGTAGCTGTGGTGGAAATTGGCTTGTGTCAGCTTTTGTATGACCTGGGAGCAGATCTCAGCCCTGACATGCTGAGGACCTTCAGTGAAAGCGTAGGAGCTTGTCTTCTCAGAAAATGAGGCACTCAGCGAGCTGGTCTCCAGTTTGTCAGCTGCACTCTTTGTTGCATACTGCCTTTGTCCTTACTCTATGGTTAAATGTATCCAGCAACTGACTGCTGGGTCTGTTGATTTGGGAAATTAGTCAGGCTAAATGTATTAGTAGAAAATCACAGAGGTTTTGTAACATAGGAGAGGATGAGAGGTCAAGCTCATTGCCTGAGCCCTGATCTGCCAGCTTTCCTGCTCCTGGAAATACTTATTTTGAATGACATGTCGATCTCAGCCCTTCTACTCATGCACATTCCTCAGAGTGGGAAAAGCAACTGAAAGCTTCGGTCTCTAAGAGTTTTTTAGATACGTAACAGGGTTTTATGCTCCCAGTTCCCATAGACTTTCAGTTCAATTATCACTCAGATTAAGTTCAATAAGAATAAAGTACCCAGTTCCTTTATGCTATTGAGAACCTCCTGTCCCAAGTCCTATAGTAGGCTATGGAACGAGTGAGCATTGGCTGTTAGTGGGATGTGACAAGCATTAAGAAGTAAGAGATTGGATCAATGTATTTCATGGGACTTTATACAAATCTAAGCAATTGGCATTTCATATAAAATGACTGGTTTCATATAAAGGAAAAGGGGAAAATTACTAGTAAAGACATGGTGATAGTTTCTCAAAGAACAGATACCAAAGGCACAAGCAGAAACTATACCATTGCAGACAGTGACAGGCTGTGTACTGAGAGACATCTTTTATTAATACAGGAGCCTTAACCAAAGATCCAAAAAGGAATTTTACAGGAATCAAATTATTAATAACAAGCCTAAAGAACTACATGAGCTTACTGTGACAGAATTCAAGTAATCAAGACACAAAAATGAGATCTGACCAGCAAGATGCATGAAACTGCACTGTATGAGAATTCAAAGCAATAGGAAAACCAAGATGTAGGATTGCTAGGCAGCAGAAGGAGATGATGTCATGACAAATAAGGCTGAAAATGACGAGGTATCCAATACCTGCAATATGTAATGTTTTACTTTTTTAAAAACTCAGCTATGGGGAAATGGCTAGCACAAATAATATAAATTACAAGAAGATAGGGATGATGTGCAATTTTTTGTAAGTCATCTTCTGATATCTTGCATATTGCATGGAGCCTCAGCTAATCCACGGATCACAGGCTGAGAAACAGCAAATGGCATGACCACCCAAAGTCCCTTGCAGACCTTTTTTTTCTGTGATTCATTGCCATTGTTATGAGAAGATTAATTCTAGAGGTGGCCTCTCCCTCACTTCATTTTCCTAGAAAAATTCTTAAATCTTTCGTTTACCCTCTGTGTCAGTTTTAGTTGCATAGCTGATTGTTATTTTTTTCTGTTTCTTTCTGTACTTGTTCAGTTCAGTCCTATGGATTTTCCCTCTTCCAAATTGTTTAATACTTTAGTTTAGTCAGTATAATATTCTTTGCTGTCATCCAGCCCCTATTCATTAGAAATTTTCTCATGCCAGTTTCTGAATTGAGGACATAGCTAAAAGGTGGTGCTGGTTTGTGTTATGTTGGCACTGACTAGAGGAAAGAGAAAGTAACCCTTGGCTTCTGCATCTGTAAATACAAATATGTTGATGAGGACTGAGGAGAGATGTAATTCCCAATCCATGTAGCTATTCTGCCAAATACCTCAAAGGCAGACATACTTCAGCAAAACAGCACCTTTTATGTTTTCATTTTGTCCTTTGTACTTTTTTTTTTTTAGTGGAAAAACAATCTCAGAGGTGCTAGTAAGTTCTCATTATTAAAATGCCGTTTTCAAGCAGTAACTTCTATAACTTTTTGGCTAAAAATGTTCAATAAATTGTTTAAAAAAAAAAAAAACAGAAACATTGTGCTAGAATTAAAACATTTTCAGTTCCAAACTTTTCAAAGTGCTTTAAAATTTCCTTTGACTTTCTTTGGAAGAATATTTAATTTGTCAACTGCTTCTGCCAGGAGAGGTGTTAATTTCTGTGTGTTAAGAGTGCTAATTAGATTAAGTTGGATCCACACTTTGCATGTTTTTCCAAGCTAATTCCCATGATCACCATGCTTTAAAACCTTTATTAGGGGGTTTTGTTAAAGATGCATCACTTTACTATTGTTATTCATCTGACAAGAAGAGTGGATTCAAATGTACCCTTCTTTCAAAGCTGTGTTTGTCACTGACCTCGGATATTGAACCAAGAAGAGAATTAGTTTCTAAGCACTGCACTGTCTATGCAATGCCAAGAAAACTGGAGAGTTCTGACTGGCATCCTTCTAAGAGAGGTGATTTGAAAACCTTATTGTCATCTGCGTTGCATCCATCAGAGCCAAAAATACTCGGATGTTGTTAAAAGACCTAGAGATTCCAAACTGGCTATTGTCTCTCTAGCAAGGAGTTGTCAAGATGAAATGAAGGAGGTAGCACTGCGGGAAAAGAAATCATGGGATCTCCGTTTGAAAGAAGAGGTTATGCCTAGAGATGTAGAAACTTCCTTCTTTGATCCACGAGGACGGTGGAAAGGGAGCAACTAGTGAGGTGGCAGTCTGTTGATGACACTAGGTTTTTCAGGACAAGATGAGGACACTTAGCAGGAATGGCTGGAGGATCTTATGAAACTGAGTGAGTAGTCCTTAAAATATTGCATGAAATTCAACTTAGATAAGAGTTGAAGTGATGCATCTGGGAATAAACAAAACTATGCAAATAAAATTATGGGCTCTCAACTGTCTCAGCACTAAAGAATGAGATCTTGGGATTATAAAAGACAAGATCATTAAAGAATCTGCTTAGTGTTAGTGCTGTTCAAAGAACATTAGGAATAAGTAGGAAAGGGATAGAAGATAAGTACAGAATACTTATGCCAGCATATAAGTCCATGGTGCACCCATATCTTGCTTATTCCCTGCCCCTGCCTTTTCAAGAGGTTCACAAGGGAGCAACAAGGACAATCACAGAAACAGAGACATTTTGATTAAAAAAAAAATTAAGCAAAGTAGACTATTTGTATGCCTAGAAAAGGAGACTGTTGGGAGAGATGATAAAGGTGTCTAGTCTAAAGCACCATGAAGAGGGCCCCTACCTGTGATTTGTGCACAGTCTTTGCCGGGACAAGAAATTAAGGCAGATGACAGATACGACAGCTGAAAAAGAAACAAAATAAGACCTTTAGACACCTAGTGTAATTAGGCAGCCACAGGGTACTGTCAGAGTTTAAAGATTATGTGGGTTCAGGGAAAGCTTGAACAAGTTCCCAAAAGAGAAAACCACAGAGGTTAAAAATACACATGAACCTTATCTGGCTCAAGTAGTCTTCAAGACTCAGATTGGTGGAAGCTGGAAGAGTACTTGGGGAGGTGTTTTTACACGCCTCTTCTGTTGTTCTCTAGGCACTCGCTTCTGGCTACTGATTGAGAGAGTGCTTGGCTAGATCAACATTTGGTCTCACCCAGTGCGGCCATTTTATGTTCTTCTGATGCCATTCATTTATGTCCTGAGCTCACACTTCGTCTTCGAATCCAAATAAAGGACAGATTAGAAATGGTAGAAGTAACCTGGGCAAATAGTTTTATACTGGAATCTCTATATTCTTTTTGCTTATGTCTTTCTCTTCAGCTAGGCTAAGAAAGGGTCTGTCTTCCACAGTGCACCCAATCAGAGGGAAGTACTGACAATCAGAGGCATTTTTAAAGCTCCCAAGTTCAGATTAATATGATTTTTAAAAACGTGGGGAAATCCATGAAAAATTTATCAGTATATAATAGCTGAACAATCTCTCCAGGAGACTTTAATTTCTGCTTTTAATCTTCTCATCTCAATCTGCTGGGTCAGCTTTGCACTTCTCCTTGTGTGCACAATGGGGAACAATGTTTAGCTGATGACAGAAGAGCAGGATAGGGATTAAGTACCCCCCAAGCTCTCTGTATTTTAGTAATAGTATTGAAAGTTCCCCACACTGATTTTTCTTCCCTCCTACTCTTCCAACAAATTAACTCCCAAATCTGAAAATCAAGACATAACTTCACTGGACAGGGAAAATACACCCTGCAAGTTTTTATAAATACCCCTTTAGAAAAGGCTTAGGTTTGATTATTGTAATTGATTATCTTAAGCCCCTGAATGTTAGAATTCTGCATTACACTCAGCATGTAGTTTGATGAGAAGTTGGATTTGGCAGAAGTCCTAGGTGTCCTCACCTCACCACTCCCACCTGCTGACTCATTTCTGGCCCATGCTTCACGCTTGCCCCCTTAACCCTAGATACGGGTTCAAAATTAGGTTAATCTAAATATTCACTGCTGTTAAAAGCACCGATACGCTGTAAGCTTTATCCCTGTCTTCCCTTCTCCTTGTGACAGTGCAAGTGCCATGAGACTGTGTGGATAGAGAGAACTACTAAGTTTCTTACAGGGGTTAGTTTTCAGCCCGATCAGCTCCTTGATATAACCCAGCACTGGTGCCAGCACATGACAGCTGGAGGGAACACAGTCTGGGGATGGGAAGGTGGCCTTTTGCTAGGTGGTAACTCAGAGATGGGAAAGTTTAAGCCTGCCATGAAGTTGCACCTCCTGTGGTGTATTGCTTTTAAGGCTTCATGGTAAGCCAGAGTCTTGAGTCAATCTAGGTAACAAGTAACTTGACAAACAATCTCCAAAAGAAGTTGAAAAACAACTTACACAAAGAATAAAGAGAAATAATAGCTTTCTTTTCAAACACATCAGGAGCATGATTACTGCCAGAAAATCTGTAAGATGCTCAAGGCATGAAAGGAGCATTCAAAAAAAGATAAAGCCATAGCAGAAAAGCCATCATTTTTTTGCACCTGTGCTTACCATGGAGGAGGTTGGAGAGATTCCCATCTCAGAATCTTAATTTATGAAATACATTTTAGGATTTATTTCCAATTGAAGTGACCATAAATAGTTGGTATAATAAATGGACAAAATAAACTATAACAACTCATCAGGAACAGAGACATTGATTCAGAAATTCTGAAGAAAGTCAGAAGAGAAACAGGTGATTGTGGTGTACAGCTTCTCAGTTCAAATAATTTTGAGCCAGAGGACTGAAATCTGACTAAAGCGGAAACAGATTTTTTTAAGGGATCCAGAAAGCTGCAGTAAATCTGGCATCTGTACTTGGAAGATGAGAGGAGGCTATATCAAAAAGTAGAATTAGTGTAATCTGAATAATGATTACATATTGTGAAGAGTCAATTTAAGTTTTAAAATAGAAGTCTTGGCTTAAAAATATATTTAAATTCTCTGAAGGAATCTACAAGTAAGAGAACACAGGAGACCCTGCTGATGTCACCTGCTTGGATGTTCAAAAGAAGTTTAACAAGGTCCATCACCAAAAGCCTTTAAGAAAATAAAATGTGCTGGAGTAAAAAGGAAGATCCTGACATCAGTAAATAACTGGTTGACAGCAGAAAGCAGAGTGTAGCAATAAATGGTCAGTTTTCACAGTGGAGGTAGGTCATCACTGAAAACCCCATGGAGATCTGTGCTATTCAACATATTCATAAGTGATCTGAAAAATAAAAAGGTGAATAGTGAGGGAACAAAATTTGCTGGTGGTACTAAGTTACTCAGGGAAGTTAAGAAAAGGACCAGCTATAGTGTATTGAGAAAGATCTTACAATGCTGTAAATAATAGGCAAAAAAAAGTGACATGAAATTCCGTGCAGACAAATGCACACAGTAAAAATAACTCTATCGTTACATATAAAGTGATGGGCTGGGAACTAACCATCACTTCTCAGAAATGAGATCTTGAAGTTAAATGGATAGTTCTGCGAAACTGTCACGTCAAGAACAGTCAAACCAAAATTTTAAGAATAGAGAACAAAAGAAAAGCCATCATTACAACTCTGTATAAATCCATAGTACACCTGCATCCTGAATAATCTGTGCACTACCAGCCTCCTCAACTTTGAAAGAACAGAGTAAAACCAGAAAAGGTTGAATGATAGGTGGCAAGGATGGTTACCATGACAGAGTGAGTTCAAGGAATATGACTTGACCCCAGCAAGCTGGAAAGGATAATGACCAGTGCTGGCACAGGTAGATAGATCTCCAGATCTTGAGCAGTTCAAAAGCTTATTTTACAACATCTCAACAGAAACAAATACACTACCACAAATGAGGAGATGGTGTACTTCCAGTATGAAAATGAGAATAAGACAGAAATCCTAAAACAAATGCCTTGCCAAGCTACAACATCAGAAAGTTAGAGGAAGAGAGTGCTAATTCTTAAGAAACTGGGCACATAGAAGTATTCATAGGGCACTTAATTTGTCCAGTTGAGTCTCATTAGATACTTTAGGCTTTCACTTCAGTCAATGGAGATAGAAAGTCTCTCTGTTTGGGCCATGAAGACCACCTAAACGAGGATCCTCTTCTGAGCTGAACTCCAAAGGATTCTGTCTTTCTGTCTCTATTCATTAGAAAGGTAACACAAGGAGACTGGCCAGCCCAGGAATGAAACTGGGTAACTACCACTAGGTGACACAGATACCATGATTCCTGTTAATGGATTGATGTAGAGGACAGAAAGCTTCAAATCCCATCTGCAGGCTTTTCTCATGGCGTATTCCTATAACTGTGACCAGGGATTGAGGATTTCATCCTAGGAGAATAGCACTGTAAAACTGGACAGAGGTGTTCAGAATCAATATTGTAATCCAACCACCAGGTACCTCTGCCCTATACTAGACTGTAGATAATTTGTCTCCTCTTTCTAAAGAGCATCTCTGCAACTCAGCACATATTCCATTCTTTAGAGATTGCTCTTACCAACAGCATTATAAACTGCTGACATCCTCCAGGTGTGACACGTTCAGTTTTATCTTCTGTCTGAGCACTGTGGCAGAAAACAACCTGTTATGAGACCCATGGGGGCTACCTGGGGTTAAAGGTGTGGCAGCAACAGCTCAAACTGTGTTTCATTTTGAAGCATTCACAAAAACAGTGTGAGTTCACCAACTTCTTTTACCCATAGTTTTAAGCTGTGTATTTTTGAAAGGAGATTCAATTTTTCTAAGTTTTTCTAACTGAAACAGGAAGCCTCTAGTATGTATTGAGGGAACACTGTCTCCCTAAATCTCGCTGACGCAGGTGAGCAACTTAGTTTTGAAATAACTTGCATTTATTTTTCAGTTATATTGGCCTGCTTTCTTTTTTTTAAGATTGCATTCCTTCAGTTGTTTCAATTCTTTTTCTCTCACCATTTTATTTTTGGTAGTTTGTCACTCCTTTTCCCCTTAGTCCTTTTGCTTCTTCACAAACCACAATCCTTCCTACAGAGAAAATGAGGGTGAAGGAAGTTTGAGATCCGGGCAGACTTTTGAACCATGAAATACGAGTGTTTAATTTAGTGCAGACAATTTTGTCTATTTCTAGTAGCTATGCCCTTTTTATAGTGCTTATACTTATGATAATATTTCTGAACTGGGAGCATAAATACATTAAAAAATTACACTAGAAAGGCAAAACAGCTGTAAATTTTAGTGCTTCAAGGCATGAATTAGTTGCCAACAAAACTTGGGCCAGTTCTTCCTTTCTGCAGCAATACAAACAGAATATAATAGTCACTCAGGGCCAGTATTAGTACAGAAACTTACAATCAATCTTTGTTTCTTGGTCATTATTTGGAGACTTCTGAGCTTTTTTTAGAATCCTCAGAAATTGTAGTGAAAAATGTTGGATTTATAGAAATTAATCTGTGGGTTTAATATAGCTATAGTGAAATTAGTGTTGTAAAGCTGCTTCTGTGGTTTGTTTTACTTCTCATACATAAGCTTTCCACTTGGATTTGCTTTGCAGCGTAGGCCCATTTTTTTTACAAGTTGTCACTCCTGACAACAAATTATTGCAGATTGTGCATGTTTTATGTTAGCTTTTGTAATTACCTAGGAAGCGGCTTTAAGACAATAAGTTACCCTTTAGCAGATTTACTGAAAGAATAAATAACTTCAAGATATTTTCTTAGCAGATTTTTAGGTGATGATTATTTAATCATCTAATGCTGCACACCTTTACTGTAGCTTCCTCTTTTTTTTTTTTTTTATCTAAAGGAAAAGGGCATGCTCTAATGAGGAGAAGTCTCTCTTGGCCATGCATTAGGATCTGTGATGGCTTATTTGAGTACCAAATAATTTTGTTTAGAATCCTCTGAATTATAATTTAAAGGTACTAAAATAATTTAAAGTAGCAGAAAGTTATTATGTAAAATTCATACATGATATCTTTTTAATAAACAACAACAACAATCATTTAAATAAATGAAGCGATCAGCTGTGGGTGCCTGGATTTTCTTTTAAAAAGTTGAGTTAGTCTTAACTTATTGATTTTGAAGACACTATAATAAAGAATTACTGGAGGAAATATTGCTTTTACTGTTTTCAGATAATGCTTAATGTTGTTGCAAATTATAAAATTTAATTAGCTATATAAATGCCAGAGGAACAAATAATGTGCTATTGTCTTGATATCTTTCCAGAAATTAGTCTTTTAAAACAAATTTGCCATATTAATCATCTAAAAATATTTTTGATCACTGAATTAATAGTTTGCAGCCTGTTTTCAGGTATTCATTGCCATAGGTGATTGCCTCTTAATTACTACATGGGCGCTTTCTATTCACTCTTATTAATTCATGTTTTCTGGCACAGTCCCAAAAGGCAGCCTTGCCCTATATCTTCTAATTACTTCTATAATTGAATTTGCCCACTTTTTCTAACCTATTTTTTAAACTGACTGTGTTTGTTCATGGTTTATTGTGTCCTTTTTGTGTCAGTTCTCTGCAAGCAGAATGTACATTGATTCTTTCCTCGTTTCTCATTAATTTTCAAGAGCTTTGCTGCATGTCTGTTTTTTCAGCCTGTCAGACCTATTGCTAGACCAAAAAAGATTCTTATTATTAAAGGTTAGGTAAAATAGACTGAAGTTAATTAATTCATTAGTAACTCTGAGCCAATTACTGAAGCCTTCTCTTATTTATATACTTGTTAACAAGACAGAGATGAGAAAGGCCTATTATAGGCACATGTCCTTCAGAAGTTGGGCAAACCCTCTGGAGCATATGCGTTTAGTTCTACCAAGGAAAAAGAATTTATTCCAAAATGAAGACCTGAAGATCTAGCTGGCAAATACTTCATAACCTGGTGAACCGTCTTGTGGCCATCCAAACGTTATTTTGGATTCTGTCTTTTGATCACAAGGAGTACATTTTAATGATCAACCTTATGAAGGGTACACGTAGTGTTTGAATATAAATATATCGACTTACCAATTTCCCTAGAATTATTTCTTGGGATGTTTGGAAATAGTTGAACAAAGAGGAATTACCCATGCATATCTATGCAATTAAGACATGAGTTGCTGATTGTGACTTCACTCAATTCTCTTGTATTGATAAATGCAAGGAGATATGTAGCTGGAAAAAAAAAAAAGAATTTTTGGTAAATACTCTGCATGTTATGAACCTTACATGAGACCTGAAGTCATTCAGAAACTACAGTCTTATAAATAAAATAGGAAAGGTATCTAGTAGGTCACTGGTCAAGGTCTGATGTTTATATTAATGACATCAATACTTATTTTAAGCGTTGTATTCAATACCTGACCTTATATTTCTTGAGGCTGAAGTGTTGCAAAATACCGTTCTCTCTCACTGAATTCGTAAGAGTGTAACTCAGCTTGCAGGGTTGATATAAAATTTTTAGTTTTAAAAGGGTTACTGATACTTTATTGGAGGAAAAAAACGAAGCAAATCTTTGGGGTTTTGTTTTCTGATAATTCAACAAGTTGATCAGAGATCATTAGAATTAGAAAGCAATTAGCAATTCTTTCTCAAGTGTCTTGCAAACCTGGGCTGATATCTAGATTTAGAGGGAAATTATGCTAAAGTTGAGGAATAGTATATGAGTATTTTAAGAAAAGAGACAAAGCATGTTTTTAGAAACATCTTCCTTTTAGTCCTTATAGAATATAAATCCAAATAAGTTTAAACGGGAAGGAAAAAAAAGTATTGGAACCACTGGGGACCAGAAAGCTTGGCCTAGCCCAGGCAATTACATTTTGAAGAAAAATTGATCTGCAGATCTAGATTTAAAATCATACAAAAAAGGCAGTTACTAAATTATCTGGAAGTCCCACACCTGTGCTAGATGTAACATTAGATTAAAATCTTCACCTACCACTGTAGGAATTACTCACTGCCCCACAGTTATTTCAAACTTGGGAGGCAATAGGAAATAAAAAGGAATAAACTAATACAGCATCTGACAATATGTGCTCCTCACCAGTGCCAGGTTGGTGCATCTTTTGATTTATTTTAGTTATCCACAGTTGTCCTTAAGATTGTGTGTGTGAGAGATGCTCCAGATATTTGGATCGTTTCAGAAGAAACAGTGCAAATAGGTTTTTTAAAATGTTGTGAGGAAAGTGGTACATTTAGCTCAGAATTATAATGAAATTAAATAAAAGAGGTTCCCTTAACACTACATTTTTCTACTAATGAACTGTTATCAGAATGATATTATTATTTTATGTAATAGTATTAAAATAACATTTTCCACTATAAAATGTGTATTATGAGGAGAGGATTGCTTATCTGCCCACCTTGTTAAGATTTTTTTTTTGCAGTTTTGGCAGAATGGAGGGCTTGTGTCTCCTCTGTATGGGCAGACCTTCTAGCAAACTCAGAAAGGTTTCAGGCAAATGAGAGACGCAT
The DNA here is from genome assembly GCF_036417535.1 of Chlamydotis macqueenii. Lineage (NCBI taxonomy): Eukaryota > Metazoa > Chordata > Aves > Otidiformes > Otididae > Chlamydotis > Chlamydotis macqueenii. The sequence goes on along the minus strand of NC_141564.1, from coordinate 19,079,689 downwards.
TTCTGTGCTATGAGCTATGCTGTCAGGACCAGGGTACCCTAGACATGTTGAAATTCAAGTTGTTCATCGAAGTATGTTATGGGCTTTTTGATAGTGTGCATTGACAGTGACAACATTGTCAAACCACAATAACTGAAAGGTTGTGGTGGTTACTCTATGGAGAGATTCAGACAGGACAATAACACCATTTTCTTTTTTTACAAGACAGTACAACATTTATCTAAAATTATAAGAGCAGCAGTGGAAAAAAAATGAAGGGTTTGCTGTCTGAGAAGTTCATAGTTTATTGAGTTTCTTGTAGTTCTTGCATGTTTTATAAATTTATTTCCATCCTTTACATATGTACAAGTTATGCTGAATTTGAGACTATTTGTCATACATACTGAATTGAAAAATTCACTGTTAGCTATTTCCTTTCGTAGTTATTCTTACTCTTCTTTACTCGGAATACCCTCTAGCATGTCTTGAAAATATTCCTCTGCCTGCCATTCTTATCTCACTTCATGTGAAGGCATTTCAGCTTCTGCTCAAGCCACTGTAGCGCTTTTTACTTCATTCCGTATCCTTTCAGTAAGTTCATGTAGTCATCAAGGAACTTGTAAAGAATGTATTGACTTCTAGGTCCATGCTTGTTTCTTGTGGCATTTCCTTTAATTCATTACTGGTTCTACTTTGTAGAACATCCTGTGATCACAGCAAATGAATAGGCTGAGTTGAAGTTGTAAATCATAATCATCATTTACGTGCGAGGCAGCAGGGATGCTGAGATTTTGTGACTTTCCGTATGTGACAAGGGAGGAGTGTGGCAGAGCCAGCAACACAGCACCTATTGCCTTTTTGTAGTCCTGGGCTTTTCATGATGTACTGTCTTTTCAGTCCTTTCTAGTACATACTGTGATGATTAGATTACTGATATGGGGGTATTAAGACATGTATATTGTTATAATGAGTAGAATCTTATAATTGTCAGTGGATTTGAAACACTCATTATAGAGGAAATATTTTAAAATATTTTCTGTTATTTTTCATTAAATTAGAGCTTAAGTAACATTGTCTAGTATCTAGGATATTAGAACTTTTTCCTATATATCAGAGACTTACCTGAAAATGAGTCATCTGATGGAGTAAAACAGTGAATGTCAGCAGTGTCAATCAACAATATTCCTGCTTTCCTGACCACGTGCTCTTTGTTGACTTTGAGTCTAACAGCATTTAATTAGAATAAATAGACAATATAAAATAAAACTGTGACCTATTAGAGATAAGAAGTACAAAATTATGTTTATGTATAAATACAGACACTTTGCAGGAGGCTCAGACGCAAGGTAGGGGATTCAGCATCCGATGCTGGCCTTAGGCCAAAGCAGGGCGGTTGGGCACTTAGGGTTGTGTGCTGAAGTTGACCTTTCTTTCTGGATCTTGAAGGAAGAAAATCATTAGATCTCACCTCCTTCAGTACTAGAAGCACAGCATTAGAGAAACTTATTTCCTAGTTCCGCCTACCACAGCAGCAAGCTCAAGCATCGAGTTTTGCAAAAAAAGGGAGCAGTTTCTGCATTAAGATGTATTCAATAAGCTGTTTCTTAACTGATAATTTATTATCTTCCTGAGTAAGCTGTAAATGTTCTGAGAAATATATTTTGTCCTACTTTAATCCTCAAGAGGAGGAGAGGTTATTGAATGGTTTTCTTTTACTTCCAGTCTTAGTGCTAGTTCCTAGATTTCAGAGTTTCAAACAAGGCAAGAAGCTACGTGAAATCTATTGACCTTTTAAAGCCTAAGACCATTCCTGGTCTTTCAGGTTGGTTTGTAAGAGCAGATAAGATATTAATTAATAATAAATAAAGAAAATATGTAATTGCAAGAAGGAATTAATATTATTTTTGACACAAAGTTTTAGTCGAAAACATCACCTTGGTACTGGTCATGTGCACTTCAAGAGGACAGGATCAGTCCTTGTGTTCGTAGCATCTGTTTCAGGACACCTAGAAATGTAATTGTGTTCCTTATGGGTATCCAAACTGCTAATACAAAACCAATATGAGTAGTTGTTATCTGCATGTTGGCATTACATATTTTACATCTACAGTAAGTGCCACCACTCAAATGCCAAACCTGTGCTTAACATTGTGCCAATTGGCCTCCTCACTGATAAACCTTGACAGTACATTGTTCTCTTGTCAAGGGGCATTATCCTAGCAATTCAGCAAAAAATTTTCTTCATTTGGACAGTGCATCTTTCAGGCATTCCCTTCTTCTATTGATTTGTTTTCTCCTGTCCCTTTCTCCTTCTTTTGTTTTCTTATCATAGCTTCAGGTTATTAAGTGCAAAGTATTGATGGGAATGGATGGTTTTGGTCGATGGAGAGCTAATGCATCCCTAATCCCACCATTGTTACAGAGTTATGCTTTACTCTGGTTCCTGATGGGGGAAAAGGTGCAAAGCTCTTGATCCTAGTTTTATTTGTCACAAACCCATCCATCAATCAAGCACAAGCATGTCTGAATGCTGAATGACATGTGAGTCTCAGCTGAAAAAATTCGATAACACTGTATTGTCAGGTTGCTCACTCTTTTTTTTTTCGATAAGAAATACATTTGACTGAAATAGATAAGCATGCAACTACTAAAGACTTGAAGAGAGAGAGTGACACACATGGCATCAAAGGTTGTTGATCTTTGGTATTAATGATACTTATGAGTAAATAAAAGAGAAAAAAGCTCTAGACATGCAACATGCTTAAATCCTGTAGAGTTTTTTTATTAAGTTGGGGCTTCAAGTTTTTAATCTGGACATATATTATAGCCTGCCACCTAGGTCCACATGCTGATAGAATCTATGACTGAATTTGTATTTTAAGAAAAATATATTGGTTAATATAGCAGATATTGATGAGGAGAATATTATTTTAATATATGTTGAGAAATCTACTGATTTATTATTTCTGAATAAGCATCAAGAGATATAGATATATGTATATGTAAGTATTATCCTTTTAGAATTTGAAAACATTTAAAATGTGTAATTATAGTACATATACACAGATACTTTATGCTACGCAAATACGTCTGGATGTCATTTCAAAAATATCCTTTAAAATGTTTTTGGTATCCCTTTATACTAATTATTGTGTGATGTACATTAATACATTGTTGAAAGCTTATCCCCTTACTTATATACAATTTTCTATTTATACTCACTTAAGATAATTGCATTTGGGAACTATTAAAATGTTGCAATATTCCATCTGTACACTGTAAGTTTGGGGAAAGTAATAAACAGATCAGAACAATTTAGAAAATCCTTTTTCTTTTCTTGCAATAGAAGTATACATTTTAGAATGGAGAGCCACATTAAATGACCTAAAAAATCCATCAACAAAGGTAACAAAAAGACAACCCAAATCGGAGGCTCTAAGATAAACATGATGTAGCCCCAAGTACTAGCACACTCTATGAGTAAGCCATTTTTTCTCTGCTCTGTGACTAGGGGCTACAAAACTGCAAAAATCAATGTGGGAGTGCTTTAGATTTGTTGGGTAAATTACATGTGCTTGGCTGCTCTATTGTATCTGGCCCATATTCTATACCAGATACTTTTAGATGGAACTGTCACATAATACATATACTCAATATTGATTTTTGTAGATTTAACAGAGCTTGAACTGAACTCCATGGTAAGCAAGGGAAAACTTAAGAAGTGCAGCTTCTCAAAATTGGGATGAACACGTAAATACAGAAAAATTATTGAATATTTGTGTCTGGGAATTTCCTGGTCCAGTTTTAACTTGATATGAGCAAAATCAGCACTAAGTAAATAAAAATTCCTAGCATTAAGTATTTGTTAGTTCATCTTCAAATTATTACTTTAATTCTTATTTGATTATATTTATTTTGTTGGGTTTTTTTTAATTTGTACCAAAAGCAAGTGAACATGGAGAGTTATAAATTTTTTTAAAAGACATTCTGGATAATGTCTGAATACCAGATGATGCCAGATGAAATCCAAAACACTTCTGCTAGCACCAAAGAGCACTTTGAGGCCTCTGTATGTATCATGAACAAATTATTTTAGATCAATTTCAGTGCACACACTAAGGACTATGACTCTCAGATGCAGGACATTTTGGTCTACATTTAGATATGTCAATAGGTGGTCTCATTTCAAGTCATGTATAACTTCTTAATAATTTTTAAAAAAAAAAAAAGACATTAATTCAAATGTCTAAATATGAAACGGAAAATTTGGCTGCCTTTGAATATCTCCATGTTAGTTATCAAATATGACATAATCAAGTTAAACATTTTGCTAGATTTTAGGTCACAAGCTACTGTGACAGAATTGATAACGCTCCCTAATAAATCTGAAGAAGGCTAATATTTTCTCAGGGGAAGGCAAAGATATTTGTAACTTTAAAAAGCAAAGCCTGCAAATGTTATTTTGCCTTCATCATATTTGTGAATAGTGTATAACTAATGATAGGTGTTCAAAGTAATCACATTTTTTAATACTGGTCTCCAGAGTCATTTGTGATCAGACAATAGTTGCTGTAGCCCATAAACACAGTTATAATTACTTTTAAAAAGGATCCTTCTAGATTCACATCCATCCAGCCACCAGTGCCAGAGACCCTGCCTGCACTTCTAGAGTCGCGACCCAGCCTGCCCTTACCAGTATGGCTTGTAACCCCGTTACAGAAAAAAAAAATCATGTGTGGGTCCTGTAGTGAAGGACTTCTGGTCACTTCTGCAATGAGGGATGCTGAAAATCTATGTAAAGGAAGGAGAGAAAATAGGTCTTAAATTTCAGGGGAATTCTTTCACATAACCAGCACTGCTCCTTGTTGCTTACCTCTACCCTGACGTACCAGCACGTGATCTGCATGGGGCTAAAACCGCAAGATAGCTGAGACGCTTCAGCCACTCTGCCTACTTACGGCTTTGGATGCGTGGAGGAGAGGCAACGTGCGGTCCTCAAGTTACAGGCACCCTTACAAACATCCAGTTTGAGCCATCTGCAATTCAGAATCCTACTTTTAAACTTTATAAATCTCTTTATGGTTTTGCTGTATTTAAAAATTGCAGGATGTCCTCAGCTGGTGTTAATTGACATGGTTCCAATAATGTTCTTGTTAGGACAGCAGTTTCCGCTAATGAATATCCAGCATTGTATCTCTGCTAGTGTTCAGCTGCGGTAATCAGACCAGCCAGCCTCTAAGAGTAAAGCAGAGCTTTGTCAGGGGGCCTCCACTTTAAAACTTTGCCTCTTGGTCTGTCAGTGCTTGATTTTATTATTCTAAGGGCATTTTGATAACCCCTCTGTGTTTGGGTCTTCATGGTGTGACGGTCTGACTAAATAATGAGGGTACTTTCTCTTTTATCTTTAGAGGGAGGATTTACTTATTACTGCCAATAATATGGGTTAGATTTTCAAAGGTGTTTTAACTTCACCTCCGTGTTTGTACTGCATAAACACTTGCAATTGCTTTTGTATCCAGTCACTTCTACAGAGGAGCATTTACCATTATTTTGCTATGTGAGTGATGCCTGTGCACGTATTCTTCTGTCTTGTTTCTACAGACAAATATATACAGGCACAAGTGGGTGTCATGCTTTTTATATGGCATTTTGCAATGCTAAGTATTAAGCGGACAGGACAGCAACATGATTTTCGTTCTCAAGTATATGATGGACTTGTTTTGTACATTAAGGATGAAAAAAAAAAGGATTGTAAATTCAACCTTTTCCTTTAATTTTGTACTATCTCATGTGAGAAAAGGCCATGAAGGATCTATGGTCATACGTGGAATTCCCAATAAATGAAATGCCTCTTTATATCCTAACACTCTCTGCTATACTACCTAGTGGTACTGATCCCTCACTTTTATGAAACGTAGATTAGTCATACGGAAAGGAACTTTAACTTTCACAAAACCAATGTGGCTCTGTTCCTTATACGATAAAAAAAAAAAGCTTACAGAAACAGTGGTTACTTATCTCCTTTTGAAAGAAAAATGCATGCCAATAGGGTGCACTTTATGTTCCAGGGTTCAATTCTACTTGTGTCGTCTCAGCCATTTAACACCATGACTTCTGAGTGCTGCCTGTCTGAGAACTGGATGCCAATGAAGGAAACGCTCTTTTGTACCTTGGTAGCAGCTGTGCTGTATTTTCAGTTTACTCTTAGGTGCTACAATAGAGTCCCTGATAGTATGCTTAGATGCAAATCAACTGCTGAAGTGAATGACAGTAACGTTGTTGACATCCAGTATACATTAGAAGTCAGCACAAATGTCATGTTGGTCTATGTCTAGTGGACATCCAGGACCACTCAAGAGGTTAAGGACGTTGTTCATCAACTGGAAATGCAACTTGAGAAATGTAAAGCAAATGGAATTAGAAAGAAAGGGCAAAACGCCATATGATTTGTCTGTCTAAGTGCCATATGGCATCTCTTTAAAATGTATAGTACTAGGGAAAAAAAGAGATGGGTGCAAAATATAAGAGCTGCTTCATAGGGCCCTAAGGACCAGCAGTTCAACATCCTAGAGTATCGAAACGGTCTCACCTGCATCTTAAGGAATAAATGATGTCAAGCTACAGAAAATGATGCATGCAGTGCTCCTTGTTAGCTTGACACATGTCCCAGAGTGGAATGATGAGCACAGTGCTGTTGCGCGATTGCTGCACGTGTATGTTGTGCCGTGCAGTTATGGCTGTTGTACAACTGTACAGTTCTGCTGAGTTAGCAGGAGTGTGAATCCTCAGCCGTAGTCTACAGCTGAGGTGACAAGTTGTAGCATCTCTCTAGTGGCTTGCTACAAAGAGAGGTTACTGAGATCAACTACTGTTTTCTTAAACTGCCTCAAACTAAATTTGAGTTATTATAGGTGTGTGTTATTACTTTACATGTTCATGCTAGTTTGGTGGGATTTTATTTGTAATGAGAGTAATTGCTGCTCTGCACGCTTGCAGCTCTGTCGCATCTCATGCCGCTGCTGCTCCCCAGGGTCCTGCTCACTGGATCTCACATGTTGCAGGGGCACAGCACAGGGTCCTTGCTCTGGGTCTCTCAAGAGTACCAGGATTTTTACTGGTTAATCCCATGTCTGACATCTTTCTTGTGAATTGGGATAGCATGGCTAAAACAGTTTCTAACTCTCAGTTTCTGAGCTACTACTTCAATTTTCATTTCCTCTTTCTATCCTAATTTGAGACTATGTCAGTACAGCAAGGAGACATAGGTTTGATATTTTGCTAATTTATACACATTTGCTTTATTCTTAAGACACAGGCAAGCCACTGCTAGTCAGCATTTCAGGACCATAGTGAACCCAGATCTGGTTTCAGCAAAATGAATAATTTATATTATTATATATTCCTATATATACACTCAAATATATATTTTATATATTGGTTTTCTTCTGAACCAGCTCAACAGATTCAACTGAACTTGCAGCCACATGAATGTAAAGCAGCAAAAAGTAGCTTCTAATACTAAAGTGTATTTCCAAACCAATAATTTTGAGAAAAGGGATCTAGGAGAAGACCCTTGATTAACTTCCACACCTCAGTTTAATTATTTTTTGAGAACAGGAGGGAAATCATTGACTGGTCTGGATTTTTCAAACATCTCTGAAGTATTACATTATGAATTTTCTTGCAGTACCAAAAGAGTTATTTCTTCATTTAGAACATGTAAATTTTAGAGTTCTATTTATTAAAAATGAAAACTCACATATATATGTTTGAGAAAGCTACAGATTATTCAAGAAAGCAAAATACCAATTAAGAAAATTGAAATAGTTGTTCTTAGCTGTTTGTGGATCCTATGTCCTTATTTTTGCTAATTTGTCAGTGATTCCTACAACGGAAAAGAATTCAAAAGGGGATCTTCAAATTGGTCCCTACAGCTGTAAAAATTCAGATATGAGATAAAAAACCATGGAGTGCTGCACAGCATTAACTGAGAAGAGATGAAAATGTTGCATCAACCTGAAGCCCCTGAAAGCTATTCATTTTTCACTCTTTATTCTCATGTAAGTCCCAGTAATATCAATGAGAGCAACTTGCGCACTCTCAAAGCAAAAATCCACCCAAAGGCAACAATTCATAATGAAAAGAAGGGGAAAAAAAAAAAGAAAGAAAGAAAAAAAAAAACCAGGAACAAAATTTTTCCATCTTGAATTTAAAACCCCTCAACTTCACCACATATGTTTGATTCAAACAATATTTTGTTGGCTGTAAATTGTTTGCAGTTGGAATGCTGTATTTTTAGAGGAAATAATCCAGAAAAGCATTCCACCAAACTCATGATAATTTGATTGCGCAGTCCATATTTGGAGCATATTAGCATATTCACTTGTGTGTACAAATATATAAACTGTCATCTCCCAAGCAGTGAGAAGAAAATTGGCAGAGGAGGTTCAGATGAGGGAGAAGGGAAAGAGTTGCCAATAAGGCCGAAGGCTTGCCAAAATCCTGCAAGTGAAGGAAAGGAAACAAAACACAGAGAATAGACAAGGAGAATGAGTGGCTAATTACTGTACATCCCACTCAGCTAAAAATGAAACATACAGGCACGAGGCATCAGAGAGGCGCATATTGCATAGGCACATCCTGACAGCAATGACAAAACAGTGTAATCACAAACAGAAAACTAGGAACCTTTTCCTCTTTGTTGGCAGTGTTGGTTGAATGTATTCTAGCAGAGAGGCTGTTATTCCCCTGTCATTGCCGGTCCCTTTTCTTTCCCGTCAGGAAAGAAATGGCTCTGGAAAAAGCAAGACTCCGGATCTGGCAGGTTTCTTGTGCCTACAGGGTCCAATTTATTTCCCATCACGGCCAGTGCTTTTCCTCATTCTTCCACGACTCAGGTGGTACGTACGTTGTGTGCTCGCACTAGGATGTGTGTAGGTCAAGTCTTGATACAAATTACAGGTTAGAAATTTGGGGTGGCTGAGATATCCCTACTTTCAGCAGGATTTACTCTTTGTGAGCAGGTGTCACCTCTTGGTACTGAAGTTTGTTATGATTTTAAGATGTAGCCATTGTTTTGCGTTGTTTTTTTTTTTAATCATTTGAGACCCCTGTATAAAAGGCACAATATATAGTCAAACGCTTATGATTTTTCAAAAATTTAGCTGATAATCACAATACATTCCTGTAATTCACCAGATTGATACATTGCTTTGCATTGCAGTGAGTATGAAGTGTTAGTAACTGGTCAGTTTATTATTTTAATCTAATTAAACCAAATGTAGCTGAATTAAAGTATTCTGAAAGATACAACTAACTCAAAGCTGAGGAATCTGAACACTGCAGGAAATTACCAAAGCATTTTTGTATGTGCTCAACTCCTTCCAATGGGCACCTGGCTCGTACTTAGAGATGTGCACAAAGTGGAGTAGTCTCTATGTACGGGACTTTATTCTCACATTTGGCTATATAGGGCTTATGGTTGTGTGAATTGGCCATATAGACCAAAGAATTCGTGGACGAATTTGAAGGAGCGTAGACTGGAAGAAAAAAAAGAAAGGAACAGCATTGTATTTCCCAACAAACTCAAAAGGAGTGCGTGTCGCCAACTGAAACTGAAAGAAATTACAGCTGGAAGCAATTAACTAGATAGCGAAATATGTACCGGCTGGCGAGATTTGCAAAATTCCTTGCAAATTGCTCCCGTTTCTCTAGAGCTCAGCCTCTCTGCTCAAGTGGGCCACCACCTTGTTTCCCAGTAGGTACAGAAGGGTACGGCAGTTCTGTGGGGGTACGGATGCAGCCTCACACAAGTTGATCCCAGCAGAAGTTATGGTGCATTAGCACAGCAAATGGACGAAGCTAATGAGGGTACTTCATCAGGGACCTCTGGTCTTCTGTCTAAAGGCCCTGAGGGTGATGTGAGAGTGAAGCAAGAAGCACTCACTGTCTTAGGAAAGAAATGTTTTAGCTGTCCTGCTTTTTACGGAACGTTAGTTAGGAATTGAATAAAGCCAGACCTCTCTTTATGTGACTTCTTTCCCTGGGTGAATCCAATGCCTTCCCAGTTCTGTTTGCATGAGGTGAAAACCTGTCTGCTGCTTCTGAGGCTCACTGGCTCCCAAGGAGAGCCTTGTGGTGGGTCAGGGAGCAGCCCAAGCTCATTTCCCACCTCCTCTGTGCAGAAGGCTCATTGCATTGCAATGTGATTTTCAGGAAGAAATTCGATTTGATGGCCCTCCACTATTGGAGAGCTCCCCCAGTTATTTCATTGAAGTGCCCAGTTCCTATCTGGGGCAAAGTAACTGGTTTGTATGGTAATGGTAGGTAGCTGTTCTGATGCGAAGTGAGGGGTTCGGTAGCGTGGGCAAATAACATAATCCAGTTAGCTGTGAGCCATCCCCTCCAAACACCGTTTCACCTAGAGTTTTTATGATTCACAGTTTATGCATGTTGCTTATTTATTTCATTAGTAAACTGCCCATGTGTCTACACAAGAGGAGGTGTTTTTTGGGGAAAAAAAAAATAAACTCCATTATTTCTACTTAAGGACACTGTGACTTATGTTTAAGGAAGCTGTACTCTGCAGTTATGAAGTGACAGCAAAACATTCTTAATATAAGGCAATTTCAGCACTGGTTTGAGCTCAGCATTCTGTAGCACTTTTAGACTGCAAAACCTGTTACAGTACTGAATTGTATATGGAGTTATGATGGAGGTACCGTCTCTCCATCTCCCTCGTGGAGAAGGGTATGTGATTGCAGTGAGGAGCATTGCTGTTAGACTGCACTGGGTGAGCAATCTGCAATTCAGGATTATTTAGTGAGAATATGTTTGTGAGTAATGCTTTCTACCATCTTCCATTGGGTACAGTAATGGTTTACTGTTACTTAAGTATGCCTTAATTGCCTCCCAGTTGTACTGCAATGCAGCATGTTCAAGCATGACTGTGGAGAAAACTAGTGTAAGTGTTCCCTCAGCAGTACTCGTTGCTGACAACCTTAGATCTGTCCTCTGAATGCTATACCGAAGACAGGCTATCCCAAAAAAATAGATGAAAATTCTTAGTCCTCACATTGATGTTTCTCAAGCATCTGAGCACTTTTAAGAATAACTTAAAAGAAAATCCCTTGAAACTCTAGGAAAATGTTGGAAATTAATAATTCCACACCTCATGGAAACTGCCATGAGAAGAAAAAAGCTAGACTACACAGAAAGCAGTCTTCCCAAAGATTAGTCTATCATTACATGAAAATTTCTAAGGATCTCAGTCAATAGCACTCACCATTTCAAATGAAAGGATAATTTATTCTAATAACAAGGATAGTATAAATAAACAGAAGTGGCAGAAGTTTGGAATATGTTCTGCTTAGTAAAGTTTCTTTAAATTTATTGGAAAGCCACACTATTAAGCAACATCTGAGTCTCTCAAAAAAAATCAGTGGCATGAATAGTATCATTTTTGCTGATTTGAATATAGACCTCTGGGAAAAGGTAGTCTAGAAAAAATAATGCAGTACCAAAACTGATCCCTTGGCTGGACAGGCTTCTAACCTGACATGGCATTGAGAAAAGAGAACAGGAACTGTAAAGCTGCCCTTCAGTTCTGTAAGGCTGTCAGACTCCAAACTTCTTCCCCGGCAAGCAGCTGTTGCTGGAGTATGGTGACTTAGTCAGCTCTTCTTGTTTCTTTTCATTTCTGCTGCCTGGTACTGGAGATACATGAGTTTTCAGTCTGCTGCCTGCACCACCCCACAGTCCTTATGCAGAAAGGGAATCTTCACCATGCCACCTCCTCTAGCTTTCTGTAGCTTATACCAGTAGGGTATCTACTAAATCGCTACTGTATATGCACAACTTTCATTGAGTGAGCAATAGTAGCTAGTGAAAGCAATCAAGTTAATTGGCAAACAGCATATAGCAAGGAAGCACCTTTATATCCCAATTCCTTTCTCTTGCAGGCTTCTTACAGTTTCCTAGTAAAAAAGTCAAGGCATTGTGTCAGGTACAGTCAGGGAAGCTCTGAACCATAGGATGTGTTACTGCCTCACTGGTCTGCAGACGATACACCCTGCCGCTCTGTAGGCTTAATAGCTGAAAGGTAAATGCCATGTAAGCATGGATTCTGCATGAGAAATTGTTTTATCTGATTGTTTCAGAGCAAGACCAAAGTACACACACAGTTGTCCGTACCTGTCGGTACAAACGTGACCAGCAAGGGCAGGGTGTGCTCCATGCATTTTTTAATCCTCCAGGATGTCTTCTCAGAAAGAAGAGGCTTCTCCTTTGAGGAGAATATTTCCATGACATGATCTACACAGCAATAAACTTAACAAAACCAAGATTTATTAGAAAAAGTAACTGACTCAATGGGGCAAGGATGCAGACAAAGTAAAGCTCGTTTATTTTGAATAGAAGTAATCTTATGGGGATTTATTTTACTTTAACTAATGCTCTAAATATAAGTTCACCCTTTTGCTTAATTTGGCTTATATTGTCCAAATGTCTCAAGGTAGATGTAGCTAACTTAGTATTAAAAAAAAATGTGGAAAAGAAAAAGGTGTCCTACTATTGTTTTCAACTGACAGATCGTCTTGTTTCAGAATCCTTTATGTTCCAGCAGGTGTTGGCAGGAGGAAGACCGGCTCACAGGCTGAAACATAATAGTAAAAGGAAAAAGACAAAGTAGTTTCTGGGGAAAACTTGAGAAAATGTTGCTGTATCAGTAAGTCCTTTTGCCATTCCAACCATGAAGAAGTTTGGGGTTTTTTTTTTCAATGTCAAATATCTATCCCCAGGTTTACAAAATACTTATTTACTTGCAAAGTACAAATCCTGCAACAGCTTCTCATCTCAAAACCCAAATGAGGAAATGAATGACCAGCCACAAATAAAAGTGAAATCCAAGCCAGACACTCCCTTACCCTGAAATGAAAGCCATTCTCCTCCTCTGTTTCCAAAGGTTTGAATAGATGATGAACCAAAGATGGATAATATGATATACCCAAAGGCTCAGCAAGCTCTGAGTAATTAGGAACTCGGATCTGAGAATTTGCACAGCAGCTCCTGCAATACCCTGTGCCCTAGGCAGAGCTTTCAGTGACATTCTCAGAGTTAAGGCCATTCAGTCCACTGATGGGAACATTAGGTTCTCTGCCAAGTCCAGTGGAAACTGTTCTAACAGATAAAATAAATTTTGCACTTGCTCTGTTTAAACTTTTGATAGAAAGAAAACAGGGAGGAAAAGGTAGCTGGATGGTATGATTACCTGCACCATAGTAGCAGATAGATGTTGAAGATTCCATTGCACATTTCTATATCTTTGTTTATTTCTTTCCAATGGCAAGTAAACTAAATATTTTACCATTTTTGGCTAGCAAATAACAACACCCTTTGAAGGTAATCCTGCAGATAAAATCCTCCTATTGAGGGGGAAAAAGAAAAAAAAGAAAAAAAAAAGAAAAAAAAAAAAAAGACAAGTAAGTCAGAACCCCCTCTTTTGGAGCAAAAGCAGAGGCCAGGAGAGTTGAGCTGTTTCCATTGACTTCTGAGGAAGGACTAAAGTCCATCTGTGGAGGAATGGTCACACCTTCCCACCAGGCTGTGGCCAGGTTTTTCATGCTCTTTCCAGCCAGCAAGATGCAGAGAGCCACCCAAAGACTACTTTTTCCATCCCAGTGGGTTTCCATGCAAATTTCCACCTGTTGGCATGGCAGATGTACAGACACAATGACATTGTGACCCTGTGACTCCTCCAGTCTTGAGAACATGCATGTGAAGGTGCAGCTCCTCATGCTAGGAATATGCTTCTGATGTGGGTGAAAAGTTACAAACCATTCCTTGTTCCTGCTACTTGTCCCTTCTTTTCCTTCTCCATCAACATTTATGGCAGCTTCACGCTTGCTGGCATAGCTGTGTATGTGCTGTCAATGTGGCTCACCTGTGAAACTCATTGCCCAGGAATCACTTACGTGATTAGGAAAAAAAAAAGGGGGGGGGGGGGGAGCAAATAAAGGAAAGAAAAAAATTTATTAAAATCCTTTTAAAAACTATCTTAGATTCAGAATGGTCCAGCAACTTGAAGTTCAGGAAATTGGGTGAATATGGCAGGGAAATAACACTAGATGCTCACTCTGTCCTGGCACTCTTCTCTGTACTTCTACTGACCTTTACTGCTGGAGGAGGATACAGGGCTGGATGCAGCTGTAGTGCAACCATTCTTATGATTTTGGATTTCATGTCATAGCATCCTGTAAGTGTGCCATGTGAATCTGCAATCACACATGCAAAAACCTAGGAAGTTTTGAGCTTTTTCTCAAGTCTATGAAAGGTATTTGAGAAGTCCAATTACAGTCCTGACACTGCCAACCTGGCTTCTATGTATTGGAAATAAATTATTACTCACTGTCCCCAGTAGAGCACTCCCATTTCTGTGCTATTTTATAGTGGGAAGGGAGAGTAATTCAGTTCAAATGTGGGCTTGTGTGGTTTGACCATTTAAATGGCTGACCCTTTCCAATCTGCTGTGTGTGTGCATGTATCATTGTGTTTGCGATTTGGCTTTTCAAGGATATGAAATGTTCAGAATCAAACAAATGTTCTTTCCTACTTTCCTTCAAGAAAAGTAACGTGACTTAGTTAATCTGCAACAAGTGTTCTGATTAAAAGAAAGAAATGTAAAACTTTTTCTTTCTCAGTAGGACTTAATTTAGCCATTTAGAAATTTATCGGTTATCGTCTACTGAAGTGCATCTTTTTCCAGAGTTGTAGTGGAAATAAAATGAATGGGGGGGGGGGGGGGGGGAAGAAGAGTGTAAGGAAAATAAAATTATGCTAGGTACTCTGAAATTTAACTTTTTGATGGGAAGGAGATGCATGTTGCAAAGCACTTTTGACTTGGATTATAATTTTTTTCTATAATCGGAACATCCAAAATGATTTTATGACATTTAATATGTGAGATTAGATTATTAGAATGAGTAAATGTGGAAAAAGGACACAAAAAGACAAATTTCAAGCATTTGGCACTGAAGGAGCAGTACTAATGATACAACTTGACTCACCAAGGCTCCGGTCCAGCAGTTACCAATGTGCTTAAGTTCACGTAAGTGCTTTTTTCCTGTGGAACTATTTATAAACATTAGGCTGGACAAGATCCTAGAACCTTATAATATTTGGGCTAAATTAATCTTCTGCAGAATTCTGATTTTCTAATGTATGTTTAGTCACTACCTAAGTAGTGTAGTACTTTACAAGTAGAATTAAGAGCACAGTTCCCTTTTGCTTCTCTGGATGGTAAAAAGTGTCCTGGACACTGTCACTATGCACCCAGCAGCAGTGAGGGCCAATAACAGCCCCACATGTGCGTTTTGTAATGATGGATAAAATCAAAGGTAGAGAAGATATCACTGTCATTTGATGAACAGCCAGCATTATTTCAACCTTGTCCAGAGATCTTTGGTCATTTAACTCCATTCTGTGTCCCTGTCCCCACAAGATGTAACTTTTAAAAGAATAAATCAGATACTTGAGGGATGCGGGCTCATGTGGACAAATGTATTGAGGAGCCTAGGGCTCTTTGATTTCCCAGTGCCTTTGTGGGTCTGGACCGTAATGTTGACTATCATCAGCTTATTGAGAATAGCATAGAACATACCTCTTCGCTAACTATTTTATTATCCCTAAATGCCTACTGCGGAGAAGAAAAGACAATATAGATCCCCACATGACTCGCCATGGAAACACTGATCCTGGGGGGAAACAGCCACTCAAGATCAGTGCTGTCCACTCTAGGCAAGTACAGAAACATGCTGGTACAGTGCATGAAAAAATGTTTGTAGGTGTATGAGTTACAAGCGCAAGTATCTGATCATCAGCCACTGACAGGGTGAGTGTAGCCATTAATTAGAAACTGAATTTGCATAGCCTGCAACTCTCAAACATTTTTATGAATAAATTGATGGTCATCCAAATACTTGCAAATGAATTAATTAAGAGAGATGATAGGATTCTACAAATAACTAAATGAAACTAACCATTTTTAGTAATTAAAACATTTTATCCTTTTAATTATTCACCTAATTCTACTAGGGAGATTATTTTTGTCTAGATCAGTGGAAAAATCATGACCTGTTACTATTTTTTTTTTATCTTTATGTCTTTTATCTCTTGACAGTGTTGGTCTATCCAACATATAAAAAAATAAGGCATTAGCTTGTTAGCGATTTGCTTCTTAGGCAGGATTTGTGAAAATTTAAAGCATTTAAAATTCTCCAGCTGGCTGCTGTCTATTTTGACTACTACAAAATTTGCTCATACCCACAACATATTTCTCTTGTCCTTTGGTAATTAATAGGCTAGAAATGGGAAAAAAAAAAAATCTCTGTTGCCCTGGCACCGTTAGAACAGGAGCTATGAGGCTCTGAAAAGTGTGAAATACCTTATGCTATGTTTAGAGCTGATTGTGTTATTTGGTGGTGGTGGCCTTGAAGTATTTTGATTTCATTGTAGAAAACAGGGCTGATCTGGACTAATTCCAGCTGAAGCTACAGGATTTGAAGAATTAAGCTACAGAACATAATGAAATTATTCAGTCCCATGCAATCTGATGAGCATCACTGTGTGTAATGGGGTGTGTGTGTGTGTGGTTGCATCTGAAGCTGGTTGTATACCATTGATTACAAAAGTACCTTTTATACATAGTGTAAGATAATTACTTTGTATGAAAAGCAGACTATTTTAAAGCATTTATTTTAATACATACATTTAGCACTAGTTTTCTGTATGTGGGTATATTGTTAGTGGTTAGTATTCAAGGCTAAAGCCCTTACCTTTGTGCTGATGCTGAAAACTATCAATTATAAAACACCTAACAATGTTCTACCAATGAGTGCTCTCTGTTAGCAGCACATTCCTATTCCTCTCTTTAAAAGACAGATATTGCTGTGTGCAGGAGCACCGAGACTGGGGTACCATTGTTAGAGCTGATTAAGGGGAGGAGGAACTGTTCAAATTTTAGGGTTCTTTTCTTATCAGACATCCATTGAACTGAATAGCATTTTGTTTTATATCACACTTTTTATAGCCTAGATATCTCGGAGCTCTTTACAAACTAGTCTGTTTCAATAATAAATATTACTAGTATAGGGAATGTGTAGGCATCTATTATGCGATCTGCAATAGCTCGTCTACTCTCTGGCGTTTGAACAATGCATTTAGGTAATAGGGTGATGGGAATAAGTAAGACAGTTTTATTTGTGAGTGTTAAAATAAATGTTTAAGAATCTTAGCATTGAAACCAATAGTAGGAGAAAAATATTTGCCCTGCAGCTTGTAATTCAGTAAAATCTGCTTAGCATCTGCCTGGATACAGAGTTGCGGTAGGCAAGAAAAGCCAAAGCAGTAATTGTTTGGTGGAGGGATGGAGCTCTTGAAAGAAGTAGTCCCAACCTACAAACATCTCAGAAGTGGCTTAGGACCACAGTAGAAACGGTCCTTGTCACTGAATTGTCTTTGTTAGAGTGGTGGACCTCAGACTACATGGAGCAGGTCCAAATTTCAGCTGATTTTCTCTGCACTGTGTGTGAGGAGAAAATAGGAGGGGGCATGTCATAAATGCTGAAAAGGCAGTGAGAAACAGAGAAGGGGAAAGGGGAAAATAAGAAAGCAAAGCACTAAGGTTTCTGTGCATTTCTTTCCAAAATTGCTGGATCAGTCTCAAACTGTACTAATGCAGAGTTGTCCTCCGTGTCCTGAGTAAAATTACGGCATTGCTAGCAGAGGCTATGAAAAAAATATGCGTCTATAGCTTAGCCACCACAGTTCACAGTCCAGCAGAGTGCAAACTAGGGGAGACTGGAGAATTAGTAAAATCCTGTGTTGTCTCCAGCTGTACAGATTGTCCTGAATGTGGTCTGTCTTACAGGTACAGATACGACAGGCTTACAGCTACATGGATGCCTTTCTCTGACTGTGCACCCCAGATGCATTTTCTCTTTCTTTTCTCTAGATTTCTGGCTATTGGTGCCCCAGCTATCTTTTCCTGTAGTCAAGGTCTCTCTCTCTTCTTTCTCAACCTCCATCTGCTCTCATCTCCCTTTCAACTCTTCTCTGGCCCCCCTCCTTCAACCTGGACAACACTGCACTTCTTTTCAAAGCCTTTATTTTTAGGAGAAAATAAAATACATGAAATCTGAATGACTTCAAAACCATATTCTGGTGCTTTCTCTTGCTTCTCAGTCCACTATTGTTGTTCAGACAGTGTATAGAGCACTATATCAAGTAATTGGGTATTATCTTCTGGACTGTAGTTCAGGCGCTAAAAATAGCATATTAGTGACCACTTTGTTCCATATGCCTCCTTTACAAAAAGAGCTAACGGCACTTTTTCAGGTTTTCCATGTTGGAACATTAACTTCTAGCAGAGGTGCTATTCTTTTTGTGGTGAAAGCAAAATAAGTATGAGCTGGATATGATCGTCGCTTCCATGTAATGTTATAAAGCTCGTTGCCACATGATTATTTTTTGTCATCAGACTCATACTTGCAAGTTCAGACTGACATGGTCTCCACTGCTGCTGTTTGACAGCATTGCTTTGTTGTTCTGCTGTTCTTTATCCTGTGCTCTAAAAGACTGTGGAGGGCACTGACAAAATCTCCCTCATTAAGTCAGCCACCAAGTGGGCCACTGTTACCAAAAGTGGCCGATGATTTTGGTTTTCGGCTCGCAACATCTCATGGGAGCCTGGTTATCACAAATGATAAGCAACTGCCTTCTGCAAATCATACTCACATAAAGTATATTGCCTGGGTCTCCTAAATTGAGGAACCCAAAATACTTGGTCACTTTCTGAAATCATCTCTGTGCTGTCCACAATCAGGTAGATGATCTTCAGGACTTGGCAGTGGTTTCTATCTCTTGATGTGTAAAAGGATCAAGCGTGGTCCTGAAAAGTTGGCTTGAAGGCCTATTTGTTTGGAGCATCTCTTCCCATGTACCCCTTTCTGTTGTGTTGTTGGGGGACCCCTGGAATATACTTTTATTTCTGAAAGTCCTACGGGTTATTACCCTGCTCACTTCATCATCAGCCCGCGAGGTCAAGCTTCTGCATGTCACTGCAAGGTGATCTCTTTTTCTTACTGCAGATGTTGAGAAGGAGGATGACCAGCTGACAGTAAAATTGCTCGGTACTGATGAGCCCTTGGCTTTGTTACTGTGGTAAAACATACATCATTTGACAGCTGCTTGTGCATGGAAAAAACCATAGATGATTAACGGTTTCCTGTCTTTTCTTGCTACTGATCTTCTTTGCATATGACAGATGAGACTCAGATGTCTTTTTTTAAAAGACAGGGAGAGAAAGGGAGAATATTTAAACTTGTTCTCACCTAAGTCTTTTATGCTATCCTAAGGACCTTATTTGTAGTAGAGATTTTTTGTGAATTTCAGCTCTGCTAAAATGATCGGATCTCTCATTCAGCTTTAAAAGGGAATATATATTCTTCCTCTTCTGGATTTTTTTTTTTTTTTTGCAAAAGGGTATAATGCTAATTTTACTTATTCAGAAATTAAAATAGCAAACAGTTTATATGAGGTGTTGATAATTACCTATATTACTGTAATGCTGTGACAGATGTTGGCAAAAAGAGGCAGAAAATGCCTACAGCTGTGCACTCCATGACATCCAGTTTGTACTCAGACAGAAGGCTAACAGATGTTCTGAACTGTCACTTTGCCTAAATGTTTTTAAAGTCTAAGGACCTGCTTTATAATTCACTAGGGCCTCGTTTGGTTTCACAGAGGTCCTCAGAATTCCCATCTGTGACGATTAATGTTGAAGACTTTTATAAATCAACCCCTGTCCTTATTAGCCCTCTGCAAATAGATATTGTGTATCTGTATACTCCTGAGACTTCTATTTTTTTGTGACCTAGTTATTAATTTCTGCAACTTGTATATAACATAACTCTCATTTTGAGCAAAAAGAGAATTGAATGACATGAATACAGCTAGAGCAACGGAGTCTAAAGATTGCTGATGTATGTTTGACTGACCTCAGAATACCTATTTTAAAATAATTTTTATGCTCTTCCTAAATGCTGTGGTCGTTTCTAAGGTGGCTGTAAGATGCTAACAACTTTAAACTGCTTGTTTTCCTAAAGGAAAATATAAATCTTGGTTGTATTAAAAAATAGCACTTAAACAAGCACATTCAGCTGACAGAGATATTCTTATTCCTAGAGAATATTCCCATTCCAAAATGAGAATCCCCATTTAAGGGATACTTTAAAATACAAATCAAGTTTCATGTGTTAAATTAAATTCAAAATGGAGATGTTATAAAAGTGAAGTGTATGTAGTATGTACGTAGAAAAATTGACATTTAAAATAGTCTTCAATCTTTAAGCTCCACCCAAATTTTCCAGCATACCTTTAGATAAGCAAAAAATGTGTTTCTAGTGTAAAGCAACTTAATACTTTATTGATAGTTGCCATTTCTTTTTAAAAGCTGGATTCCTGTTGTACAGTAGTTTAATAGTTTAAACATTGTGCTAGCATAATCAGTGTTTGGCCTCCTCTGTTCCCCAATCCTGTATAGAAGCAGAACTCCAAATTGTACATCTTTCTGGGTTTGTTTCTAAATTACTCCCCACACTTAATTACGAGGATGAGAGGGATGCCTTATTCCTCTTTGTTATAGGCTAAGCTCTCAGTAATCCCAAACAAAAGAGCCAGTTCTGGAAGATATAGGATTTGCTAGCAGGATTATGGTCTCATAGATAATGATGTGCAGTCAGCAGAAGCGAAGCTTTATTTTAATTCAAATAAGCTAGTAAACAAACCACTGACAAGTCTGCTGGTGAGAGTAACTGGCTTCTGTTGCCACATTGGCAGCTAAATTATAGAAAATCTATTATACTCTGTTCACCATATGTTTAATTTAATACAGATACAAATTAAACTATCCAGAGTGTCTATTAAAATAACAATACATATTTTTTAAATATATGAATGTTTTAAGATACATTCCCCTGACCTTAAGAAGGGCAATGCTGATTCGGGAGACTACAGCAGAACACATGCTATAGTCAACAGATTCTCTTCAACAACAACAACAACAGTAATTTGAAAAACCCAGAATATTAGTAGTACAGTTTTGCAACAGATAATGAGGTTAATTGGGGTGTTTTACCTTCTAAGCGTCTGCTCTCACACACTTCCCTCCCCCTAGGTTCCTGGGCCTGGGATTTGATAGAAGTGGTTGATATCTAATCCGTTGTATACTTTTTAATTCAGTGCCAGCTACAGTATGAGATATTTGCCCTTTTCCTGCTGCAAATAGCTATCCCTCATTTCTGAATATTCTTATTTATTAATGTTCTTTCAAATAACCTGGATTTCTTGAGCTGTCAGGAACCTTGAAATTGCTATTCTGTAATACTGATGGAGGGTTTCAAATTATGCTGAGGGATTTCTACTTAGGGCCTACGTTGTTCAGAGGAAGAAGCATTGAGGACAATGTGTTGTGGCCCACTATGGACCCTGATTGTTATCTTGAGTCCTATAATGGCTAGAGTTGAAAACAGGTTTTGGAAAAAAAAAAAATGAGAAGAATCGGAGGCAAATATTGTAAGTGTCTACCTAAATCAGAATGTTTCCAAATAAACGGAATTTACCTCATAAAATCACCAAGTCACTACAGGTTATGGGGATCAGCAGATGTTACTATGATGAGATGGTGATGGTAGACTACTTGAAACCGTGCAGAAACCATAGAGAAAAAAAAAAAAATTAACCTCCCCAAATTCATCCTTAAGTCAATGATGATGGAGAAAGTGCCAGGCAGAATATTGCCAGTGAAGAGCTTTCTGGCCTTCACTGGGAGCCCCCTGCCAAGATTGGCACTCTCCCTTCCAGTTCCAGGTTGTTAACAGCAACAGTAATCACATAATGAAAACCTAAGATTTGAGAAATGACCTGCATGCGGGTTGTGGATTGTCACCTTACTCCATGCTAATATATTCAGAATTTAGCACTCAAAGTTATGTTTCTCACATCATTTAAGATGTAAGAACACATGCAAATTCCATTTTTGCATGTATGGAAGTACATGTGCAGGGAGTCTCCGACTCCTGTAAATATGCAGTAGCATATGCCACGTGTGTAACAGGCACTACTGGACTGTGTACTCTCATAGGTACAGTACATAGCGTGTGCGTGGGTATGAGACATACAGCGTGGAGTACATATATACTGCGTGCACATGTATACATGTTGTATGGTTTTTTTATTGCTGTTATTTGCCAAAACATTTTCAGAATCAATATATATTTGTAATGCAGGCATAACATACACAAGAACTTAATAGTTACTGGAAACAAGTTTCAGTTATTTGATAAATTCATCTTTAGTGTGTAAAAAAAAAGTCCAGTTCCAAAGAAAGTTACCATCTAAAGAATTTAATATAAGAAGGTGTCAAGTGCCAGAGGTATTTGGACAAAATACAGGATGTTACTGGTGCTACATTTTCTGCTCTTCTTCCCGAGAGATATTTATCCTGTACCACGAGGTCATCTTTCAGTAAAGGAGTATTTGGCACCGCAGCTACCCATCGCAAAAATATCGCAGTAAATGCTGAGGTTATAAATGAGCAGGTTTCGGGTGTTTCATAGCAATCATGAAAAAATCTGAATAGTTGAGAAATCTCCAGTTTTAGGAGGCACAATGTGAAGTTCTTACATACGTTTCTATGCAGTGAAAGGCCTGCCCGCTGTGCAAACCTGCGGCCCCTCAGGAGCCGCTTTGGTAAAGTACAGGTTCTTTGCTTTTAAGTAACTGGATTTTTTACCGTCGTATCCCAGAGGGGTGAGTGGAACAAGGGGGAAAGAAAAAAAAAAAAAAAAAAACCTGCTATCGATGTGTCGTAAGAGTTCTTCTAAAGCTGTAAGGTGGTGGGAAGCTTGTCCACCCTTTCTGAGGGGTGCGTTTCCACGCGTGCCCACCGCAGTTCTCACACGGGGCTTTTTGGTCAGAAAAGCCTGAACGTTGTTAAAACGAAACGAGAGGATAAGAACTTCTGGAAATGGTAATTTGGGAAGCCCTTTCCCTTTGGGGAAAAAAAAAAAAAAAAAAAAGCCCCAGAGGAAAAGACGAGGTAGCGAGTGAGGGCCTGGCTCTCCCGAGGTCCCACGGAGTGCGACGTGGGCGCAGCAGCCTCTCCCCGAGCGCCTCTCCCCGGGGCCAGCGGGGGCTGCGGGCGCCGCTCTCCCACCCGCTCGCCCTCGCCGCTGGCTGCGGCACGGCCGGGCCCGGTCCCGCGTGGCCGGCGGCGCCCGGGGGCGGGTGGTGACTGCGGGGCAGCCCGCTGGTGTTAAACTTTAATCTCCCTCCGTCAGTGATCCAGAATGCGAAGCAAGGGCTCGTTCCGTTTCGTGCCAACCTGAATTCCTCCGGGGAAGATGAACCCCGGGGCGCGGAGGGGAGCGGGGCCGGTGCGGGTACCGCCGGGGCAGGAATATTGGCTGCGGGTGAGAGGTGCCAGCAGGAGCCTGGCTCTTCCTTCCTCCTTTAAACCAGAGTCAGTGGTTTGTCCCGGGTAGGAACCCCAAAATTCAGAAATTATTTCTTCTCTGGACACAGCTGCGGGTCAGAGCCCCGCACTCAGCCCCTCTGCGGGAGAGTGCGTCCGGCAAACGCCTTCCTGGTCTGTTCTGTTCGGGTATGCAACGTGGAGATATAACTGTATTTCGTAAATGTGGAGTGATCCGCTATTTTATCTGCGCGCCTGGGTGCAGGTGGGGTTTTTTCCGAGTTTAAAATTAATTGTGAACTCCAAAATCTAGGACATTCATTTTACCACCCCCTGGGATCGGTCTCGGCACAGAGACTTGAGGGTACCGATGCCCGTGTGGGAGCCCAGCTCTCCGCGAACAACACGGGCGAAAAATGCGCGTTGAGATGCGAGTTTCTTTTAGAGCCCTTCCAACCTGTGGTTCATTTTTTTTTTTTCTTTTCCCTACAAAAAGTCTTAGAAATTGCTGCAGAGCGTTAGAAAGTTGCAGCCACCCAGTCTACGCACTGATGATTTCGTTTCTGGTTATCTGCAAAATGAGCTTTAAGCCAATTTCGTGCTTCAGACTAAAGAGAGGGATTCGTATTTCCCTCCTAGATGCGTGGCATTCCTGGAATCTCTTTGTCAGCTTGCCGTAGGATGCTGCTGTAATTTGCCTGGAAACTCTCTCGAAGATTTGTATACCGCGGTTAAGAACGATGTAAAATTTCTGAACCGTCGGGATACTGTGACTGGAAAGGAAAAAAAAAGAATCATCTTTCCATGATAAATCGGTGTTAAACTGTTCAGTGTGGTTCCCATGTAACCCAGAGAACCACCGTAGCTAGCAAAATGCTCTGAGAAATAAAATACCTCTTCAGGAGGAGCGGTACTTTCTTCCTGAACCAGGCCAGTTTAGGAAAGTTCTTGCACGTTTTCCTTAACTTTGCCACGTTTGCATCTTTTATGCCACTTCTCCCCCGCGACCCCTTGGCATCCACAGGAGGTTGCTTGGCGTGGAGGTGGGCTCTGCCACCCTCCCTGGGAGCCTTCCCTTGGCGTTTAACCTGGAGGAACAGGTCCCCTGGAAGCAGGGACACCCCCCTCCCCCTGTGCGGGGCCGGCGGGGCCGCAGCCGGAGAGGCTCCCCGCACCCTTCCCGTACCCTCCCCGCTCCGGCGGAGCGAGCTGGCGCGAAGATGTTTATCCTGAGACGGAAAATGGGTTGTTGAAAAACAAGCCATGTGCAAATAGTTTAATTTTCCGTTTTGATGCTTATCTTTGTCTCCCGAATTTCATCGGAGAGGCTTTAATTGGCGTATGGGTAATAGTTCCTAAATAATCCCTTATTAGATGACTTCAGACGAGTTGTGAACCAATACCGTCTTAGTCCCAAAAGTGAAAGTAGAATTTGAAGGCGCGGGTCATTTTTTGTCAAAGGGCTCATTTGAGCATCTTTTAGTTTGCTGAAAAAGCTAATTAAAGAATGTTTGAAGGTTAAAGTCATTATTCCGTGCTGTTGTCGTGCTACAAGTGAGCCGAGTTTTGTGAAAACACAAAGGGCAGAAGTCACAGAGGTGGATTACTGTCAGCCCGGGCTACAGAGGCGCAGAGAGCTGTGGCGTTAATTCCTATAGAAAGGTAGACAAACACAGGCACTGACTAACAACTTTCCCGCAGCGCCCTATTGTCTAAGCACTTTCTTTTGCTTTGGGGCTCCCCTCGAGTTGCCGCAGTCGCAACCAGACCCAAAACCGGGTAACGGGGAGACTTTCGGGCGCAGAACCCTCCACCTGGGAAACGATTTCCAAACCAAAAATAGCCGCGAGGCTTGGCGCTTCCCTCTAATATTTTTTTTTTCCCCCTTTCAGTGGTGCTAATTTATTCATGACTTAGCAGTAAGTTAGCAGGGCGCAGGAGTGCTGCTGCAGCCCGGAGCGCCCTCGGTGCTCGCTGCCTCCCGGGGGCCGCTGCGCGCTGCGGAAGGGTGCTGAGGCGCACGGACACGCCGGGTGTCCACCCGCCGGGGAAATGCCGTGGGCTCGTCCCGGTGGCCGTTAGCACGGGATTGCGCCTTTGTGTGTGCGTGGACCGCAGATTGCAAAACGGCGCGCACAAAGATCCGCGCATACATCGCGCAGCCGGGGCTCCCCAGCCGCGCCTCTCCGCTAACCGCTGCCTTCGCCTCTGAGCTGTTTTGCCCCGCTTGCTTTTAAAAGTCTAGATTTTTAGGTCTGGCTGCAGCTACAGCTCTCCCCAAATTCAGAGAAACAGATGTTTGAGCTGATTAGGGATGGGGCGCAGGGGGGAGGGGAGGAGGGATCCCTGCAGCTGCAGCTCAAATAAATATATTGATAAAATATTTCAGTGTTAATAAATAAGCAGAGATCAGCTCGACCTTGCGAGGTCTTTATTTTAATTTTTTCCCCCTATATACAAAAATCTTTATCAAACCTCTATTCTATGGCTTCAATAAACAGAACCCATTACCTCACAGCAGCTTTTGTTGGCCTGTATACAAGCGAGAACAAAATGGTTATTCAGGAGAACGCTTTCGATTTTTATTGTGTGTAGTATGCACAAAGAGCAGTGTTATTGTATTAAAAAGAACCATCTGTAGCAGAAACAATGGCATCAAATTATCTTTGAATACCCACTGCAAAAATATAAAGCTTTTTTATTATTCTTCTGCTGTACGGTGGGGGACAGAGAAGTGACTTTTTTGTTGTTGTGGGTGCATTCTTATAACACACACACACACAAAACCAGCCGTTTGGGTTTTTTAAGCCATAAACGATTTTTTTCCCCTCTTGTTCCAGGGACTGCAGTTAAAAGCTAGGGCTAGGACTTGGAGGATGTGTAGGCAAACGGAAGGAGAGCCGGGAGAAGAAAAACCGAAATGGATTCATTCTCTGTCCTGGATGGAGGAGGAGAGGAGAAGAGAAGGGGACGTGCAAGCTTCCTTCAACTGCTTCTGTCCGGTGCAAAGTGCTCAGAGCCCCGGGGCTCAGCCGGGCTCAGGAGTCCGCGCGGACTTTCGCTGGAAGCTGCCAATCAAACCGCTAACTCGCCACCACCCTGCTCTGGCACCGACATGTAAGTAGCTGCAGCAGAACTTTGACATTCACAGTTTTTTTTTTCCTCCCCCCCTCCTCCCTCGTGACCTCTAAAACGATCTGGAAACGTAGCTCCCACCTACGACCCGCCGCTCGGGGCTCCGCAGCCTTAACCCTGGGGACTCGTGCGCGGATTTGAGCTCGGCTCAAATTGCGCGGTAGCTGATGGCGACCGTACCGCTGGGCAAAAGCGCTCCCCGTCCCCTGCCCGCCCCTCTCCCCCGCAGCGCACGGGGTGCTGGAGCGAAGCCGGGACACTCCCCCGCCGCCCCGGGGTGTTTCAGAGGGCGCCGTTATTTTGGCGTTCCCCCGTGGGGTGAGCCGCGGAGCGCCGGGGAGGTGGGGGGCAGGTCCCAGCTGCGCAGCGCGCACCGCACTCGGCTACAGGCACTGAGCCGTCCCGCGGCTTCTAGCGATGCGCTGCCCGTTTCCTTTTGCCCGGAGGCGCCTCCGGCCCGGGGCGCTCCGCGCCGCGGGGGCGGTCGGGGCCGTGCGCGGGGTGCGGTGTGGCGGCCCGGGCGGGGGTTACCTGTGCGCGCAGGGTGCGCGCAGGGGCTGGCGTGGCGGGTGCCCTCTGGCGCCCCCTGTCGGCGGCGCGGCGCGCGGCCCGCGCCCTCGTGCTGGCGAGGCGGCGGCGCCCCCCCTGCCCATTCCCGGGCAAAGGGGGGGTCCAGCCCCGGGAGGGGGCTCCCCGCGCGCTGGAAGAGGGGTTACACCGGAGGGGAGAGACGCAGGGCAGCCCCAGGCAGGGCTCTGGCTGAGCGCGGGGGGGATGCCCGGGGAGGCTGAGAATAAATCAGTGTATTTAACTGCCTCGGTGTAACGCTGCCTTCTGATGCACGGCAATTTGAGGTGGGAAGAGATCAATTTTGACATTTTGGCTTATTCTAATACCGTTTAAAGGGAAGCTCTTTTTAGTTACAGTTAGCGAAGTTGAGGTTGGATTTTTCCCCTTTTTTCCCCCCTCTTTTTTTTTCTTTTTTTTTTTTTTTTTTTTTGGTAAGAATTTGGTAGATAAAGGTTAATCTTGAGCTGAATGATAGAGCTGTGATTGACAAGAGAAAAGGTGTTGAGGGCAGGTCGAGCTGTCTTATTTACAGCCCGCTGCTTGCTATAGAGCCTTTGTTAGGACTGGAAAGCTAATTTAGTGCTGATCAAAAGCACCACAGAGTTAAAGGACTGGTAATGACTGCTAATTTCATTTCAGCCTCATACATCCCCAACTGCTGTAATTAAAGACGTGCTATTTAAATACAGGTGAAGAGTTTTTGTAGTAGGGGGAAAGTGGGTAGCCGGTTACAATTTTATTTATGCTTAATATGGTAAAAGACCAACATTTGATTTCTGATTTTAGCGATTTGCTTTTGTGCGGTGTTCCGCCTCTCCCGAGCGGAGCTGTGCGGCAGCGGCAGGGTGAGGACGGCGCTTTGCAAGCGAGGGGTGCGAGACCCCACCCGGCGCGGGTTTATTTTATTTTTAATTATTCCCATCAAACGGCAGTCAGGAAACATCGGGAGCGCTGGGGAGAGGGGAGACGGAGGGGCATGTGTCAGCTTTTAAGTGCCTCTGCGGAAGCTCGGGTCCTCATATTATTATTATTTTTAATTAAATTATTTTACCACTCCACGGCTGGTTCGCTGGCTCTGAAACCGTGTAATTTCACAACCGATGTAACAGTTTCTTTCTGGGAAACATCAAAGGATGAAAGCTCTACATTCTCGTAGTTGGTTAAAATTGATACAAAAAAAAAAAAAGAAAAAAAAAAAAAAAGGAATTTAGCCTTTAATCTCTTTTTATCCACGGAGACCAAAGATCCGCACTCGACCCCGCCAGGTCCGGGCTCTCCCCCTCTCCCGGGGCCGCGCCGGGCGGGAGGCGGTGCCCAGCGCGGGTGGCGGCGCCCCCTGTCGGCCGCGCCGGGGGCTTCCCGCCGCCCGCGGGAAACTTCCGCGGGAGCGGCCGCGGTGAGAGCGGGCGGGAGGGACGAAAGGGAAGGCGAGAAGCCAGCGCCTGGAAGTGGTGTGGAGTTGCGGGGGGGTTACGGCGAGGTCGGTGAAGCGGGGACGGGCGAGGTGAGCTGAGAGCCCAGCCCAGACATCGCGGAAGGGAAAGCCGCCTTCCGCTTGTGCGGTTGGCTCTGTGGATATACAGACGTTTTAAAAAAAAAAAATTAAAATGCCACCGATTTGTTTCTAAGCAGAGTTTTCCGAAAGCCTGGCTCCTGTAGAAATGTGGATGTGCGTTGCTCTCACATACCGAGGCGGAGCGGGGCTGCTGCTGCGGGACCACGCCGCCAGCTCGGGCTCTGCTTGCCGGGCAGCGGAGCATCCTGGAAACCAACTTCTGCACCAAAACAGGGATTAATTATCCCTCGTACCCAGCTTTGGTGTGCCAGTGCTGTCAGCCAACGCTAGCCTTTCAGGGACTTGTGCTGGTGTTTTCCTCACAAGGTGTCTTACACCAGTCAGCGTTGACAGGTGTTGCTTGTGAGCAGTGTTGAACGTTTCCTTTTCATTAAGGATTTTTTTTTTTAATGGCATGTGTTTAAACCCGAAGCAATAAAGTCGTCTCGCCCCCCCCCCCAAAAAAAAAAAAAAAAAAAAAGAAGAAGAATGAACACCTCCTCCCGCAATTCCTGGAAAAGGAAGAAGCGTTCTCTTAAGTGAATGCCTGGAGTGGGTTTTTTTTCTTCCTCACTGTGGAGATGGCAAATTTAAAAGAAACCTGGGTGATATAAAACGATTAGCCAAAATATGTGAAGTGCTGTATTGTCACCAACTTTTTAGATGAATTGGCTACTTATTTTATAGGCATCTGCCTAGCTGTGTGCAGTGCATTTAACGGCTGTGTTTGCGAGATGCGGTAATACCCAGCACGGTTTTTGCGTCTTGCGTGCGAAGAGAAACACTAATGGAAACCAAATTATTTCTGCTAAATTGGGGTTATTTTGTATCTCCTGTTGACAGCCTGGATGAGAGTCATAACGCCGCAGTTTTCCTATTAAATGAATCCTACGGCTGTTGGTCTCACACGAAACTTTTCACTGTAGAAATTATATACAAATAGATTTTTGTAAAAGATTATTTCTTGTCGCGCCGGGTATACTTTCTCCATTCTCTTACTTTGGTCGTCGCTCGAGACTCCTAATAAGGCATTTCTGCAGTAAGAGCGCCCAAAATAAAGACATAGCACTTTCTATAAATAATAGCAAGAGCCCCGCATAGATTTCCTACACAACGGAATTCCCCGATTTCCTTTCCCGTTTCTTTAATTAACGTGCGTTGGGCATATATAACTCTGAAATTAAGCAAAAATATACATCTGTATGATCTGTCAAGCTAGCTAGAAACAGAGCTATTATGGATCAATTACCACAGGAAACGGAAAAAAAAATACAGAGCGCTCGGTACAGACGGTTTAGCGTCAGGAGGGACTTTACAAAAAATGTCGTGACTCCTGCTGAAGAAGGGTGAATGATTAACCCGGCTCGGGAGAGGGGCTGTCAGTGCCCCCCTTAAAACAGCCGTTCTGAGGGGGGCTGTAAAGGAGTCGTAAACTCCCCCCCTTCTAGGGCAGAAGTTGGCACATAAAACCGAAGGTCCCGAGTGACCGCTTTAACCAAAACGCGCTTTTCCTGGGCTCAGCCCCTGACTCAGATGCCGGGTTTTCTTCCGCGGCCGTTCCCCAAGGGAGCAAAGGCTGTAAATCGGGGATCAGGCCCCAGGCTTGGCAGGCAGCTGGCAGCGAGGGAGGGGGGTTGGCTCGCTGCTCGTTCTCGTTTGTCTCCACTTGGATGAAAAGTGCATTTTTAGTTTATTGATGTCTTTTGGAATGAGGTTTTTTTGGATGCCGGCATTTCCTACAGCTCTCTCTCGAGCGGTGGAAGGAGAGGCTCGAAGAAACCAACCAGCAAAGCAACCTCAAACGCTAGTTTCAGGGGCAGCTTTTCCCCCTTCACCTTTCCTTTCAGCCTCCCCCGGGCACCTGCCTCCCTGAGCACCCGTCTGCCCTCGCCGAGCCCCGTGGGCACCCCCGCAGGCCCATCACCCCACGTTCACCCGGTCCCACCGGGCAGGCTTCCGCGGGGACAGGCGTGCAGAAGCCCCTCTCGCCCGTGATTTCCGGGGAAAAAGAGCTGTGACATCCCTAGACAGCCCCCCACACCCCCAACGCAGGGCTGCTCCAGATCTTCGTGTGCCAAAAGCGCCTCTCCCGTTCCCGCTGGTCGCCCACACCGCACACTCGTGGCCTAAGTATGGGTTGGAAGATGCGGGGCTCCCCGCCGCTGCCTCTCCCCTGGGGCACCCTCGCCCCCCTCCCTGCACCCGGGCTGCCTCCGGCAAAGGCTCTGCTGGGTCTCTGGATGGAGAATGGTGGAAGTGGTGGTGGTATTATTTATAGCAGCGTCTCTCTGCTCCGATTAAGCGCCGTCTAAATATGAATTCACAGTATAGACAGCTAGTCTATAATTTGAATTAAAATCCCCCCCCAACGAGCCCGTCGCTGGAGAATTCTGAAATCACAAGCCTAAGTTGACACAATGAGCCCATGGTGTCAATAAACCATGGGCGAGATGGAGAGATTGTCACTCCAGACCATAACAGTTCTGAAAGTGTCATTACCGTCTGTCCTGTCAATGAGGTCCAAATTAAGGACTATGAGGAACAGCGAGATAAAAGTCACCGTCTTGGCTTCATTATGGGCGATCGTGTCAGTGATCTGAGAATCACTGGAAAGGGCCCTTTTTTTTTTTTTTTTTTAATGTACTTTTCAAACCCTGCCTCAGGATGCCAAGGTTTGAGGTGCGCTGAGAAGCGACCTTGAAGCACCCCAGGCCGTGCTTCAGGCGTTCCCATTGAAACTGCCAGAGCTTCTTTGGGAAATGGTGTGAATTCAATGGAGGAGCCGGAATAATTCGGTCAAAACTGCGCTGAGGCCAAAGAGGACTTCATTTGATTTGGGTGACACGTGTGATCGCATGAACAGACACTTTTTTACACCATTATTTTCTTAAGTCAACACAAAGATGGTCAAGGGGAAAGAGGGAAATAAAATAGAAGCCCCAACTTTAGCAGAAGACAATACATCTCTATTTGAGATAGCCCCTTCCAGGCGTTAAGACTTTCAGAAAATGTCCCCAGTCTCTCTCTCCTGCGAGCCTGAGAGAGTTAAAGGGACTTATTCAGGAATTGGAAACCTTCAATTCTGGATTTTTGTGCCTTTGTGGGTTTAAGGAAAGCAGTTAGCGTTCTTCAGGAGGGGTTTTGTGTTTAATATACATGAGTTCGCTCAGCTACAATGGGAAAAGAAAACTCATTTGTTCTTATAAAACTAGGAAGGAAAAGATAACTTTAAATAGGCTGCCCAAAAGGATCCTGCTCGAGGTGGCTGCCTTCGCGCTAAAGGGCCTACACTCAACTGTAATTTCACCCCGTTATGCTGTGCAGTAATTCCTGAGTTTATCTTCGCCACTGGTGCTTGATTTTCTGATTTATTTTTAAGGTCATGTAAAAAAAAGTACGGGCTTCAATTGTATTCGCCTCTGGGAAGGAGGGCCGGGTAGTGTTATTTTAGATGCAGAGGGAAAAAATTCGCGGAGAGTTTGAGGAGGCTGTTGGCTATTTATGAAGAGTCCTGGAAGCGTGTTTGGACAATCGGCTTCTCCATTTATTAAGAAACCTTTTGAAAGCGACTTTGAGAGGTGGTGTGCGCGGGTCGACTTTTCTGTTGTTTACTGCGTGCGTTAAACTCGTCACAGATCTGAGGTTTATTTATTTTTTTTTTAATTCCACTTCTCGTAGCACTGGAGAAAGGTGGAGCCGGTTCGTTTTCTTCTTTTTTCTCTCTGTTGTGTTTTTTGCTTGTTTGCTTGTTTTTTAACCTCCCTGCGTTTTGTTGTTTTTTAACGCCCTGACGGCCCGCAGCGGCGCGCTGACGGATGTGGTGGTGGCCGGGAGGGGAGGTGGCAGAGGGGCTGCTCAGAGGGCACGGCAGGTACCCACCGTCTGCCCCCTCTCCCCAGACTTCGCACCCCGGGCCCCGCGGCTCGAAGGGGCCGGGGCCGAGCGCTGGTCGCCCGCCCGTGCGTGTGCTCGCCCCGCCGTTGCGTTAGGGAGAAGGCGGGGGCGGAAGGGGGGGAATGAAAGGGGAGGCCGGGGAGGAACGCGGAGCTCCCTTCGGCAATCCCCAGCTTTCAAGGGTCCTTAGAGCCCTTGAATGAAATTATTGGGCGAAATGGGGTCTGGCGGGAGCGGTGGTGGCTCGCCCCCCGCCACGGTTTGTACTTGTAATGCCACTTCTGAGAGCGACAATCGGGCTACTTGCTGGACAGGCAGGGACAAAAAGGAGATTAATCCGTTTTAAATAATAATTTTAAAAATATCCAAAACGTAAGCAGAGTGGATTACACTCGCTCCAGCGCCTCGCTGCCCCCTGCAACCCCCGAACAGCCGCCCCCGGGCCGTGCAGAGAGGGTGGCCCGGGGACCCCGGCGGGGCGCTGGCCGGGCGCGCCGCCCCCTCACCCGCGCTCGGCCCCGCCAAACTTCTGAAGTTTATTTGAGCTCTTTTTTTTTTTTAAGTGGCCGGCGGCTGTCGCTGGGTCTCCATCCCTCGCCATGTGAGATGCTTATTTGGCGGAGGAAATCCCGCGTTTTCCCCACCTCGGGAGCGTGCGGGGGGCTGGGGAGAGGCGGGCAGCGGGGCTGCTCCTGCCCCCCACCCCCCAGCCCGTGGCCCCTGCCTCTCCGCTGGGTTCGCACCCACTCGAAACGTGGTTTTGATTCTAGGGCATTCCAGGGTATATCTCCCCGACTTTTCCTCGGGACACTACCGGAAACTCGCCATGTGATATCTGAAATCCCCCAGAGACTGGGGGCACAGTTGTGCGTGAAAACTTCCCTGGCTGACTTCGGCCCCGGAGCGCTGGGCTGTTACAGCACCAGAGGGGGAAAGAGGAAATTTGTACATTTTCTTCTTCGCATTTATTTTTTTTTAACGTAATGAAATTAAAACTTTTGGAGCTCACAGTTGACATTTTGCAGAAAATTGAGTTATCAAGGCAGTAATTATTTCACAGGGAGATAAAACTCTCATAGCCCTAACTGTCAAATAGGGCCCTTTTCAGATTTTAATTACAAAATAAAATTAGTCTGCTCTTCCTCGGAAGGGTTTGTGAGTGGCTAAACAGAGCTTTCCCCAATACTGGTGGTCGTCAAACTCTGCTAATTAGCAATGCTGAGAAATTCCAGTTAACAAGGACATTCTCTAAGTCTCTGCAGGTTCCCTGCCGTTCGCCTTCATTTCCATAAGAAGATTAAGAGTGGAGGGGAACACACTCAAATGCAGATGCAGAAAAGAAGCGTTTTTAACAAGCATCATAATAGTAAGATGCTTGGCTAGTTCTCACCTAATTACTGCAAGTTAAACCTCTATTTGCAGCTAAGGACAAAAAATGGAGCTGCAATCTCCCATCTCCACAAGACTGCTTAATAGTTTGCTTTAGATTAGTTACTAGTACGTTCAGAAAAAAAAAATAATACGAAAATGTGTATATTCTTTCCGATACAGTTAACGCGATAGGTTGCATCCTTAGGGCTTTTAGAGAAATTGGCGAGTATTAGAACAATAAATACATGAAATCCAAGTAGTTAACATTCATTTTCTTTTAAAGACACTCATAACCTGGAAATAAGAGTGCGTGTGCCGCAGAGCCCATCACTGAGAACATTCGCGGACTATTTGTTTAATGTAAGCACTTTTCATTTCCATAAATTATACCAAAGGCAACGATTTTTTAAATCCACTCAGATTAAACCATCCCTCCGCAGGCCTCCCTCCCAACGTGGCTATATTCTTCCAGACAGTGGTGGTGTTGTTATTGTCATTAATATAGAAAATCAGGGACCATTTAATCTTTTTTTTTATTATTATTTTATAGCCAGCATCCCGGTCTGCCTCTGCTTCAGCCTGTGTGTGCGCGTACATATTCCCAAGCAAGCACATCTCTGCGCCCACAGGAAAGGCACAAAATGCCCCAAAAAAGCCATCGCCCTACCTTATTTTCTGTCATGGATTATTATGTATATAGGCCAGATAGTTTATTGCATCGATAATTAAATCAGTTAATTAAAATAGAGCTGTAAATACTCGCGATAACACTATTGTTAGGCATTTCCCACCCTTTATTCTTAAGATGAATGCAATTAGGAAAGGGCCGGGCCCTGAAAGGTCTCCAGCCTGCACGGGGCAGCCCACGCCGCCCGGGTCCTGCGTGGAGCCCCCGGCAGCGCACCCCACGCACCTCCTGCAGCTACAGCCGGAGCAAAAATAACATTTTGCCTCTGCACCACCAGCCCTCAGTTATCAGTTTGTTACGATGAACAAACACCACCGCCAGCCACCCACCTCCCCTTTTTTTTTTTTTCAAAAACTTACTTATACCTAAGATTTTTTAATTATTATTAACGTTATCAGCTGCAGATCAAAGGGAGAACGATAAGAAAGTGAACAGCCGCCATGCCCTCAGGAGTGTTTGGACAATCAGAACCCGTTTATATCCCACATCTCGTAATTTGCACCTATTTTTCGAGGGTTTAACCTATCACTTATCTACGGGTTATACATACATTTTCGAATTAAACACATTAAACCCGATAGGATTTATTTGCATAATCCACACACAGGAAAAAAAAAAAGGATGCATCCTTGCTCGCTGGCTGGTTTTTATCATTATTATTATTAAGACGGGGTGTAATTGCCCGGTCCCTGCCCCCCGCCCCGGCTCCCCGTCCCTTTCCCGGCGGCGCCTCCCCGCCCGGGGCGCGGCCGCGCCGGCAGGGGGCGCCGCAGCGCCGCGGCTGAGCCCGCGCGGGGCGCCCGGGCGCTGCCCCAGCCCCCGCCCGCTCAGCGCCCCGGGGCCCTGCTCGAGGGTCCCCCCGCCACTCCTTGCCCCCGCCGGCTGAACCCTGTGAGGGGGATCGGACCCAGCGGGGCGGGGGAGGGCGCGGGGCAGCGCGGATGCGGCGGGCGGAGCGGGGCCGGGAAACGACTCCCCCCTCTCCTGCTCCGCGTCCTCTCTCCCCTCCTTCCTTTGTCGTCAAGTGCGGTTTAGCAACAAAGATCCCAACAAGAGAGTGGAAGTAAACTTAGCCGGGGCTTTGTGCGGCCCGTGTCGTGACAACAAGAGAAACAAAACTACCTTTTTGTAGCGCCGGGCCGCGCTCCCCCCGCGCTGCGCGCCCACCCAGCGCCGCTCGCGTCCGCACAATGGGCGCGGGGTAACGTTACGCCGCCGGGACGGAGCGCGGCCCAGACCCCTGCGGAGGGGAGTGCTGGGGCTGCCCTGCTTTGTGTTCTGCGGGGATGGCATTTGGGGGACCCGTGTTTGCATCAGACACTCCCCGTCCTCCGAGGCTCGGCGTCGTGTGCCGCGGCCGGAAGGGAGCGGGGCCTGGGGCACGGCCGGGAGAAGGGCACGGCCCCTCGGTCTCGGCTCCCCGGAGGCGAGAGGCAGCGGGGCGCCCCGGGAGAGGCGCGGGACAGGACGCGGCGGAGGGCTCCGCTTTCACGGAGACCCCACGCCCGCGGCGGCCCGGGCTGGGCCGGCCCAGATGGGGCGCGCACTGCACACGCAAGGCCCCGCCAAACCGAGGGGCATTGCAAAGGGAGGGGGGGCGAGGGGAAGCCGTTCCCGCTCCGCTCCCCCCGTGGCTTCTCCCAGCCCCAAGCCAACACCAACTTAAAAAAAAAAAAAAAACAACAAAAAAAAAAAACAACACGTAGCAACAATGCTGTTTACCCACTTCCTCCAAAAGGCGTGTGTGACCTGTTGCTGGAAGGGGAGATACAAAGGCTTCCCAGTGGCTGCCTGGGCCGCCTCCGGGCCCGCCTCCCCCGCCGAGCCGTCCCGGCGGCTCCGAGCCCCCGCCCCGTTTCATGCAAAACCAGGGGTAGAGACTTGTCCTCAGTGGCGGAGCCGCCGAGCGCTGATTGGCCGGGGCGAACACATTTATTCCCTGACAAGCCCCCGTCACATGGATGGTTGTCTATTAACTTGTTCAAAAAAGTATCAGGAGTTGTCAAGGCAGAGAGAGAGAGTGTGTGTGTTTGCAAAAGGGGGTAAAGTAGTTTGCTGGCTCTTTAAGACTGAGGTGGAGAGAGAGAGAGAGAGAGAGAGAGAGCGGCAAGCAGAGAAAAGGGAAAAAGGAGGAAGAAGAAGTTTTTTAAAATCGAGGCTCCGGCGGTAATAATAGCAGTTATTAGCATTATTAATCCATCAGCGAAGAGGAAGATCCTGATCTTGATCCAAGTGTGGTTTTGGGGAGTCCCCCTCCCCCCTTTCCTACCCCTCCCTAGGAAAAAAAAAAAAAAAAAAAAAAAGAGAAGTCCGGCTTGGGACTTCGCTGCGGCTGCTCCTCGCTTCTCTGCTCAAGGCTGTTCCAGGCAAAAGTCGTTTGAATGTACAACATGATGGAAACCGAGCTGAAACCTCCCGCCCCCCAGCAAACTTCGGGGGGAGGCACAGGCAACTCCAACTCGGCCGCCAACAACCAGAAGAACAGCCCGGACCGGGTCAAGCGCCCGATGAATGCGTTCATGGTCTGGTCCCGCGGGCAGCGGCGGAAAATGGCCCAGGAGAACCCGAAGATGCACAACTCCGAGATCAGCAAGCGGCTCGGGGCGGAGTGGAAACTTTTATCCGAGGCGGAAAAGAGACCCTTCATTGACGAAGCCAAGCGGCTCAGAGCTCTGCACATGAAGGAGCACCCGGATTATAAATACCGACCCCGGAGGAAAACCAAGACCCTCATGAAGAAGGATAAGTACACGTTGCCGGGGGGCTTATTGGCACCGGGCACCAATACCATGACGACCGGGGTAGGGGTTGGGGCCACCTTGGGAGCTGGGGTGAACCAGAGGATGGACAGTTACGCGCACATGAACGGCTGGACCAACGGAGGCTATGGGATGATGCAAGAGCAGCTCGGCTACCCGCAGCACCCGGGCTTAAACGCTCACAACGCGGCGCAGATGCAGCCCATGCACCGCTACGACGTGAGCGCCCTGCAGTACAACTCCATGACCAGCTCGCAGACTTACATGAACGGATCGCCTACCTACAGCATGTCTTACTCCCAGCAAGGGACCCCGGGCATGGCCCTGGGCTCCATGGGCTCGGTGGTCAAGACGGAATCCAGCTCCAGTCCCCCCGTAGTCACTTCCTCGTCTCACTCGAGGGCTCCTTGCCAAGCTGGGGACCTCCGGGACATGATCAGCATGTATCTACCAGGTGCTGAGGTACCAGAACCAGCTGCCCCAAGCAGACTTCATATGTCCCAACACTACCAGAGTGCACCTGTTCCTGGCACAGCCATTAATGGCACACTCCCACTATCGCATATGTAAGACAAAGGGGCTGGGGGGGCGGGGGGCGGGCGGGGGAAGAAAAACTAAACAAAAACAAACAAACAACAAAAAAAAAAACTTTTATTAGAAATTCTGGACTTTTTTTTTTTTTGGACTATTTTTGTACAGAGAAAACTCGGGGCGGGAGGTCGAGGGGGGGACGGGGTGGGAAGGGCAGAAATTAAACCGACAAGGAACTTGTATAGATCTCGGAGGGGAAGCAACCACACAAAACTTTTAAAAAGTTCTAGTGAAAACGGTAGGAACTTTGCAGAAAGTTTGCGAAAGTCTTTACCGATAATATTTAGAGCTAGACTCAAAGAGCGAAGAGGAAAATGTTTTAATATTTGCAGGCAACTTTTGTACAGTATTTATCAAAAGAAACATGGCAATCAGAATGTCCATTGGAAATATAGAAAGGAGGGAAAAAAAACAAACTCGCGAATTTGCCAATTATTTTTTAAAAAATAGAGCCTACTTGGAGCATTGTGGCTTTGTCAGCTGAATTTATAGCAGCTGCGAGAAGAGAGGAAATTTTACAGCGTTTGGACATTTAAATTCTTTTAGAAATTGTACAAAAGACGAAAAAGGGAGGATGAGTACTAGCGAACCATGGGCTTGGTTTGCTGTAAAAGGGCAAACGTTTAGATTGTACTAAATTTTTTTTTTTTTTTTTACTTCTTGTTAAAAAGCAAAAATTGCCATGCAGGTTCACACGCCGTTTGTTAATTTATAATAACTTTGTTTCCAGACTTCATCCTGTTCAAAGAAAAGGAAAAAAAATACCAACCTGAAATTACTGTGTTTGAAATATTTTCTTATGGTTTGTAACATTTCTGTAAATTTATTGTGATGATATTTTAAGTTCTTTTTTTTTCTCATTTTCCGTAGTTGTATTTTAAAGATTCGGCTCTGTATTATTTGAAATCAGTCTGCCGACAGTCCATGTATATATTTGAACTAATACCATCCTTATAACAGGTACATATTCAAGTTAAGTTTTTACTCCATTATGCACAGTTTGAGATAAATAAATTTTTGACATATGGACACTGAAGTTCCACTTGAGTCTTGGATTTATTTTTGTAACACAGGATTTTTTTTTTTTTTTAATAATTGATGCGGTAGAAGGTATCGTGGTAGCCAACCGAGTACGATAAATAATGCAGCACTGTATATAATGCGTGAGTATTTTTCTGTGTGTGTATGGAGAGAAGTACGATAGCTTTGGTGGTCTAACTGCCGGTGCCCCTTCGCGGGTGCGGGGCCAGGCCCTCCTGTCCCGCGGAGGTCGGTTGCGCGAGGGTTGCGGGGGTCGGACCCGGCCGCTTTTCACCACTTGTTGCCTCCGTCGGGGCCGGGCCGGGGCTGGCGGGGTCTGCGCATCCGGACGATTCGCGTTTCTCTTTTTTTCCCGACGGTGCCGTTCTCCTCCCGCGGGTCAGCCGGCCTCTGGGTGCAGGGGAGCAGAGCGCACCCCTTTCTCCGGGACTCCCCAAACTTTTCCGGCTTCAGAGCAGCGCGGGAGGAAGCGGGAGGGGGTGGGGGGCCTGGCCGGGCAAAGGTAAGAAACCACAAAAAGCGGACAAACAAACAAAACCAATCTAATGCCAGAGACTTTTCACGCTCTTTCTTGAATCCTGTTTCTTAAATCGCCAGCGCGGTGTAGCCCGGTTTCGGACACTCTCTGCAGCCG
This sequence comes from Chlamydotis macqueenii, assembly GCF_036417535.1. NCBI lineage: Eukaryota > Metazoa > Chordata > Aves > Otidiformes > Otididae > Chlamydotis > Chlamydotis macqueenii. The sequence continues at coordinate 19,039,945 of NC_141564.1, read as the reverse complement.
GTCACAAGCCCCAAAGAGAAGCGGTGGCGCCCGCCAAATAGGAGGAGAGAGAGAGGGAGAGATCCGCCATCCGTGCCAGGTAGAGTTTGACTTTGTACAGTTGTGACCGCAATTGCCGAGGAGGCGGCTCCGCGCTGCTGCGCGCCGGCGGCTGCGCTCCGGCCGGGGGCTGGGCCGGTGCCCCCGGGCTGGGCCGGGACCGGGACCGGGACCGGGACCAGGGCCGAGCAACCGCAGCGGCAGACTGCGTTCCTCCCCCCGAAACCCCAACGTGTATTTGGTACTGCTAACGCGGCTGCAGTTTCCCTTGGGAAACGCGCGAGTGGGATGTAAATAATAGTAATAATAATTTTAAAAAAAACAAACTGAGTAGGAAATGGGGGGCAGCGTGATTGCAAACCGGTCGTGTCTTCTGCTCATGGCATGTTGTGCATGGCAAAGAAGGATGTGGTGATTGGCTTGGGCGAGACACAAAGTGGGCACTCCGGCACGGGAGGCAAGTGTTGCTCAGGTTTTCTCTCTGGCATTTCTTGTCGGTCACTGGATTTCGCTTTAGCTCGGGGAGGAAGAAGGCAGGGGGAAAAAACACCCAAACAAACAAACAAATAAAACCCCACAACACAAAAAGTTACCTGGCTGGTTGTGGCTTTTATTTGGCAGTGCTACTTCCTAGGCTCAGTTCTGGCCTCCGTCCTTGAAGCCTGCTGTCCAGATGAAAACTAAAATTGCCAGACTAGGAGATGTGGAGTTTTGCTCACTGTCTGGTTTTGTAGTTTAGCTCCCTTTGTCCCTTTTATTTCTGCACTGTCGCGGTACTTGGGCAGTACAGGAATTCTTGTAGATTCCCAACCTTTTATATTTCTTTTCCGTTAATGTAACGAGTGAAATGTTCCTTTTCAGAGCTGTGAGCCTTTGCAATGCGTCTGGAGATTATTCACGTGGTAACGAGCCCACATCCCCTCTCCCGCTCGCCTCGCTGGGAAAAGAGGACCAGGAATAAAAGCCCAATCGATATCGCGATGCCATTTTTTAAAAGCAAATCTTAGCCAATTAACAGCAATAAAACCTGGCCCCTTTTTGAAGTGCTAACTAAAATATTCGAGGGGGGTAGTTGGAAATGTTGGTCCTTTTACAATTCGCATAGAGAAGGAGAGCTAATACCATTAAACAAAAGGCACTAAGCCACATATTCAGGCTTAGTGAATTCAGCAAGTTTTATATGGGCAATTTGTTTAAGCTTAGATTTCGGAGTACGATGTGGAATATACATTGTTGAAACCTGATCTCTCTTGGGCAGATTCCTTACATCCATCCATCCATCCATCCATCCGTCCATCCACCCATTTATCCGTTTAGAGAGGATAACACAAAGCATTTTACACGTACGGCTAAACGATTTTATTTTCAAAGTGTTACTTGGAGGAACGCCATTGTCCACTGCTAATTTTAAATTCAACACATCCAATTGACATCTAAGCCGTTATCCTGAGCTTTCGGTTACGGTAGCTGAAATGTGCAGCAGAGCTGGTGGATAGGTTTTTATTTCGGTTATTGAAAGACCGTCTGGGTTCCCCGCGTTTTCGCTCTGGTGAGTCGCTGTGTGCTCTCCAGCCAGAGGGATGCTCGGGCCAGGAGCGCCCGCGTAACGTTCCGCTGCCCTTCAGAGCCGAAATAAACCCGCGGATAAGATTATAGTTTCCCCTGTGATTTTTTTTTTTAACGGCTTTTTAAGGACCGGGGTGTTAAAATATTTTGCGGAACTGGAGAGGTAGATTAGCAGGGTTTCTTGCCAAAGCTGGGAAGCTGGTATTACAGACTGTCCCAGGGGGAAATTGCTCACATTAACCACTAAATGAATATTTGACAAGGGCTCATTCGGGGGTATTATTACTACAAACGGGTCCCTACTGGACTTTCCAAGGGTCAAAGAGCAATGGTTCAATTAATTATTTAGACTGTTAGTAGATTTGGTTGTAATAGCTGTACTGATTCCTGCAACCGGCAGCTTTTGGCGGCGGGGGCCCCGCGGAGGGGCTGTGCCCGGCGGCCCTGCTCCAGCCCTCGGCGGGCGAGCGCTGCCGGCTCCCCTCGGCCCTCTCTTGGATGAAGAAAAAAAAAAAAAAAAAGGGGGGGGGGTGGTCTAGTCTTCGAGGTGCCCAGCGGTGGCCTGCGGGACATGGGGGGTGGCGGTGAGCCCCGCAGCAGCGGGTTCTCTCTCCAGATTCATTCCCCCGCGTCTCCAGCGGGCAGCAGAGCTGGGTCTGTCTGCGAACGGGAGGCAGAAGCTCAGCAATTGAAGTAGCGTGTAACACAGGTCCCACTGGAAGAAAGAGGCCCGTGACTGATAGGTGTGATTAGATACACTTCAGTTATTTAAATCCTGATCTAACTCAAATATTAAAATCTAAAGCCTGCTCCGCTGCGTGCGAGATTCCCGAGGATGTATGCAAAATGCTGACATTCAGATGGCAGGAGAGCTGCGTCTCCACGTTTGTAACGCCAGCCAGCCTCGCCTGACACTGTCGTTTCAACACTTTTGTTGGGGGGGTGGGGGGGAAGAGAAGGGAGGATTATTTTGTTTAATTTCTACAACAAACATGTCCGCAGTAGCAGATACTAAAAAAAAATGTTGGGAGTATGCGATTAGGTGACAATAATATATGTTGAATGAATAAGAGATAAGCTGCAAGGGGGGAGAGGGAAGCAGTAATTACAAACCCAATTCATTCAGCTTTTCAGGACTTTTGTTGTGGGAGCTCCATTGACGGGCTTCGAGCTGCCAGTTTTCTCACATTAAAAAGAACTGATCAGCGCCTCAGGGGGACAAGCAACACCGCTTAACTGCATAGTGATGGGGTCCTCATTTAGAGCCATTACAACAAGAAAATTAAACAGAGCCTTTGTGTGCACCAGGTTTACTTTTCAATTGCTGACAGTTTATAGCTAACTGCTCAGAGATTGAAGTTTGATTGCGGTTTGATCGCCTGCTAGTTAGCACCACCGCTATTTTAGTTTTGGTAATTAAAACCAGTTTTTCTGACGATGGCGCGGGGAATCGCAAGAAGTTTGGTGCTATTTTGCTTTTGAGGAATCAGTTCGCTTGGCGAGGACGCACCGCACGCTGAAGTGAGTGTGGGGGCTCTTTCACTTGCGAGCTGAAAAGCGAAGGATCCCCGGGATGGAAATCCTCCCAGCTGCGCATTTGGCCGTGCAGGAGCAGGAGGGCGAGCTCCATCCCCCGGGGCCGGCACCGCGCCCGCGCACCGGCCGCCCCTGCCCGGGGTCCGCGCCCGCTCACCGGCCGCGCTGCCCGCTCCGCGCCTCGGGGCCCGGGCCGGCCTGCTGCGCGGGTGGGGGGAGCGCGGGGTGGGGGACAAATCAAAGCTCCCAGACCTTGCCGCGATGATTTTCGAGCGTTGCTGCTGGAGTGCGCAGCGGATTTGCTCTGGCTGAGCCCTGTGTGCGTGGGTCTGTAAGTGTGAGGGCGCGTGTGTGTGCGTGTGTTTGTGTCCGTGTGCGCCTGTGCGCGCAGGGGGAGGGGGCGCGCCGAAACGAGCTGCAATTTTTCATGATAATTTAGCAAGGCCGGTGAAGCCGGGCTCGGGCACTGCCCGCGGGGCAAGGGCCATACCCGTCCCGTCCCCCGCTCACCAAACCCCTGGAGACGGCAGCACCAGGGAGGGCGGGGGGAGCCCCTGCTCGGGGGTCCCAGCCGCGGGGAGCGGGGCCGGGCCGGGGAAGTTTCTCCCGGAGTTTCTCTCCGGTAGCTCCGGGAACCGGCGCGGCGGGCCGCCTCGCAGGACCTCTACCATGTGCACGGGAGCTTTTGCAGAATGTTTTTTTTTTTCTTTTCAATTTTATTTTAAAAAATTATTTTAGCTTTTCTATGTGTTTTTTTCACATTCGCTTCTCGATCCCCTTCTTCCCTCCAAACGCGTTTCAGAGCCGGGTCACGAAGCAGTTGCTCCCAGGCGATTGATTTCTGCAGAGCAGCGAGAGGGCCCGCAGCTCGGGGGGTCCCTGCGGGGCCCGGTGGAGCTCCGTGGGGCCGCAGAGGCGATGCCGCCGGTTCCTGGGGGCTCCGGGGGCAGCGGGAACCCGGCAAGCCCTTGGGTGCGGAGCTGGGCTGCGTCCCCCCAAAACGCGTCCCTCGTCCCGCAGCCCGGCAGAAGGCACAGGGCCTCCCGTCCCCCACCCGCAACTGGCCGGGACGTGCCCCCATCCCGGGCAGGCAGCAGGAGGGGAGGCCCGGCCCCCGGCGGGCTCCCCCGCCCCGGGACCTTGGTGACCCCATCGTCTCCGCAGCAGTTAGGGCTGATGATGTAATGTGGGCGCTTTTTTTTTTTTTTTTTTTTTTTTAAATGCGGAAAGTCGTGATTAACGGGAGGGGGTGGGGGAGGTAGGGGGGGTGGTAGGGGGGGTGGGAGGGGGGGAATCCCACCAGGTGCTGGAGAGAAACAGGCCTCTGCAGAGACTCTCCCGTGGCAATTCTGCGGAGGGGTGCCTTGGGAGACAGGCACACACGCACACTCACATGCATCCCAGGCTGCGGGCCCGATCCTGCAGACCTGCCCCCTGTCCTGCGGGCAGCCGGGGAGGCCCGGCCGGGCGAGCGGAGTTTACCCGGGCCAGTGAGGACACCCCGGGCCGGGTCCAGCTTGACCCGACCCAGACCCCGCCGCCCAGGGCCGGGGCCTGCCCGCCCCCCCCGCGCTGCCCCCTGAGCTGCCCGGCTCCTGCCAGGGGTGCGGGTGTCGCGGGAGAAGGTCTGTGACGTGTCCTTCTGGCGTTTCTTGGAATGATGGTTCCTTTAAGCTCTTAAAATTGCAAAAAGTTGCGGAAGACAGAGAAATAATTAATGTATTAAAACAAGCGGCGAATTCCTCAGGAGACACCTTATCAACTCCAGCCACACCGGCTTCATCCCTCCTCGTATGCTAATGCCCCGTGACGTCACCGGCGCCAGATTGAATGTGAATCAGTTATGAAATTATTAGTTTTAGCTTAAAAAGCAATCTGGCTCTCCCCGCGAGTGGGGTTTGCGCTGCGGCGGGTTCTCGCTGCGTGTCCTCCCCAGGTTGTGCACACACAGTAGTTGCGACTTTCGTGTCACATGAACCAATATTTTCAAAGCACCCTTCCGAGCCGGGGTTGATGTAAAGAAACCTATAGATTAATGGGGTCCCCCTTCCGAGGCGGCTGTGTCTTCCTTATCGATACACACATTACACCCGACACCAGACAATCGGATTTCCTCCTACTTTTCAGGTAGGCAAGAGTTCCTTGTGATTTATTTCTGTTAAGATCCCACTGAGGGGGTGTGATTCTTTGCCAGAGCCTGAGGAAAAAAAAAAAATCCCCAGGAGTATTTGCTTTTGCAGGAAAATGGGCCAGAAAAGGGGGAAATCTAGACTTTTTGTTGTTGTTGTTGTTTCAAGTAGAAAGATTTTTTTTTAAATTTTGGATTTTTAAAAGAAGAGTGGCCCAGCGGTGGAGGGCCAAGGGATCTGAGCGGGGAACAATGGGAATTAACACCGTTTCAGCCGCTGAGGCCACTCTAATTAGATGTCTGGATCCGGCGAGATCAAATACCTGAATCCAAACCCCTCGGCTCCGTTTCTTTTGCTTGTAAATGCTTCTGAAAAAAAAAAAACAAACAAAACCCACAAAACCCAAAACGGTTCTTGAAGAAACCAAACTGACCCTCAATTCCCCGGAGTCCCTTTGGAGGAGTTTGGCCGGGAACAACTTTCTCCCCGGGCTGGGGAAGGGGGGGGTGACGGCCCCGGAGCTGCCCCATGGTCCCTGCCCGAGCAGCAGCCCCAGTGCCACCTCCCCAGGCACACTCCGCCCCCCCCCCCCCCCCCCCCGCCTCAAATGCCGAAGGACCCTTTGGTCTCCCTGGCCGTTTCTTTCTCCCCAGAGCAGGCTGCTCCGCTCTCACGGATGACGAATAAACTTGCGGGTCCTTCCCCCGGGGACGCCCGGCCTCGGCCCCTCGCTCCCTTCTGCGGGGGCCCCAGTGCGGGGAGGGGGTGGCCTGGCCCCGGCTCCTGCTTCCAGCAGCTTTCCCCCCCCCCCGCAGAGAAAGGCAGAAAGAAAAAGTTGTAACTGGCCGAGAAGTGAGTTTTCTGACTAAGGAAATCCAAAATGAGTGGCGAGTATCAAGTATTGTAAGATTTCTTCCCTGCGCCCCCCCCGCCCCCCCGCCGCACCGGCACTGATTGGCAATACTCTTTTTTTTTTTTTTTTTTTTTTTTTTCTTGTGTGTTGGTTTGAAAAGCAGGAAGAAATGTAATGAATTGAGTGCTGTCAGAGATGTCTTCTCTGTTGATGTGGTGAATGGCAGTAGCTCCCTGATCCAGTGCAGGTGCAGTAGAGCTGGGGAATAAAAGAGGGGGGCTCTCTGTTCAGTGGAAAAAGCACATTCCCTACAATAGACCACACACTGCCAGCCAGCACGGCATCAGCTCACACTCTCAGACTTTTTTCGCCTCTTTCCACAGTCCTGAGCTCACAAAATGGCTATACATTAGCACTAGTTAGGGTTTGCTTTTAATGAACAGTTGTGACTCCTTTTGACCAACATTTAAATCTGCTGTGCTCTCTCTGAAGACAGGTCTGTTTTGATCACAGGTTTTAAAAAATGGCCCGTTTCCTCACAAGGCGGCTTATTCAGGGCCATCAGTTGCATCTGATTACAAAAAAAAAAAAAAAAAAGAAATAAGCTCTCGATCAGTAAAACGCGTTTTCCCAGTGCTCCTAAAGGGGAAAGGTTTTTTTTCTTTTTTTTTTCTTTTTTTTTTTAATATATATATATAATAAAATTATATGAGAAGGAGGAGAGACACTGTTTTTAAATGGATGAGATGGTCTAATCCTATACACGAACGCGTATTAATCCTGTTTAGAGATAACCTGTCTCCTTTTTGGCTTAATATATTGTCCTTATACACGGATAAAAACTTTGCGCTCCTATTAATTCGGTCCAGATTGGGGTTTTTTTTGCTCATTCCCGTAACTTTTTTTTTCTTTTCTTCTTTTTTTTTTTTTCCCTTTCTCGGCGATCTGCTCAGAGGAAGCTAGATGGTTACACTTGGTTACTCAAGTTTTATTCGAAATTATTTCCAGAGCGGGGGCTCACTCCTCAGCCAAGGGGGCTGATGATTGTCTCCCCCTCCTCCTGGCATTTAATGTGCCTCATCCTATCGCGGCCAAGCCAATGAGCCGGGATTTTTATGGCATCCCGGAGCAGCCCATCCTGACTCCCCTCGCACCCATCCTGCAAGAAGCAGATTAAGCTCTTTTGGGTATACTTGCTGATGCATTGCGCTGAGGAAAATTGCTCGGCGTTTGCTTATAAAAAAAAAAAAAAACAAACATGTTACTGTGAAAGTTCTTCCCCCCCCCCCCCCCCCCCCCCCCAGTCGTGGTAACAAATAGCATCAGCTCCTGGAACAGTTTGGGAAAGCCGTTCTTTGCCGAACACTGCTAAACGGGAGAAGCTGACAGTTCACCGGTTATTACCTGAGCTCCGAGTAACCCCCCCACACCCCCCCCGCCAGCTGATAACAAAACCTGTTGGCGACAAATGACATCAGAAATAAGAGTCAGGTGCCGGGGGATGCCTGGAGCGCGTTTCAGGGGTCAGATCTTTTCCTCCCGCGCACAAAAGAACGAATCTTGTCTACATAGGGGAGAAGAGATCACACCGATGCGCCTATAGCAAAAATACAGATGCTTTGCACTTTGTTTGCGGGATCTTTCAAACACGCCCGAGCATCATCACCTGACAGCGCCTTATTTACTGCCAACAAGTTGGAGCTCTCCCAGCGCCAGCCTTCGCCCCGTTGCTGCTTCGTAATAAAAGGAGGGAAAATTAGGGTTTTACCCGGCGGGGGTCCTCCGGGCTGGGGGTGCGCCGGGTGTTCGGACCGCCCGGGGAAGGGGGTGCCGACCCGCCGCTGCTCCCCGCTCCAGACTCCCCACTTTCGTTCCCTCGCGCTGCTCCAAAGCCTTTGTGTCCTATTGCTGCACACACCCATAATTAATCCTCCTTCTTACCGCTTACACCCCGGACCCAAGGGGCAACTCAAACCTATTTAGATCGCCTTGGTTGGTTGCACAAATTTAAGTGGCAAATGAGTTATAAACCTAATAACTGCTTTAATAAAAATAATTATTTGATTATGGCAGAGGAAATTTGCTAGAGTGCGAGGATGCGGCTGGATTCGCGTTTTGGTGGCGGGGAGGCTCGTCTTTGGATTGAACTCAAACGCCTTTTAAAAACATTACTCTGAAAAAAAAAAACAAAACAAACCAAAACAAGAAGCGCCCCCAAAACCCAATCCTAAACCCAACCTTACACCACCAACAAGAACAAAAAAAATCGCCCCGATTTGCGGAGCGTTGTGGAACGTTTCCCGCGATATTCGGAAGAAGAATTAATTTGTAAACAGAAAAATCGATGTAAGATTTGGGTGGCTTTGAATTAATTGAAAACAACCAACACAGGGGGACCATTAATCACAAACGCCGATACCTCTCTCACTTTTCCCCCGTTAATGACGAAGTTTCCGCGCCTCTTTCAAGTGTATTTGTGCTCCTGGTTTTACAAAGAAAAGTGAGGATGCAACAAGACCAGTCGCGTTGTCCTCTCTATACTTTTAACGCTAGCATATTGTTTGATTACTAATTCGAGTTAATATGATCTTTATGGTAACATAACAGTGGATAATTGGCCCTTTTTCTGAACAACAATGTAAATCACAATCGCTTTATTATTTAATAACGTCAAACGCTTCGTTGGATTGGCCCCGACAGAGAAGACCTTTTCTTTCTAGGCAGTGTTGTTGAGAAAGAACAATGCAGATCTAATTGTGGAGATTTCAGAAGTTGGCTCCTGTAAATGAACAGCTTAGATATGGAAGTTCCAGCAGATGTCTGCACTTTTCCCTGTGACAAACCTTGTAACCCCCCTCCCTCCCCCACTGCCCCCTCCTCCCCCCACTCCTTCCCCGACTTATTGAAGATTTTTTGTTCTCCCATCCTAGCAACAACCTAAATCTTCCAGCCGCTCGTACACCCCTTTCCCTGGTTGCTACACAGCGCTCAGACCGCCGCCTTGGCCGTACCCACCGAGTGCGCTTGGGCTCTCCCCCCGCTCGTCCCTCGCCCCGGGCCCCCCATCAGCTGCGGGCCCGGAGGGGGGAGGGTCGGGGGGGTTTGAGGTCTGGGCGCTGCGGTTCGCCACCTTCTCGCCAGCCTTGTAAACGTGCTCGGGGTTTGTTTTGCAACAGTTTGGAAGCGACTGCAAGTTGCGCAGGGAAGGTGCCAGGGCCTGCCCGGCCCGATGGTGGTGGAGGGGGGGCAGCAGGATGGGCCCCCCAGAGAGCCCCCTTATGTGCCACCCGCTGCCCTGGGGGGTTCCTGCCTGTCCAATCCCGCCCTCCCGCCCCCTCGCCCTCCCCGCTTTTCCGGCCCAATTGCCCCAAACCCTCCTGGCTTCACCGTGCCAGGGCCAGAAACGGCCCTGCTCCGGCTGGGTGCAGGGGGGCACGGCTGCGGGGGCAGGGATCCCCCCGGGGTTGCTCCGAGGGAGAAGCTGCGCGACTTCTGACTGGGGGGGTGGGGGGGGGAGCGCATCCCAGCGCGCATCCGTTCTGCCAGCCTTGGGCTGCGCGTTGCTGCCCGAGTTGGGTGCTGCGCGTTTTTCTCTTGCGCTTGAGGGGATCCCGCTCCCCTCCCGCACCGCCAGCCCCTCCGAGGGCGATTCCGCGGGAGAGGAGATGATCTGGCAAACTTTGGCGAGCCCCTGCCCCGTCCTGCCTCTGAGCCCCCAGCCCCAACAATGCGCGCTGTGTGGGGGCGGGGGGGCAGAGAGACGAGGCAGACACTCGTGCCAAGAGACGAGGCAGGCACTCCAAATTCGGGATATTTTCCCTTCTTTTTGTGCTTTTTTTTTTTCTTTTATTCCTTAAAAAAAAAAAAAAAAGAAATTGACACAAACTAGCTCAGTCCTCTCCCGCAGCAATCACGGCGACGCACCCCTCTGCTTCCTCCCGGGGTCCTCCCACGCCGCAGCGATGCTGCAGGGCTCCCCGTGCCCCCGGCACCCCGAGGCTAGACCCTCGATCTCCCCAAAAACCGGCGGCACCAGCCTCACACCTGCGACGTGGTGCGGGTTTTTTTTTGTTCGTTTGCAAGAACCCACTCGAGGAAAGTATTGAAATTTCCCGAGATAGGAATCCAGGTTCAGTGGCTGGGGGTTGCCAGCCCTGCCTGCAACCGTGGGAAGCGGTCGATGAATCCCCGTTGACTATTGAGCCTTTTTCTCCTCGAGTGGAAGGAAAAACTTGACTTTTTTTTTTGTTGTTGTTTTTTTTTTAGCTTTACATTTCCCAGCTTGTTTGGTTGGTTTACAACTTTACTTTTCCCCGCTGCCATCACCTCCCGGAGTGGGGAGCACCGCCCACGCTGGATGTTGCCCGTGGGGGCGCTGGGGCGGCGTGCCAAGGGTTAACCGCGCCTGCTCCGGGGCTCTGCGCAGTGCTGCCTGGAACTGCCGCGACTTTTCCCAAAATCCAGCAACAGGAGAGAGATGTCCCGGAGCCCCGGGCTGCAGCGGGCCGGGTCGGGGCGGGGGAGGCCGGCCGGCTGCCACTCCCCCCACCCCCCCCAATCCCCGTGAGCTCATTTCCATGTCTGCGCCTTCCCAAACTGCGAGAAAATCCGCCGGGACACCCAGCGTGCCCCCCGGCAGCGCCGGTTTGCGGGGGGAACCGGAGAAATAAAATAAAAGAAAATTTCTCCCGGCTTGGCGCTTGGCGGGTTTCCGCGCAGGGGAGGGACCCTACTCCCACGCGTGTCTTCCGTGGGGCTGGGCTTCCTGGAGCAGTGCGGGGGGGAGGGGAGGGCTAGGGGGGTGCAAAAGTGGCCGGGGGCTATCCAAGAGGGGGAAGGGAGCGCTGAACAGCCCCACACTTATCAATAACAAGATGTATAAATATCAAAGTGAAGGAGCCCGAGTAAGTCTTTCTAGAAGCGAGGAGGAAGCTTAAGCAGCTTTCTTTAATGGTGATTTGTAGCTCTGTAAGGGGCACGGATAGCAAATACCCTGCAGGTGCATGTTGTAACACTGCCATCCGGACTTTAATGTAGATTACTCTCCAACTCGTTTGATCGGTCCTTTGAAACCCTTTACAATTGCCTGTGACGAACCGCCAGTCTCAGTTTTTTTTTTCTTTGAATAATGCCTTAAGGGTAAGTCCTCGGGGCTTTTAAAGATCTCCAGCACATTTAAAAAAAAAATCACGTTAGATTTTTACTTTACAGCGTGGGTCCGTGTCTCTCAACTTGGGGCTGTTAACAGACATCTTTTAAATCATTAATCATCTAATAACGACCAACTTTACTCTGGAAGGGTTTTCTAAAGACCTCCAAACATTTCTCTTGCGTTTGGGATCATACTGGTTAAAATTTAGGAGGCAAACACCACATCCCTCCTGCTGAAGCCCTGGAGCCGGTGGCTCTCCTGTGTTTATGGACTCTGCTGGGTAAATCTGTGCTGACGGCCCTTCCTCTGGCCACCGAGACACCCTGGGTGTGGGTTTAGAGAGCAAGCCCGAAGGGTGATGGAGGGGAGAAACCCTCCCGCACCCCGACTCTGCCTTGGGAACCTCCGCCCGCTGCTGTGTCGGTGCCTCCTAGCAAACAGTGAGCATTTCGGGGAAAAAAAAAAAAAAAAGACAAGAGGACACAATAAATCCCGCAGATGTTTCCACTCTCTCTGCAAATAACGTTTAACCTTTAATATTTATTCGTTACTATTAATTCAAAAAAATAATTACTGAACTCTTGGCCCTTCAACTTCCACAAGCGGCGCTTTGTTTCTCTAAAATAAACTTGGGAGAGGCGATCTCTCCGTATCAAACTAGGGATTTGAATTAAAGGCCCATTTGGGACACTTGAGACTACAAAGGGTTACACATAAATAAATGCCACATTTGCCTATTGCAAAAGTTTTCTCTGTCCTTTCTCAGTCGCAACAGGGGAGGAAAAAGCCGTCGTTTATTATCTAGCGCTGGGCAGGAGCAGCCCCTCCAGAATGTGCTCTTAGATTTGGCCGGCAGAAGAGGGAGTCTTACCCCCCCCCCGCTTCCCCCCAACAGCAGCTCCTTTTGTTCTCCAGATCTCTTTCCCAATTTCAAGCTTCACTTGCAGATCCTAAGTTTGTTTGTTAATGACGCTATTACCATCTGGCTCGTCCTACTTTCCAAAAGATATAAATCTCCCCGGTTTCATTGCCTACATTATCATTTAAGTGCCACCATAGCTGGAAGAAAAATATGCTTTCAAGGCTGCAAATTCTCTCGCACGGAGCAACTTCCCCGGGCGCGGAGCTGCCGCCCGGGCCGCGGGCCGCCTGGCAGGGCTGACTCCAAATGGATTTCCCCTTCCAGCCACGCTGGGAAGGGCGGGAGGGGGGCAGCCCCATTTAAGTTTTCCACCAGAAACTTAAGTGAACCTTCCCACTCCGCCCCTTTTGTGGCTGTTTAATGCATCTGGCTACTTTGAACCGTTATCTTCGGCGCGGGGTGGGGTGGGGGGGGCGGGATGGGTCCTTCCCCTGGCAGGCTCCTCTGGTCCCCTACCCAGCGTGACCCCCTCCGGCTCTCTCCCATAAGTACATATTCCATACGTGTGGGTAAAACTTTCCCACAGGCCTTGTACAGTAAAGGGAAGAAAAGTTTGGGCTCCTCTTAGGGCAAAGCGGTTGCGGATTTGTGTGCGTTTAAGCATAAAGGGACGGGGGGAGGGCGAGAAGGGGTGGGGGAGGGAGCTGGGTCGGTTTGTGGATGAGCTCCACAATGACTCTATTTATTCGCTGCATCCAGCCTGGGCAGATTGAATAGGCGAGAGAGAGACACTCAGCCTTCCCAACGCGTGGGCTTTGTGGGATCTGGTCCCCACGAGCAGATTTCCACTGCTAATTTCCCATTCTGCGGGGTTCTCCTGCAAGGAGACATGGTCGGGCCCATCAGCTGCGTCTCCCCCAAACACTGCCCGTGGTCCCAGCCATAACCCCTCCGTGCAGAAGTTTAGCGAGGGGAAAAGTTTAAATCTTTATAGTTTCCTTTCTGGGTGCCCAGCAACGTTTCCGGGGAGAAAAAAAAACCAAAACCAACAACAAACAAACCAACCAAAAACCAACCCACATTTTATTTGAATACAGGTATATGCACACACACACGTACCCACAATATTGTCGAGTGGGGAAAAAGATATGCCTTTAATATGGGAAAGAGACCCAGGGATTTATTTTTTTTCCCCCGAGTGATCTAATTGTTATAAATAATTACGGATGAAAAGAAAACTCACTTATTATGCACTTCTAATGCTGTGACTGCATAGGAGAGAAAAGGGGCCAAACCAGTGATTAATTAATATCGCTCTGGCGTAGCTGTTTTCTCGCGAAAGGCCTTTTCCCCCTCGCTGCTGCTGAGTTATCATTCCGGCTCGAGTCATGCGCAGCCAGGAAGGGATCTTGTTTATAAATTTATATGACGACCTTTTCTTTGTGTGTGCTCTAAAGTTGATATGGACAAATTGCAGAGGTATACAATTTAAGTGGATGCACTTTTAATCACTGATCATTAAAATGGTTATGTTAAATATACTCAATTACATGCATGACTTCACCCTAACAGTACTTTCTATTCTCCCAGCTGCTCACGTATTCCTTAACTATAGCCAGCAGAAGAAACTCGATTATGCTGAATCCATACATTTCTATGGATTTCATCAGCCTAATTAATGCTTCAGTGTGGTCCATGCGTCTGAATGGTCCCTTTGCTATTACTTGGGTAAGGAGGCAGTGCTGGAATGCAGAGGGTCTTTCTTTCAAAGATACCCATGGGGGTCACTCTAGGACTCCAATGGCAAAGGTAGCAAGTGTTAAATAGCAGAAACATGCAGAGAAAGGGAAGGCAGCAATGTAAAAGGGACATTGATACTGTAGGTATGCCCAACAGGTCAGTGATGATAATTAAAACGCTTAAAGAAGAAAAGGTAAATGGAAAGCCTCCACAGTTTGCAGCGTGCCTGGATAAAAGCAAAACAAACCAGCCCACAGAAACGCACCTTGCTGATCCTGGCGGAAAAAAAAAAAAAACAAAACCCACAACAACTTGACAGCAGATTTTTAGCCTAAATAACTACCAGGGCAGCCTCTCCTGTGAGCACCACATTTGAATGCCCCGTCTGTTCTCTAATTTTCTCGTTGTCGGAATGCAGTGTGTCAGGGAGAGGGTGCTCGGCTGGGTGCTCCCACCCTGCCGTGGCCTGGCAGCACGGGGGCCCCTGCAAGCCCCCAGGTCGGTGCAGATACACAGGGAGCTGGCAGAAGTAGCTCTTCCCCTCCTCTCCTCAGCTTTCTTTCGAAATGAAGAAGCGATTAAAATAAATGGGATGCGCTGCAGCTTTAGTGCAAACAGCCAATGGCTGCTTTTATAACACATCTTCCCATCTTAGCGTTCACTGGGATCTAAAAGGCAAGAGAGCTTCCTGCTATTCAAGCAACGTTTTAATCAACGAGAAATACATTGAGATGTATTCATTTTTTTTTTGTTCCCACCTGTTGTAGTAGAAGACCATCTGATCACACCTTTCTCTGGCTGCCGGGAGACGTGAGGGGAAATCAGAGATCTTGTCACCCACTGCACTGCCAACAAGGTGGGGATGGAGCCGCATCTCTCCCCGTTCCTCCACTGTGCTCTCTGCAGCTCAATTGTCCTAACTTCGAGTCAGTGCCTTGCTGCAGCCTTCATCCTTCAAGTGGAGAGAGAAAGCAGGGAAGATTTCAGATCTATAACCAAATTATAACCTAGGAACTTTATGCTTGTCATGCTAATTTAATGACTTTTATAGTAAGTGTAGACTTCCTGTCTTTTGAAATTAGCTCTTCAAGATGCTTTGTGTAATGACAGACACTAGACATAAGAGACAAATGCAATAGTGGGATAATAATCTGGCAAACACTGCACCACTTAATGTTAAAATTGAGAACAAAGTGCATTAAATTCCAGCAGAGATGTACATCGTTGTCCGATGCTGTTGGTCCATGCTTGGCCTCCAGAGTGACCCGAAAGCAGGGTGTTCTCCAACAGCCTGGATTCACCTGGAAAACAAGCAAGTGCCAGATGTTGAGTACAAAACAATATTTCATGCAACGTAGTGCGCCTTTGCTTTCTGGTGGTGCTTACACATGCTGAGTACTGTAAATACTGATTTCCACAGGCTGGTTCTGCCCGGCCGGGCCCCTTGCTCGGCTCCCAGCAGGGGGGCATACGTGTGAATAACCCTGTGCTTGCATGTAGGGCTCTGAATGCCCAAATCCCCTCCGTCCTCAACAGTGTTTCTGTGCTGCCACGTCACGAGTGGTCCAGAAATCTGTCCTAGAGATGATCTTGATAACAAAGGGAAGGGTAAACTCAAAGCTATAGGTGTATCGCAGTCTGGGCCGCTCACTCATTGCCTATAATTGTAAATAAGGTAAGTTCACACGACGATCGAGTGACAGGGAACAAGAGCCCCATTTTAATCAGGTGGTTATCTCTCCTTCGTGGAGATCAGAGCTCCATCGCTCCTGGCTTCCTCTTTGTGTCCCCCCTGCTGGAAATGACAGCTCCTTCAGAAAGAACCAACTTGGTCCCTGGATGGGATTTCAGCTCTTTTGCACTACACATGTACCAATTGTCGTTTTACAGCTACAGCGAAACCTCTAAATTATATAAGTGTATAAACTCGGCCTCATTAAATCCCCCCTTTTGGATAGCCTCAAGGTTGGAGAGTATATTACTGTAAGCCAGAGAAGACTTAAATTATATCCAAATGGGGATTGAAATGTAGTGTTACTTAAGCACACTCCTTGTCTCAGCTACAGAGGTTTCATTTTCCCCCTTTAGAGTGTTATAATATTACAAATGCAACAGTTTCCTTATGTCAAATCAAACGATCTGAAATCCTATTTCTTGATTCAGCCTGCGGGTCCCTTTGTGATGGGGACAAAAACACAAAGATATGATCAAACGCTGCAGCCTGACCAAAGAGAAATTTATCGTTCATCTGAGAGAGCTTCCTAATTTGAAGCTAAAACCCTCCCCTTCCAGAAAGCATCTGAACACGCTGCCTAAGTTGTTTTCTTGTGCATGTGCCTGTGTGTACCCACAAACAGGGGTGCGCAGGGGGGCGAGGGCAGCGATTACTCCGCAACTCGGAGCACACCCTGCCCGCAGGTTTATTTTTTTCACCCAAGCCGATATAAAATTAAACCTTTTGGTGGGTAAATCCGTGTCTACACCAGCTGCCCCTGCTTCCACTGCATCCCACCCATCCGTGCCCGGGGCCCCCAGCGGGCCGGGGGATTCTGCCTGCACCCCCCTACCTCCGACCCTGGGGGACCCCGAAACGGCGAAGCTGAGCCCCCCTCGGCACGGCCCCGCCAGCTCTGGTGAGAGGGGCCCGGCCTCTGTGGGCATTGCCGGGCGAGAAGCACACCCCCCTCCTAAAGTTGGGTTTGCCAGGAGGGGGTCGCCTCCCCCCACCCTTTTCCAGCCCTCGCAAGAGGGTCAGTGGTTTAACCAGGCGTCACCAGGACTTCGTTTTATTCCCGGCCCACTGAAGCGTGTGGCTTTCGGTGACTGATGGCCGCTGTGGCTGTGCGCGGCACGGCTGCTCTCACGGTGCGGGCTCCAGATGGGCACGTCCCGCAGGCGTGGGGCGGGGGGCACGGCCGCTTTGGAAGCGGCCACCGAGACACTGAGATTTGTTCTGGGTCAACCCTCCCCAAACGCCCAAGTTGGGAAACAACTTTCGCAGCGTGTGTCGGGGGGGGGGGGGCGGGGGGTTGGAGAGCGGCGGCAGCGGGTCCCGCGGTGCGGGGCTCGGGGGCTCGGGGGGGGGCTGTGGGCTGCCTCCCCCCCGCCCCAGCGCATCGCCCCGTCCCTCTGCTCAGCTCTTCCTTCCCCGAGCCCCGGACGCGCAAACAGCACGTTTCCAAACTTTGAAATGCCAAATCACGTTACGGCTGTGGCAGGAGGCTGCTTTCGGATCCGTGACAGCTGAGTTTTCCCTATCGATTATGTGACACTGCAGTTCATTTGCACGGCTCAAGAGCTTAAAGACACTGGAGGAGCCCCCGGTTTAACCCGAAATCCTAACAGAAAGTGAATCAACTTTCTGGCCAGTGTTTAAACTGATAGATCAGAACTTAATTCGGAGAGACAGAAAGGGAGAGAAACGACAGCACGGATTTATCTTGCCCGGCGTCCTTCGCTGAAACTTTAGAAACCGCGGCGTGGAAAATCCAGGGTCGAAACGCTCATTAGAAGCAGCGCGTTTGGTGTCCGGATACGTTCTGTATTTTAGGGAGCAGACCGCGGGGCCGGGGGTTTGCGCGGGCACATGGGCTCCGTGCGCGGCCCGGGGGCGGCAGCGGGGCCGCGCAGCCGCTCCCGGTGCGGGGCCGGCGCCTTGCGGGCGGGCGCAGGGAGGGGCTCGGGGGGGGGTGGGGGCATCTTCCTGTCCCGCGTGAGGACGGGACCGGCTCCTTCGTGCTGCCGGGTCCTTCCCTTGGCTTCTCCAAGCGGGGGCTTTCCAGGAGCCAGCCCAGCTCCCGCTGCCCGCTGCTCCCTCCCCTTCTCGCCGAGGTTTCATTACTTGCTGTTAGTGCCTGGAAACAATAAAGGATGTGGGACTGGGCTTTTATTGATTATTTGTCACCCTGTATTTGTCAGTTTCAATAACTTTTCCTGAAGTTTTACTTACGGGCACTTGAGCTTTCGGATTAGGCCAGCTCTGCGGATGGCAGTGAGGGGTAATTATCCGCTGGCCTGCTTCCCTGCAGCCGGAGAGAAAAGAGCATTAACGTATAGAATGGGCAGGATCCGGCCTAAGCCCCCCCTCCCCTAAAGCCCTCGTCGGGCAGGAGCAACCTGGGACCCCCCCGTTGCCGCCTCTGGCCCCGCTCGCTCTGCGCGGGGTGCGGAGAGCCCGCGGCCGCTATCCACCTCCTGGGTGCTTCGGGGAGGGAGGGGGCTCACCCAAAGTCCCCCCTCCCCCGGTTTTGGAGCCGAGAGATCAACCCCCGAGAGACGGCTCCGCTCCCGTGGTGGTGGTGGTGGTGGGGGGGGGGGGGCACACGGGACCCACGACGCTGGGGCCCGAACCGGGGCTTTCGGCCGCGGCCAAATCCCCGGGATTCAATTAAAAAGCTGGCTCGCGCCGCTGGCGGGGAGGCGAAGCCGGGGGATTTGTATTATGAAGATCGACTCTTCAAAACTGCCCGCCTGGCAGCCCGGCCGCGCTCCCGCCGGCGGAGGGGGGGTGCGTGGGGCCGGGGCCCGCGTGGGGCCGGGGGCCCACGGGCGGCGGGGAGAGGAGCCGCGGCAGGCACCTGCAGGGGGGGCGACACACCCGGCCCCTGCGTCTCTGGCAGTCTTTTCAGAGATGGGGGTCAAACCTTCCTCGAGAGAAAAGCCCTTATCTGTGGCCATCCTCCTCCTCCTATAACTTTTCCTGCGTCTTCCAAGCGATGCGCGCTGCTCCAGAGGTGCTGCAGCCGCACTCACTGTCAGGACAGGAAAGGCCAGCCAGCATCACTGCTGCCCGGGCTGGCAGGGCGCCTATCGCGTACAGTATAGCTTTTGATGCGCCGTATCTCACAGCACCGCAAGCCAAGAGACAAGCGAACACAAGTGCCCAGTTACACGGGATTTAATTACCTCGGAATGCATTCTCCATGCTGATTAGGAGAAAAATCAATCGGGGGCTTATTTGCCACAATGAACCAATAAAAAAACAATTTATTAGAGCAATAATCTCTGCCCCAAATGGTCTAAATATTATTGTTTCAATTGCATTCAGGGAATTCAGACTGAAAGTGTGGCACAGAGAGCACCAGGGAGTCCTTCTCCGTAAATTCAGCAAGAGTTTCTAACCTCTTCCCAGGGGCTCACTTCCCGGCTCAGAGATCTTTGAAACAGGGTGCTGAGCTCCCCCATTTCAGGTTCAGGTCTCTGGGTTGCTGTAGTACCTGCAAGGCAAGATGCTCTGCGGTCTGCAGCTGTCTATGCTGAGGCTAACATTGCGCAGAGCTTCTCAGTAGCTCATAAAGATTTCCTGCTTTCCAGTGATTTAGATATGAAATTCTTAGAAGAGGGGACGCCGCACAAAAGATCCCCACGCCATAGGCTGAGCTAAATGCCTTTTCTACATTGGTAGAAAAACACCATGTGATGTGCCAAAAATTCTCTGGTAGGGATGAGGGAGAAAGGCATTCCCTCGGGAGGGTGCTGAGCACCAGGACCAGGCTGGGGCACGTGGGGAGTCTGGGGGGACCACTTCCCCTTTCCCACGCGAAATTGCTCCCTTCTTCCCACGACGGAGTGATGCAGTGCTGGTGGGCCAGGTCACACCGGGAGCTGCGGGGTCCCCTGGACCTTAAAGCCTGTGACTCAGGAGATGCTGATTTTGCTTTACAGCTTTCTGTAACTCCAGTCATCTCTGGCCCAAACCGGAGAGGACCTCATTTCCTGCTCAGTGCTCTGCCAACCACAAGGTCTTTTCATAAGGCTGCCAGGGGTGCCTGGCTGCGGGAAGGACAGTCAGTGTTTGTCACCAGGGAATGAGCTGGCATCACAGCTCTAATCTGAGTCAACAACCTGGCTAGCCCTGAGCATGACTTCATAAATCATGCTATCTAATTGAAAGGCACATGCTTCTATATACAGCGTTGTTCAAAAAGGATGCAAAAATTAAAATAAAATGCAACAAACACTTCTTTTCTTCCTACTAGCCTATTAATCAGTCACCTGATTGTTTCAATTTACATTATTCCATGCAGAAAAAAAAGGGAAAACATAAAACCATCTTGTATGGCCATAATAAAAACACAAATGAAAAAATTCGTCTCTTAATGAGAGGCTTAGCCTTTTTCTAACACATCCCTAATAATAGGAAAACAATCTTTAAGTGTTTTTAATTTAAATTGTTTTCATGTTTAATTCAAAATTGCTAAATAATATTATCATGTGTTTATGTATCTATTTAGCATCGAGGCGTATGATATTTCAAAGCAATTGAACCAGTTTTGAAAGGAGAAAGAGTCCTTTAACCATGCCTGTATTCACTTTTTTTTCATGTTGGTTAATACACATACACTGGCCTGCCTTTTTCTCATCCTTTCAGCAGAAATGAAAAATAAATCTGGGACAAAAGATGGGTTTATTTGCTTTTTGCTTTTCACCCCCGAATCTCCTGCTTTGTTTTTTCACCCATAGGATCTGCGGGATCTCCCCCTGTGAGAAGCAACTCAGCAGCCCGGTCCCTGCTGCCATCTCAGCGCTGCCAGGGGAGAAGCCCAGGAGGAGCGCAGAGCAGTGGCTGAGCAGCACTTTGAATATTCATATTTAACTCTTCAAACAACAGAAGATACTTCAAAACCGTGTGTGAGACAAAATGACGTTAAACTTTCAATCATTAAACCTCTGTTTAGCTGTACTCTAGAAAGGAGCAGTTCATAACAAACAGGGAATTCTGATTGACAGTTTGCCATCAGGAGCCCTTAAGTCGGATTTTTCCAGCTGTAACGCCGTGTGCTCCCTTTCGCAAGATGCTATTTCAAGTATAGAAGCAGGAGGAAAATTTACATAAAAGCTTTGTATATAATACGTGGTTGCTCTGAAATTAAGAAGCACCAGTTTTCCCCTTTTGTTTTAGAAATGAAGAATGCACTTTGTTTTCTTGTTTACTTAGTGCGCTCTCTGATCCCCTGGTGTGTTCCAAGTGTTTTCTGTCAGCATCACGAGACCTTGCTTACCTGGTAAATTTTATATGTGAAATGATTAGTGTTCAAAGTGCCTGAAAAAAACAACGGTAACGATGTCTGATGACTTTTTTTTTTTTTCCCTCTTTTTAAATAATATTTCATGGTATATTAAATGGGCTACGCAGCCTCTTCTTAAGAGATCCATGCAATGTATTGCCACGTACGTACTGTTTCATCAAGCAGCTGGTTTTTAAAAGGAAGAAAGATGAATCCTAGGCAGCCTAGAATCCTTCCCCAAGCCTTTTCTCAGTTTGTTCTGAATTTGATAAGGAATGGTAATAATTTAGAGATAGATATAGAAAGAGAAATAAATCTTATTTCACAATAAACCTCTTAGTGGGTCATTTGCGATCACAGGCAGATATGAGAAATGCTACTCGTTAAATCCACTGAACGCTACTTTTTCAGAAATCAAAATGTTTTTAGCCAAACTGTTTTCTTGATGATTTCTTCAGATGCACCAGTTAGAGCGACAGTAGCTCAAGGAGAAAAGCAAACAATTAAAACATTTACGTATTTGATTTACGTATTTGATTCTTGATAGACATCGCTACAAGGTAGGTTTTAACATTTTTTTTTCTTCTTAATTTTTTTTTTTTTTTTTTTTTTTTTCAGTAAGAAGGATAAGCTTGGAGTGCCCAGTCACCCTGGTAACTGCCAGAAAAATTCTCCTGAAGTTTGAAGAGGTCAGCTAACGGGGTCAACAACTCTGGCCTCTCCCTGAGCTGGGCCTGGCAGGCTCCATCCTGCGGTTGGGGTGTTAGCACAGGCTGAGCCCTGGGAGGTGGACCATTCCAGCTCTGATATAAATTTTTTGAGTCAGTTCACGGCCTGGACTCTCCAGGTGGCCTCCAAAATCGATTGTGACCTTGTGACCCTGTCTAACGGAGGCATAGCATCCAACCTAAGTAAGGATTTAGCCAGGAACGACAGCTTTCCACTGAGTGTTATTGGGGACAGTACAAACAGTTTGGGAAGCAAGGAGGTAGGTATGAGGAGTAGAGGTCATTAAAAGCATATTAAAAAACAATTTTAAAAATCCTTGTTAGTGGAAAGTTTTTATTAGCAATAATGGTTCTTTAAATAAACTCTTCTGGCAACTATTTTTTTCTTCTCTAATGACATTGTATCAAGTATTTCAGTGCATTAATAATGAAAAATTAGCACTTTATATATTCCAAAACAAACTAATATTTTATTTGCCTCTGGATTTTGAACTTGTAAATGAAGTTGACTGACATGTGTTAAACTAGATTTCTGTGAAACATCTTTTTTTCATAATATCATAAAAACCAGGAGGCTGCTTATTAAAGTGGGTTGTTTATTTTGGGAACTAACTTCTCTAATATGTACATTCTTTTTAGATTCCAAAGGCTCTTAATCTGTGTAATTTTACTTTTAAACCAGGAAATTAAGTAGCATTCAGAACAGCGTGGAATGAAAGTGTGAGAGTTTCACAGGCTAGTTCCCTTACTGATTTGTAATACAAATAGATAAGCCACAAATTTGGTTATGTATTTTTGTAGGTGAAAATTGTGGTCATTCTAAGATCATGCATATAGCGAATATGATATTTTTTTTTCCTCTAAGATTTAAAGCAACAAACAATGTGGAGGAGGGAGAGGATGCTGCAGAGGTCTGATTTTGTTATAAAATCTAGAAACTTGCCCTTCTGAGCAAGTGGATTTGCTCTTGTATTTTATTCTCACTTCTACAAAACCTCAGCTCCGCGTGTGTTGCTCACATGAGTAACTGGTAGTCATCAGGTGAGTAAGTGGAACTGCACTGAGGAGCAGAGTCCAGTCTCCCAGGTGGAAAATGTTCTCTGACTTTAAGTGACTAAAACTGTTCTGAAGGAAGAAAATTGCATTAATACTTTCTCCAAGTCTTAGAAAAATTATGCAAACTTATCCCAGTGGGAATCTTGCCCAAACACTTCTTGTGCCTCGCAGGAGAGGGCTTGGCTTTGACATCCTTCTTCCTAGTCACTCACCTGTTGAGCAGTTCCCCTGAGCTTGCAGGGGCTGCGCAGAGATGGGGCTATTAAATACAGTTCAGGATGAGTGTCTGAGCCTCTCTACTCGCTAAATATCACTGTACCACTGAGAAGTCCCATAGGTTACTACAACAAGAGTCCCTAGCTTTTAATTGTGGTAACATCTTGCTGTGCAGAAAGTCACCCAACATCCATGCATGCCTGTTGGCCAGGGTCCTACCTCTCATAGGGCTGGTGTAATCTGCTCCAGTGGGATTCTTTGAAGAGCAGGAGATTAATTACTAGGAAGAAGAAGAGGGGCAGAACTGTGCCCTAAAATAATTTAGGCCCCAGACCTGCACACACAGATATCAGTGGCAAGGCTCTATTCAATTCCACGCTGAATACTAATCACGGTTTGTTGTTGTTATTGTTTTTTAACGGAACTATGCTGAAAACAATTTATTTACATCAGCACGCGTGGTGATTCAGAGGAGTGCCTTGTGTGACTAAGCTTGGCAAGACATAGCTCACAGCCCTTGGTGAGGACTAGCACATTTGCTTGGTTTTCACAAAAAAAAAAACAATTTAAAAATAAAAATGTTGAGCAGCTGGAAGGTGAATCCTCAGTATTTTCAAAAGCATCTGCAGAATTTTTAGCAGCTTTTTTTTTTTAAATATTTATATCTCCTTTGTAATGTGAGCGTACAGTGCACTAGTTGTACCTGACAAACAGGGGATCACTTCTAAAACAGATGATACACCTATTCCACTGGAACTTTTGGACAAAAATTGCCCCAAACTTTCCCCAAAGCCCCAGGCTGGGAATGAGGAATCGCTGGTAGAGGGAATGGCAAGGAGATCTCAAGAGCTTGGACTTGCTGCAAATTCTTTAGTGTTGATTTCTATAGATCCTATTGAATTTATCATCAACTGCACACCTATAAATGTCACTTGAAACAGGTCCTGGACTTGCATCTTTTGTGCCTCTTCACCTTTTTCAGCTGCTCATCCCTAGTACAACTGGGATGTGGAGTGCCTAGGGGTGCACATTATCAGTAGCTGCAGGGGGACTATTCATCTTCCTCATCCTCTTCAGCTCAGTGAAGCTCACTTAGATTCATCCGATTCCTTGAAATATTTTCAGAAGCGCAGGCTCTTCTAGCAGAGTGATGTATATGAAGGGGCTTAATGCAGCGTTAAAGATGAACAGTAAGAATCACCAAAAACTCTAGACGAGTGGTTCCCAGCCTCTACTATATGGATCACTGATCATCCATGACGCCTTGGCAAGTTTGCTGCAGGTGGTGTGTGGAACTGTATTAAATAATAATGTTCATAGTCTTCAATTAAAATTTTGATGAGAAGAATGTGTGGCAGTCTGCAAGAAAATCTGAGGGCTCGGAGCGATCTACTGGCCTGAAAGCTCTGAACACGTCTGCTTTACAGGAATGCATCTCAGCCTGTGGTCCATGAGGCATTAGAAGGCATTTTGAGAATGCTTCAAATTAAATACATGCCCAGTTAAATGAATGCACTTCCTTACTCGCGCAGGCAAGAAAAAGAAAAACAAAAAGCTCCACTTCAGAATAAAATGAAGAAAATAAAAATAATCAATGAACACTGAAGGCTCAGCCAAGTTTGTGTTTGCTTGTATCTGAAGCCTGCACTCCCAGTGCTCCGCAGAGAGCTCTGCTCTGGAAAGCGGCACGTCGCCGCAGCCTGGATCAGGGCTGCGCGTTCTGGAGGAAGCAGCGAGGGCAAGTGAGCGCCGGGACTTACAGGTGCAGTGGCAGGAGGTCCTGAACAAGTGCTGCATTTCCTTCTCCTTTCACTTCTCTCTGCTTTGAGTGTGTGCGCAGCTGACGTGCAGAGGAAAAGTCAAACTAATTCTGATGCTTCCCCCTATTCTGGGTGGACTAAGTCAGAGAAAGCACTTATGGCAGCCTTTGTGGAAGGGTCACAATATAGGGTGATACTATAGGAGCTCTAGGAAGTTCTTAATCCTTCTCTGCCTACGGGACTGTCATTTATAGACCCGCTATTGTCTCATCTTTTATAAGGATGTTTCCTTACATTAAGGTTCCAAGAGCAACCGGACTTTGCCATTGTTCACAGCTATTTCAGTTTGTGGCTTAATGCACATCTAATATTCTGTTTATGCTTTCACTGCTCTCCTATGCAGCAGACTGTACCTACGCACTGGCTTAGGTGACATCATTCTCAAAACATTCATTTCTGTGTTTCGTTTTTTTTCCTGATTTGTCTGTGCATCTTGATTTTGCATTAACCTAGTTTATTACAGGTAACGTGATAAAGCACGTGGAACTTTATACATTTATTTGGTCATTTCATGTTCAGCTCATGTTTGATGAACAGGCACACTTTCTTATTAAAAAGCTTCTATGTGTTGTTCTTTCACTAGGTTAAATCCTTTATATATATATAAAAAAATCTCTTACCATATAACAAGAATGAATTCAGCCATAAGCAGACAAAATGGAAGTGTAGGTTATTTTGGATGTATAAAATTTAGCTTGAGGTTAGTGGTGATTTAATTACAGGATTTTTTTTATTGCTGTTCATACAGACATCCATTGTTTTCTGCTTTGATTTATCTCCAGCTCAGCCCCCTTCAGAACCCCATTTCTGGCAATCTCAGCAACACATGGGGGTCTGGCAGCTTTTGCAGACGTTGCCATCTTCCCTGCGCCGCTCCTTCTTCTGCGCCGTTACGCCAGTTCCACAGCCTGTCATTTCTCAGAAGCCCTTAATGATATGTCTCCTCCGTCATCTGCCCCATGGCTCTTCCAGAATCAGACGCTTTTGTCAAAGTTTTTCAAACCAATCTAGAAATAGATAGTGAAATAAAGGCAGGTGATCTGGTGACGGGGTGACGTTCTGACTCTGCTTTCCTGCCCTGCCTTGGGCAGGTTACAGACCTTCTCCAGAGCTCCGTTCTTTGTCCGTAGAATAAGAATAATAATAACTTTGCAAAGTGCTTTTATGTGTCTGAAAGATTTAATGCAAATTAAAAGCTACCTAGATTTTGCCAAGCCTAGCTCTATCTTACGCTCTTCACCTTCTCCACTGCTGTCTTTTAGCTGCCGAAGATTTGCCGATAAGCCTTTTGGAGTCAGACTTTTGCTTCACGCCTTGCATATAGCGACATTTGGGCTTTTAAATCACCTTTGTGTTCATAACACACATAGCAGCGCTGATATTATTTTTTTTTCCACACGCATTCTCGCTTTGCTGAAAAAAAAACCCCGAAGAAACTACAAACAGCCTGATGATGCACGACCTCGAGTTGAGTAACCTTTGTGTGCTCCAGGCAGCGCCCGGCTTTATCCTGGATGTTCGTGGGCCAGCACACATCGAAATGTGTGATCCGCTCCTTCCCGAGCCCCTGTGACGCCCCGCTTAGCAGTTCCCCTCGCTGGTGAGTTGCTCTTGTAGTTTCCAGTTATGTAACCCATCTCATTTTGTGAATATGTGAATTTAACAGCTGTCAGTGTCAGCAGCGGTTGGGGGGGAAGGTTTTTTTTTTTTGGCAAGCTGGCATTACTCATCAGTCTCATGGTAGTTTTGTTTGAAAAATGCTTGTGTTAGAAAAAGTGGATTTATCAGCTCAGCACTGTATGGTGCTAGCATGCAGCACAACAAAAGACAAGTGCTCATTTCAGTAACGCTTGCAGCATTTCATGGGGCCCCCAAATAGGCTGAACAAGGCTTCTCTGGCAACTAACCCCGAGTACAGTGGGAAACTGTTAAAGTGGCAGTGTCACTGCCTGGAAAAGGGATTCGGTTTTCTTCCATCATTTATTGCTGCCTTTTTTTTTTTTTTTTTAATAAAGACTATGAAGTGCTTTAGGAATTTCACTGAATATTGCAGAAAAAAGAAGCCTAACTGAAAATGTTGGGCTTTTACAAGTTATTTTTTTTTCTCTTCATTTCTTTGAACTACCCAAAGTGGGGCTGTCATATGGGGAAAAATAAGATACTTGCAGCTTTTTCAAATAATACCACAAAGTCAGTCGTGCTGCAGCTTTTCATTCTCCGTTTAAATCACTTTATTTTCAGAATGATTTGCTGCATTTACACTTTCTTTTGTAACTGTTCTTCCAGAATGCAAATACAACCTGGAGCGTTTTCTGCATTTAACTGAATGTGTCAGGTGGTTAAAATCATGTTTTCAAAACAGTGTTACATGCTGCAAATGTGTCAAACCCTTTGTTCACACATATTTAAAACAAATGTATTTTTCAGTATTTATTTATTTATTCTCTCTGTTTACACTGCATGCAGATGGTGAAGATAAACCAGTGAGTTTCATTTTTGCTGAAAAATTCTCTCTTACATTTTCAGGTTCTTACATAGCGACAAGACGCTACGAACCTCATGAGACAAAGATCAGAGGGAAATACTTATTTGAAGAAATCTTTGTTATTAGCTATATTGTAAGTTTTATGAAAGGTTCAATTTTATAAAATGCAAATTCTGGACTAATTGTTCCTCTGCAAGCCTTTACAATCTCTGTAGCTGCATAGAGAATCTACTACCCACCTCTACTCAGGTATGCAACAGAAGTCAGAGACGGGTAAAACATGTCTTTAGAGATAAGTATAAATCAGTTATATCTATTTTTAACTTTTATTTGCTAAAATGTGATTGTTTACCATAACTTGCATCCAGACGAATGTATCTAAGCACTCACACTTTTAAGGCTGCACAATAGGCAAATGCATCCCCCATGGGGGCACACACACAACATGTGTCCTTGTGTCCACCTCCCACATGTGAGTGTGCTCCAGATGCTGCCCTGGCTGGGTGGGAGGAATGGATGCACGCAGCTCCCATCTTCTCCACTGGTTCACTGTGGCGAAAGGTGGCTACAGTGAGCTGTCTGCTCTCTCCAAGGACAGAGGTTTGCAGTTACTGGCTGCTTGGAAAGCCTGTAACATCTCAGATGGAGGTGTAGAGGCCAGAGATATAAATGTGCTCCAGCATCACGTCGTGATGCACACACAACGTGCACCCCTTGAGCCTCCACACCCCCTCCCACAGTGTCCTCTAGCATCCCGTGGGCACACGCGAAGCAGCCACCTCTGGATACCAAGAGCTCGCTGTAATTAACCTGTTGGCTCCTCTGAAGACAGTGCTGTAGCAACTGCTAAGACATTTGTATTTCAGCTTGGTACCCAGAAAACTGGGTACTTTCTAGAGTGTTTCCAAAGTGCTGTGTGCAATTTGGAGACCCTTAGTCCTTAGCCAGACCAGACACAGATAACAAACAAAAATGATGCTTCAGGGAAGCAGGGAAGATGTTCAGGAGTTCTTTCTCCCTCGACTGGAATAAATTTGAAAGCCATGGAGAGGCACCAGGAACAGGCTGAGGAACCAGGCTTTAAGGGCATGGAAACTGTTGAAGACCTTCCATCACTGATACCCCGATACCCTCTATCTTGTTCCCACTCAGGACAGAGAATGCTCACTGCCCTCCTGGGGCTGTTAGTGAGTGGTATTTCCTTAATGACTCACTGTTCCCTCGCATTTGTAGCTCATCCTCTGGCACCTGGCAGAGCACTTGGGGCCAGGTACACCGCAAGACCCTGGTGTAAGAGTGCAACTAAGAAATGCAGTTGGAAAGGCCAAGAAAAGGTTATTTCAATGACTGTGTAAAGGTGGGGGTGGCTGTTTTGGCACGGAGAGCAGGTGATGAAACATTTCTCCCACACCTACCGCAGCAAAGTCGTGGTCGTTGACTTGAGTGACAGGGGAATGGGAGACTGGGATGTCTCAGCCCAAACTCCCTTAAGCCTTGGCTTGATGGGTGAGATCTTGAACCTAACCAGAGCCTGTGACATTAAAGGCTTTATAAAAGCAACAGTGCCAGTTTAAAACGAACCTCCCACATTACCAGCAGCCCCAGCAGGTGTAATGTGATCCTAGCAGCCCAAGCCAGTGAGTAAACAAACTGGTGCTTTCTGAACAGATTGCACCAGAGAAACGCTCCTAACTGGGAATTACAGTGGGTATTTGCACTAAGTGAGCTGTGCTGCTATTGAAAGATCTGTGAAAATGGACAGGCTCCCGTGACGTCAATTCTTCTTATTCCACACAGATGTTTCCCTCTACACCCAAAATAAGGTGGGGGAAACATTGTAGAGAAAAATGTCCCTAATAAACCTGTAAAGTTTAGTGGAATTTGGCCTGATACAGCTCCTTGAACTCCAGTGGGGTCTGTTGCTGGGTTTCCCTAAGCCAGAGCGAACAATCCTACTGCTTCAAAACTGCCAAACCAGTCAGCAGCATTTAATATTGTCCCCAAGAAAGCCGCTTCCCTGCCCTTCTGCTGGGTTCCCAGTCCCATCTCCAGCGGACAATATTAACTGAAGGGCTTCTTGCTTGGCTACAACGTTGGTCACTTTTTCTTCCTTCAACACCAATGCCTAATCCACCCTAGACAGCCGTACTGTACCCAGACCTTCTCTGGCTGTTCCCTTGGGTTCAGCTGAACAGGGGTTGACTGCACCGTCTTAGGTCACCTCAGTGTCACTGCCTGGATCCCTAGCTGGGAGAAGTGCATAAAAGTGAGAAAGGTGATCTGTCCAAGTAGGGTCTGGACCTTGATGAGTGTTATGGGCTTGGCAGGCTCTCAGACTCACTGCAGAGTCCTTGGCGTGTGCGAACTGTGGGCACGCTATGACCAGGTACCAGCAGTCCAGCTCGGCTCCAGTGTTTCTGCCTCCCGGCCCGAGTCTCATCCTGCCCCAGAGAGCCTCTCCCCCCTCCCCGTGCCCACGCTTCAGTTACTCATGAGTTATGATAACATATAAGCAGCTTAGAGAATTCTTATCGGAATAAGTTGAACACAATGCAACATTTAACTCTTAATGGCAGCCACCTCTGACTGTGAGTGACATGTTATAAATCATGTTTGAACGGGATTTTTTTTTTCCAGAGGCAGATATTCCCGCTGCCACCCAGTCAGCCCTGTAACGTTGTACTTGTGGCCTTAATCCCACTTGGATGTGTGCCCTGCTGCCTCCACTTTCCGTCACTTGGGTACTTTAGTATTCTTGAACAAGTGAACAATCTTTGTTTCTGTACCTTATTAGGCCACAGACCATAGCAGCTAGCGATGGCATCAGCAGGCCCTGCAGGCAGGATTCTCTGCAGACACAGCCAACCTCCAACAAACCCCTTTTTATCCTCCTGTTTCTAGGAAGAATTATGATGGCGGTGCCCTGCTGTTGATCAGTCAAATCTGTGGTAGGCCTAGAGATAAGTCCTGTAAGTGTGGTGTACTGTAAAACAGCGGCTCCCATTCATTAGTAGCTTGTGTGTAATAAACCACCCAAAGGAGGGGGGTGGGGAGGGAGAGGGACGAGCAGCTGCAGTATGCAGGAACAAACAACACAACTCATTCTTGGGAGCCAAAACTTTCTAATTTGCTGCTGGGCTGCTGGGAGCACTCAAATTCTTTCTGATAATACGCTCGTGCCCTCCGTGTCTCTCCCCGCGGTTCCCAAGTCCTGCTCTCTCGAGGTCCCTGGGTCTGGGATAGTTTCACTTTGAACCCAAACTGCAGAGGGGAGTTGAACAGGGAGGAGGGGAACGCATCAGCTGCCCAATGTTTGCAGACGACAACGTAAGAAAGCGGTGGACTCGGAGACAAGTCGTTCTGCCGGGGAATGGCTTTTGCACGTATCTGCTTGTGCAGTGAGTAAACAAAGCATCACATGGGCTGCAGAGCAAGCACGAGATGTGCAGCAAACCCATGCATATCTGAGGCACGCAGGAGGAACGGCTTATTTCCAGTGTTGTTACTGATTTAGAGCCTGGTGGAAAATTCAGAAACCTGCATCTCCCAAGAGGCAAAAACCCCAAACAAATCTCAAATCAATAATAGCTGAAAAATTATTTGGCTTAATTCCTAGTGGTTTTTTTTCATAAATTCTTGCAAATAGTTATATGAGTATAGTATTTTCCTGTTGCCCTGTACTGGAAACTGCTTATAGGCATGTGAATTTAAATAGAATCTGCTAAGTATAATGTAAGATGTTGCATGTGTTGAGACGCCAGTAGCTCCCAATACTTGCAGAGCTGTGAATACGTTGGTGCTTTAGGATCTCAGCTTTGGATCAGAACCTTAAATTATTGCCTGTTGCACAACTGCTGCCATAGACCAGACCTTTGTGCTAAAGTTTGTAGCGTCACAAGAAAACAAAATTATTTTCAGATAGATGCTGCTCTGGAGGACTGCTGTACCCTTGCAGGAGAAGACAGTGACTGCTTTTTCACAGTGATGTGCCAGGCTGTGATGGTGCTTGGACTGTCTCCTAACATTTGTATAGACAAGAGCTACTTAAATGGCAAATTCAGGCTTGAGCCAAACTGCAAGTACTGTTTCTGTGGACAAGGCAAAGTCTCAGATTTGAGGTTTTCCACTTTCCTGCAGGAGATTCTTCTTTCTTTCTCCTCCCCCAACCTCCTGGAGAGCTGTGCTGTGAGTTGCCAGAGTCTTAAGCTCTGAAATGAGAGATTCTTCTGCCAGATTGCTGCTTGGTAAAGTTACCCAGTGGGCTGAGGTAAAAGCATCCCAAAGAGCCCTTGCGTACATCCGCAAAACACTGTTAACTAAATCTAGGTGCAAAATGGTTTTCTCATTATCTGAAAGTTTAGGTAGAGAAGTTTAGGTAGCCCACCACCATGAGTGCCAATTGTGGCACTCTGGCATTTTTGACAAAGTCAAAGTAATTTGGCATTTTGATTTTTGTTCCCCAAATTTAGATAGGTGTATAAGTAAGCAGGTAGGTAGGTTGATACTTTATAATCAAAATTCTCTGGTTGGTGCCCATTTCTAGCATGGAGCCTGATCTCACTACTACTTGCTGTTTCCATGATGTCCACCTAGAGGAGGACTTTATGGGAATCTGTCAATGACTTCTCAAAGAAAATGACAAAGGTTACACCTCTGGTAATCGCCACGTACATTTACTGTATGGGTCTGTAGCAGAGAACTGAAAATTGGAAAACTCCAACACTGGTCTGTGTGCATTTCATGTGAAACAATGTTGTATATCACACAGTAATGATCAAGAGCGGAGCACTTTTTGGATGGACTTGCTCCTCTGATAGGAGACAACATAGAGCAGTTACCTACCTGTGATCATGTTGTCAGCAACACATTTGAAGTTACGGATGAGACCAGTAAATTGAGTGAATGTGCTGGGTAGGTATGAAATCAGGGGAGGGAATTTTTTCTGAGGGTTTGAGCCCCATTTCCAGCACCAGCAAAGCCGGGTAATCCTTCCCATTGCAATTAGAGCTGCAAAATAACCCCCCAGGCCAGAGCACTTGTGCAAGGAGCAATTAGACGAGCTAGACAGTAGGAAAAGCTAAAAATAGTAAATAATCTGCTTCCACAAAAATACCTTGAATTATTAGAAAAGGACATTTTATGAATTTCCTGGGAATCAGTTACTGCTTTTATATTTTCATAGTGTTCTGCCAGAAGGGCTATATTCTAACTGTTGTTTGACAGAGGTAAACATGAGTAACCTGACTCTCTTCTTTACACTTGAGACTCTGAAAAAAAGCTAAGTCCTGAGATTTTCATATCTAGCCAGCTGAAATTGGGGAAAATGGATTGGTTCATATTGAACTGAGGCAAAATATGCCTTAGTGCTCTTTTAAGAAAAGTGGTCTAATAATTTGGTGGTAAAAAAATACTTATTTTGGGTTATTTAATGACTGAATGCAGTTTTTCTTAAAAAAAAAGATGTATGAATCAATGATATTAATCCATTAGCTGAATACAACCTATTATAAAAACTCTCCTTTTAGAAAGTGTATTATTTGTGAAAGGATGACAACTACTGACTTATTTTGCAGCGCTCCTGAGCTGGGTGGAATGCAAAACCAAAAATGCTAATCAAAGCAGGATATTTTTAGTCCTTTGCAGGGAACTATATATGATGCAATTTAATTAAGAATGACTCTTAAAGGATGATTTGACTGTTTCTTGCAGATAAATGAAATTTCTGATGCAATTTAAAAAATGTAACAAAACCCAGACCTGACCCTTGCACACAAAGAAGTATGTTCAGAATGAGCTGCCACAAAGGTAAAAATGGGGTTACAGGTTGTAATGATTTTTTTTGTTTGTTTTTGTTGGTAACTTGTTTAATACTGTATGAAAAATGTTGTGAACAGTAAATTACATTCTGTTCTGTCTTTTCTATCTACAGGAGATAATACAAGAGGAAAAAAAACCCACCTGTATAAAATTAAACAGCAAACTCTGTGTGTATTGGTGTGCATGCATGTACTGTCGCTGGCATCCTTGTTTTCAAGTGGAAGTTTCATCGATGGATAACTTAACATAAACTTTAAGCGTATGGCAGACTGTTTTTGTGTGATGCCTGCTGCTTATTTCGTGAGCTGCTCTTTCCCATCCCAAGCAAGCGTAACGCTTTGCAGTACTGTCAGCACCCCACCAGCCTCGTGACGGGGATGTGGTATTGAAATTCCAGCAGCTCTTTTCCCACTGCCGACTTGGAGCAGAAGGGACTTTGGTGGCGAAGGAGCTGCGTTGGGGGCTGGCCAGCCCCTCAGGGTGCTGCATGGCTGTTGGAGGCATCAGTGGCCCTGGAGTTCCTGCAGATGTTCAATATCCAAAGGGTCTCTGGCAGTGTTGCATCCACGTGGGTGCATGAGTGCAGTGGGTCTTTGCTCGTCTGGCTGCCGGACACGTGGTGACTGGGCAGGGGAGGGCAGCTCTGGGTGCTGGAGCTGCCCAGATCCACCCCATCCCTACGGCTTCACACAGTCCCCTGTGAAACTCTGCACGAAGTTTCTTCTAAACATGACTTTAATACGCTTTCAGACTTGACAACCTCCTTTTAAATGAAAACATTTATGTTGAGCAAAAGGCACTTTTGCCTCTCCAAATAAATGGAATTATGGTTCAAAGATCTGACTTAATCCTGAAGCTCTTACACTGTACAGTAAGTAGAAAAGAAAGGGGATTGCTCGGAGGAGCAGGAGTTAGCAGGATCAGGCTCCATTTTATATCATCTCACTCATTTTCCTTCTAGTATTTAATATACCTTTTTCAGAACTCCCACTGGCCGTTTACAACAAAGTAACTTCACGTCTATTAGCTAACAGCAAACAAACTAATAATTGAAAATAATGAGGGATGGCACAGAGAGTGCCCATCCAGCTTTCCTGCTAGGAAAATTTGAAGATTGTTAAACAAACCAAAAATGGCATTCTTCCAGCTCTATTTTTATCATAAAGTCATATACTTTTAAAATTTATATCAAGACTTTTCTCAAATGCATTGTAATTATTTATTATTTTTCTACATTGTTTTCTTTGTGAAGCTGTATTTAAAATCTGCATTGATATTTCAAAGGATTTGAGGGAAGATATCGACAAAGTAATGGTGCCATTTATATTTGTTATATTTCTAAAAATGGAATTTCTGATCAGATAACATTAAAATATTTTTGTATTAGTTTTTGTGTGGTTTTCATAACTTTTATGTATTTCTAGTTATGATGTTGGTACCTGATCCCACGTTACCAAGCTAATTAAGGAAGGTGGGATCGAGTTTTATTGTTGCTACAAGTAAATCTGTTCTATAACCCCACTGCTGGTCTCAATACTCTCTGAACTCAATTATTTGGATTTTGAATTTCTTTTTTTTTTTTTCTGATAAAGCCCTGAGTTACCTGTATTCCTGTTGGTAGCCTACATATTCAGGACACCTAAAGCTGAAAGATGCCTGGGTAAGAAGAGTGGTTCGTTTAGTGGATGCATTCAGATGAGTCTCCAGCGAAGACTAAAAAGATGACTGAATGAAATTTATTGTGGCAAAGTTTTCTTTGTGGGCTGCAAATAAATATGTACAGAAAATGAAGGAAAGTTTTGCAAGTTTTATTTCAAAGCTGAACGGTCTTGCATGGAAAAAAAAAATCCTCCTGAAAGATGAGACTTAGCTTTTCCCGTGCAAAGAGGATACCTGGCCGATAGTTTGTTCACTGCTATACTGTGACCCTGTAAGGGGATTTTGTATGTGGATAGAAATTTGGTCCAGCAAATGACATGGTCAGTGTTAGAGGCCAAGGCAAAGCTTTGTTTCTTCCCTCTGCCTAGGCTGAGCTTTCATGGGAGCATGACTTGATGTAATGGGGGTCTTCTGCAATCCCTGCTGCCCGCACCTCCCTGTCCCCTTGTCCCTTGCAACACCTTCCCATCCCTCCTTCCGTCTGATACAACAAGGGAATGACTTTCTGCCGGCTCAGCCTGTAGACCCATCTCGGTGTGGGGTCAGAGCAGTGGGGACCTGGCTGGAGCTGCCGCCTGCCGAGGCCCCATGGGGACCCCAGGGGCACCCTCCAGGCTGTTTGGGCAGATCGAAGCTGGTGAAACCCCTCATTGTCACTGCGATCGGGTGGGCGGTAGTGGGTACACGAGCCCACGTCCTGCCTGAATGCGTGGGATGGTCTTGGGCGAACATCACTTTATTGAGACAAGTTCATTGGCTGCAGTGCCTGTTTTTTGTGCGCAAGGCCAAACCGAGCCAGAAATACAGGGGATTTCCAAGCAGTGTCTCCACCTCATTGCAGGGTCTGGCTGTCGCTGCTGTAACTCTGGAGCAAAATAAACAGTTTGTGGTAAGAGACTAAAGCAATATTTTAACATTTTGCCACTGAAAATGGACAAACCCAACATTTAGATTTAAAATAAACTGTGGTGTTGTTTTTTTTTTTCCTGATGGAGATGTTGCGTGCAGGTTGAAACCAGCTCACTTTTTCTTTTTAGATTCAAATTTAAACTAGTTTCCATTCAAAGGTTTTAAAGGGACATACACGACATCATTCTTCAGCATGACATCCGAGTCTCACCCCCTACCAGGAAGGATACCTTAACCTCCCTGTTGCTGAAAAGACTGGAGAGAAAAATAGCTTGTTTTTTGTACATCGCTTTACATGGTCACTTGGTACTACTCGGAGTAAAGTGGGTTCATTGTGACTCCGCTGCTTTGTGTTTCACCTTTCAGTTTGCATGGGACTTTCTGTAGCTGCACAGACGTGGATAGAGGAAAAAATGAAAAAGCAAGCAAAAGTTTGCCCTCAGAAAAATCACCAAGTGGATTATATGGGCTACATGGGCTAGACACAGATGGACTATGTGAAAAGAAGATTATTTTGTAGATGTTTTTGGTGACCATCAGGTTATCAATGCCTACCCAAAAAAAAAAATCAAGCTAAATCATCCCTATGTGCCAGTGTAACTGTACTACAAACTGTTTTTGCAGAAACTGCTTTAAACACAGCTGTGAAATCATTGTGGGCAAATCTGTGAATATTCTTCTCTGAAGTTTTTTTTAAGCAGAAATCAAAAAAGGGTGGTTTTTTTTTGTTTGTTTGTTTGTTTTGTGTCAGGGAAATAGACCATAGTTATGCAGAACAAATATATTACTGAAGTGTTCCCTACATATCTCCTTATCTTTCTCAAGCCATTCCAACCAAAAGCTTTTGTAAGCGAGTGGGGGCAGCACTGACCTTTTAATTCTGTTTATATGATGACTAGAAAAAATAAATCCCTGGTTGAGGAGGACCTGAACTTGTAGGAGTTGCCTCAAGACATTTTAAGCAACTATAACTGGGGGCATTTTTACAGGCAGCCAGCCCTGCTCCAACGCTCTTGGCTGGCAGCAGGCATCTGCGGGGTTGTCACTGGTTTAAAGCAGACACAAGGACACAGGTGCTTGTCCCAGTAGGCCTCAGAGATGGACAGTGCTGAGGTCTCACTCCTGTGAGCGCTTACAGCTCAACATCTTCTCAGGTGCAGTTTTGCTTGTGCCAGCACTGGGGCCTGGCGCTGAGACTGGTGGTCGGGCCACGGCTCCTGGGTTGCTGAGTGGTCGCTGGATGCGGAGCAACCTACCGGGTCACACAGGGGAACAGGACCCGGAGAAGAAGTCATGTGCACGGGGTGGGCGTTCCACCACCGGCAGGGACACGGTGCAGTCACCTGGGGCTGAGCACAGCTCTGCAAAAGCTCTGAGGGGGTGTTCAAGTGATGTGACTGTGGCATGACTGGTCCCAGCGCTTCCCTCGCTCTGGGATGGCTGCTCACCCAGCCCCACAAGGCACATTGTTTATTGAGTTCATGTTGAGATGGTTTTGCTCCCCAAAGTGGGTCCTGTGTGACCCTCTCCTCCAAGGGGCAGCTGTGTTACAAAAACCACATCCACGAGGGTGAGGATGCAGAGTTAGTGCACAGCAGCAAAAAGAGAGGGAAATGCAACGTTTCATCTGTGAGATGAGGGATTGCAAGGCCGCCTATGGGTGGGCAGGAGCTGGGGACATGTTGGTCCCTGTCCCTAGGAGTCAAACAGCAGCTTTCAGCACATACATCCTTTTTCTTCCTTTTCTTCCCCCCTTTTCTTTTAAATTTTATTTATTTATTGATTTATTTTTTTGCTCAGCTACTTGCTCCTACATCACTGCCTGACAATACGGAGGGGCACAACCAGCGCCAAAATCACAGCCACTCCCCAGGGCTGCCATCCTGCGCGGTGCTGGGCCCCTGCCCACTGCTGCCATCAGGGATTCAGGGCATTTCACAGCTTTCAGGCACAGGAACAAATTGTAAACTGTGGTGTTGCATCCATGTGTGAACACACACACACAGAGGCAGACAGAGAGAGCCGCCAGCAGCTGATGCTTCACACTAATCACTCTTATAAATGTCTCTAATTAGACCTATAAATACCTCTAACTTTCCTACGGGGAACAAAATGCCCAACAGGCTTAACGTAAACTCAGGGGAAAAAAAGAGTTAAAAAGACGAGAAAAAAAGCTATTTTTAAACCTGGCAAGTCCTAGACCGGCACTCTTGAAAATCCAAGCAGTACCGCAGAAATCCTAAATTGCAGGGCCCTGCACCCCACCGGAGCCCTTCAGGCTGCTGGGGGGGGGCGCAGCGTGGGCAGATTGGGGGTGAGCGGTCGGGGGAGGGGCTGCAGCCCTCAGCCTTTGTAGCTGGAGGGCGAAACATTGGGATCCTGCAGAGAGGGAACACAGAAACCCTCAAGGCAGAGAGAAATAGGCCTAGACAAAAGCCCGTTACATGGTTGCAAATCACCCCACTGCTGTTATTTTATTTACCGCTGTCCGCAGGAGGATTGTTTTCTCTTGCAAAATTTTAAGCTTTTTTTTTTTTCCTTCTTCCTTTTCCCCCTCCCTCCTTGCTTCACAACAGTGGTCACTTATCCCACAGTGCCACATACAGACTGAACTCACCCCTGCTCCTTGGAACGGCCCTGCAAGGAGGGGGTGCTGCAAAGGCCACCCCACCATCCGTGCCCGCCGCCCTGGCTGCTGCTTGGATGAAAAAGAAAATTAAACTTTTTCTTTTTCCCAGGAACCAGCTTATTTCGATGCCTGGGCAAGGAGCAG
This sequence comes from Chlamydotis macqueenii, assembly GCF_036417535.1. Lineage (NCBI taxonomy): Eukaryota > Metazoa > Chordata > Aves > Otidiformes > Otididae > Chlamydotis > Chlamydotis macqueenii. The sequence continues at coordinate 19,001,598 of NC_141564.1, read as the reverse complement.
AGCACGGCCAAGCCACCCTGCGTGTTTGGTGCTGCACAGGAACCCACAGACCCTCTCCACCTTCCCTCCTGTGGCAGTAAAAACGCCCCGTGGTCATCACACAACATTTTTTCATTAATCTTTTTCAAGGGATCTCGATATTATTTTTTGAGGGTGTAAGAAAGAGGAACAAAGGCCTCTGGAAGGTCACATCAGTTTCTTAGATGGATGCTTGGGAAATAAATTTCCCTTTCAGTGTCTCTGCAGTGCTGTGGAGTCACGATCACCTTCCCCATCCTATTCAGGCAGGTGAAGTTTAGGACTGCCAGATTTTAACCATTGTGGTGAATATGAGTCCTCAGTAAAAATGACTCATAGACTTTTGTGCTTTGAAAGAGGTATTTGCTGATGGTTCCCTCACCTTCAGCGTTAGGGTTCGTAAAACACCTTTTGGACATTAGCCACCAAGTGCATGACATTGTCATCAGTGTGGAAAGGGAGGAAGGAAGCAGAAAAGACATGTCGCTGGGGGGAAGATATGACTCCTGCCCTTGACAGAAACATTTTTTTTGTGGTGGTGGCTGTGGTGGCCTGCCTGTGGAGAGCATGCGGAGACCCTGGTGAGGTCCAGCTGCCCCAGCCCCAGCCAGCCGCCTTGCAGCCGGAGGTGAGCTCACCCTCCTCTGACAGGCATTCATAAGGTGTTTGAACAGGTAATTAGCGCCCAGACCAGGCTGCAGGAAACCATGCTGGTCATCCCTCCGCAGCACACGCAGTGAGCTGGAGGGCTGATTTTCGATGGCTGATTTACCCGGAACAAAGGTCCCAAACAGCACTGAGCGTCCGACTTAGGGATGGTAACTTTAGAGCCAATGGCTCCTCTCCCATCAGTTTAAAACAGTGTTATTTTTTTCTAAGCTGATAACATTTTAAACATATTGCAAGATGGAGTTTTCTTGGGAGGCAGGGAAACCCATGAATTTGCTATAAAAGAAACTTCTGTGAATAAAGAAACCTGTCCTGTGAATTCACCTGTTGCCAGCCAAGGAGAAATGTTCGGTGTTTTATTTCAATCAAGAATTTGCCGCGTATCTGGTGCTTTATCTAACCTCACTCTTTGGAAGATTTGATGTTACGCTTGGCAGAGCTCTCAGTCCAAGCTGCTTTATTGTGCCGCGCTCTGCAAGTTCTAACATATTATATCAGTAGTATTGTAGCAATAAAAATATAGCCTGAAATCCTCACAGAATGGGCAAGGTGCATTTAATGTGGTCCAAATGAATCTTGAATTTTTAATCAGGAGTTTATATAAGCATTTGATGCTGTTGGGAAAAAAAAAAAACTAACAAGCCCACTACTTTTTTTTTTTCTATAAGCAAAGCCTTAGAAATTTGCAGCACAGCTGTGGCTATCAGGAGATCATTTTCAGCCTTGATGAGCAACTGGATCACCTGCACCCAGCACACCCTCCTCTGCAAGCCTGGGAAGCCCACAAACCCTGCATTACCAGTTACCAACTGAGGACATTTGCCATGGGGCTACCAGTATAAATCTTTGCCACATCCCCAGTGCTGGTTTCATCACTGGGTTCAGTGCTGCTCTCCTAGAGCCTGAGCAATCCAACTACTTCAGGTGAGGCACAAGGGCAGAGGGTGCCGGGCAGAGCCATTTGCTGCACAGAAGGAGGTTTGTTCCTCATGCTCCTATACTTACCAAGCCCTGGCAATGCACCTTTATTTTTTAACTTTATACAAAGACAGAGCTGTCCTGCAGCAGCAGATGTTCATGAGTAGTCTCAGCTTCTCAGTGTCTGTGTAATGCTGCTGACTACATGGACAATGTCTGCAGTCTTGGCTACTTTCTTCAGCCCACAGCCTTTGTGGAGGTCACTCTCATGTGCTGAAACACGCATGTGTGCTCTGGTTGTTCGTGTCTGTATTTCTTCATGTAAACCTACTTTTCGCAAATACGGGGTGTTTAGACTGCAGCGTTTGGGGCTGCCCTCTGTCTCACGTGGCGGCAGCTCCTAACGAAGGTGGAACATCAGCTAGCTGGGGACATAACCTCTGACCCTATCACAGCTGGAGCCACTCAAGCCGCATCTGTCACAGCACTGAGACTGCCCATACACAAAATGAATTTAGGATTACTGCAATTCACCGGTCAATGTGGGGCATGGGCCTGTTACAACCTCTAATTATGGGTGGTAGTATCTTGAGCACAAGCAGTAGGATTTTGTTCTTATGATCTTAAATATTGGGCCTCATTCTTTGGTGCATCAGCTAAGGCTGCAAATAGGAAACCTCTTCTGCAGTGAAGACCCTACTTAACCTAACTCAATAGGTCCCAGCTGTGGTTTTTGTTATTTTAAGATCTGTGCCACCTGCTTGCTTGTAGTTCCTCAGTGTGAGTTTGGTTGGTGCCCAGCAGTTGCTGCTTCCTCTCTAGGTAAGGATTTTTACTTTTATTGCTATTTATATGTTTTTTCTTATAATTTATAAGGTATGGTGTTATTTTTCTGGAGAACAAGAAGCAAAATCCCTGCTTTAGGAGAAGGATGGGTATATAGCAAGTTCTGTTCTGTGAGAGGTGGGTTTTTTTTTTTTGTTTGTTTGCTGTTGCTGTAAGTGTACTGTGTGCATAACCTGTAAATGTGCTTAAATCTGGTACTGCTTTTCTTGAAACAATTCAGTTTAATGTGTAAGTTCATACTGAAGTTGAAAATAATTCATGCATTTAGTTTCAAATGGCTGTGAAGTTAATTCTGTGCTCAGAAAACACATTCTTCATCTGGGATCACAGTGCTGCGTCATAACTGTAAGTGGAATAAAACAAAGTTTGCAGCTCTGGTAATAAATATCTTCTTAACTACCATACTGCATCTTGCTGAGTGTAATGGTAGTCCGTGTCAGCACTGAAATGGTGAGTGGTTTTTAGGAGTCCCAGATATATTGTGAAAAATAACATAAGGAGTAGGTTAATCTTGTAAAAATAAGGAATAATGTAGGGAGCTGTGGTCTGGTCCTTCTGTAGACGGTGAAGCCTCTTAGTGTACTAAACACTGCAAAGGTGTGTGGTACAAGATGGTCGTGTTGACCATCAAAAAACCTGTCTCTGGGATATGCACAGAAGATGTTAATGTGTTAATAACCCTTGGATTGTTTGTGCAATTAGGGAATGTTTTCTAGCTTTGTCTTTTTGCCTGGGGTTGAGACATGCTCTTTATTTGGCCTTAGAAACATTTGTAACTGCAGGAATGGGGGTTTTAAAGCCCACCCCAAATGTCTGTGAGCACCTGGGTTTCCTGCTCTGGGCAGCAGAAGAAAGTGGGACTGTGGGGCTCAGCACAGACGTGCTGTGGGCACACAGCACCAAGAGCAGCAACGTGGATCTCCTGGTCCCGGGCTGTGTCCTTGCGCAGCAGCGAGGGCTGGAGTGCAGCTCGTGGCTGGGCTTCAGCGGAGACATTGGGAACGTGGGAAACCAATGGTTAAAGAGTCCTGCTTCTGTCTCCAAGGGGGATTTGTGTGGTGTTGTGGGTGAAGGCAACTTCTTTATCTGACTGTCCCATGTAAGTGCTTTTTTTCTTTTGCGTTGCTTGGGGGCTGGGAATCAGGCAGCCTCCTGACCCTGCAAGTCCCTGCACACCCTCCCACTGCATCTAAACACGCTTCCCACAGAGGATGAGGAGGGCTGGTGCTTCTTAGTGACAGAGCAGGAGTCACAGCACTGCTCTGACCTGCAGTGCCCAGCCATGAGAGCCAGAACTTTGGTCTTGGGGCTCGTATGTGAAAGATGGTGGCATCTGGGTGAATATTTAAAGGTTGTCTGCTGTCTTTAAATCAGCTACAGGGAGAGCAGTTGCCATGAAAACTTTTTAATGTGTTTTAACTCCAGAACACTACAAGTATCTCACTAATTGAATCACTTTCTGGCCTACTCATACTTTTTTTTTTTAAATCAGGGTGATATAAAATGTAGTTGCTTTTATTTTCCAGCAACACGGAAGAAACTAAAGAAAAGAGAGTCTAAGTGCTGCCTACAAACAGCTTTTGGCTCTTCATCTGTGCAGAACTTACCCTTATTAATTTCTGTAATGACTTTAATAACGGCTAATGTGATGCTATAACAAAAAGTAGTTATTAGTGTGCTAAGAGTTCAGGAAATAAATCAGAAAAAAACACTTAACTCACAGGAAGGTTTTAAATACCTTGCTGAAAGCTGCTGGACCCAGGCTCCCAGATCTCTCTCTGCAGAGCACACTTCAGCTTTGGATGAACCTTTAAAGACTTTAAACAGCTTGAGACTTGTAGTTTGCCACAGGAGCTTAGAGCAAATTCATGTTTCTAGGTTTTAAACCTTGAGCTGGAGTACAAGAGCCCTGCTCAGGAAGGTAAGGAAAGGTGTAACAAGGTCATTTTGAACCACATACATTCAGGTTGTACCTTTAAAGTCAATTCTAAATTTAATTGAAAGCTGAGGGCAAAGGAGGCAAGGTAGCAGCCATGTGCTGATTTATTTTGAAGCATGTGAGGAGCTGTGCTGTTGAATGCTAAATGAGCTGCAATCTTAATAAAATGGTGCTGGGCAAGTTGGCAGGAAGAGGGGCTGAAGATGAAGGATGAGATTTGGGACGGTGCGTGGGGGTGCCCATCCATGCAGCCTCTCCCCAGAGTCTGGTCCTCTCAAGTTGGTGGCTGCTTGTGAATATGTGAAAGACAGCAGTGAAGTCATGGATTTAACCAAAGCCTCCAACAGAAGATTTTGCAGGGGTTTTATTGCACTGGTGAAGTGATGGATGAACAGAGCCAACCAGAGATGGCTGTTTGAAAATGGAACTGCATTTTTTTCCCCCTTAGGCTCACTCTTTGAATAAGGAAGGTAATGTTATCTGTTAGGTGGCTTTACTGGCTGTCAAAAATTTGCATCACTTTGCCATAGAAAGAATGGTGATTGTTTATGGTCTTTTCTGCCTGAATTTGTGGTTGCTTCTATTGCCTTGCTGGGCTGATTCGTAGCTGATCGGTTGGCCACGATGGCAATGGGAAGTCTTGCTCTCTTGGAGTCTGAAACAGAAATTGCATAGAAATCTGGGCAGCATGGTGCTAGATCCTGAGGAGAAATACATCTTGCAGTACTTGGCTGTCTCCTTAAGCTGTAGGTATTTATAGCTGTCAGCTATTACATTTAAGTTGCTTGATTAATCTAGGAAATCATGTACTTGGGACAGTGGCGGTGGTGATGTCAATGTGTTTTTACTAGCAAGTTTCCTGTTCTCTTTGCTTTTTAAGAATGAGAAGTATATATAGAATTAACATGGGATGTTTTCTAAGCTGTAAGATAGGTATTTTTAATCTGTGTATCACATACATGCAGTTACTATCTATTTGAGTACAGTCTTTGCTTTTTTTATTTCAGAAATGCTCTGTAAAGACCTCCAACAACCACTACCCCTCCCAGTTCATACCAGGTCTTACTAAAAGAAGACTGTAGTTGTCTCCTCTAATCTAAAATTTCTGAAAATTGCTTCACAAGTCCGATTTGGTACCGTTGACCTCATTATTTACAGAGGATAAAATTAGTCCTTCTATCTGCATTACATATTAATTTCTAAGCCTGTTTAATAGAAGGCTTGTGTGGGTTTGTTAGTCATGTGTTGACCACTTACACCATGTTTAGACCCAAATCAAGAGCCTATGGTGAATTAGCCAAAATGCTTTTAAAGCATGTATTTTCATACCAGAAATTAAATTGCACTGGCTTCAAGATGATGATGATGATTTTTTTTTTTTTCTGGATGTTCCCAAAGGGGAGGGATAGGGATGTCCTCTCTTCTGTCATAATTCCTGCAACTTTTGGCATATTCTTGCCAATCTTTGGCTTGTAAATTTTTTTTTAATTTTTGATTTATTTTGAGTTAACTGCAGTGCCTCTGTTAAAATTCTTGAAGGAATTATTTTTTGTTTGTTTTTTTTTTTCTCTGTATGTTACTTCCCCATTAAATATATAAACCAAAGCCTTAACATTCTAATTCAGCAGTAAAACCAATTGCATTACGTAAGTATTGAAAACTGCTTTTTTTTTTTTTTTTTGAAGCTTATGGCAACAATACTGTGGTTTTTTTTTTCTTTTTTTTTTTTTTTTTTTTTAAAGCTTAAGTCAGCATTATCAGTTTTCAAAATGAATAATGCAATTGAAGTTGGTATTCTCACTTGCCTGTTATTGATCTAGGTGCTCTAATAACTTTGCCCTGGGAAGGTCATGATATGTGGTTTTGTATGTCTTTGTTCTAGCAGTGGTTTGGTTTTATCTGTTCTCCACGCCCTCCAAATTATTTACAGTTATAATATTTCAGCATAATTTCATAGGGCTTGTCTCTGTTGCACTAAAGTCAGCGGAAGCCAAAAGTGTGTCCACAAAGTTATTGAATAGCTAGAAAGGTATCAGCATGTGGTGATGATCACATTCATCTTTGTGAAATTCTGCTTGCCCCTGTCAGTTATGAACATCAATTTAGTCTGATTTTGAATTTTCTGCACATATTCCTGTGGAATTCTGCTTTGGCTTAAATCGAGTACATTGTTATTCTGGAAACAGAGGTTACTGTTTCTGTTCTCACGGGAGAAGTATGTAAATGCAGGTAAGGATGTTTTGGAAAAACTGAAGAAAGCTTAGACTGTGAATTTCTTCATAAACCATAAATCGTTATAATAAGATTAGCCTTTTACTACCTCTCTCCCAATTTCTCCCTAAGGCGTTTTTTTTTGTCACTTTTGGACAGAGCTGACATGGGAAATCCTTTACTCTTCATCTTGTTAATATATATATGCTTAATCATCCATATTTGAAATTTGGCATATGAATTAAGAGAATGTCTAAGCTGTGTTGAATAAGTGAAGTTACCCAGTGGTGCCGCTGGTGTAACACTTTCAATTCATCCTGTTACCTTCTTGTGATCCAATATTGCTTAAATCAGAATAATTGTGTTTGTTATAATGGCTTAATACATCTTTCAGAGGTATGAGTGACTAAATACATAGTTCTCCAGGCTCCTGGTGACATACCCAGTCAAAAGTTTTTTCTCTATCTTGAGACAGCACCTATCAGATCATATACTCCACTAGTTAAAGAAAATAGTCTTGCATGTTTATTTGAAAATAAATAGTCTTGCATGTTTATGTTAAAAAATAAATTTGGCTGTGATCTTGCAAGTAGTTAAGAAGTAGTTAAGCATCTACTTAACACTATAGTGCTACTTCAGCTAGATAATAGCTGGACTGTGCAGAGGATCCAAGGGAACTGAACTGGGAACTGAACTTCCCAATTTTTTTTTTTTTTTTTTTTTTTTTGAAGGAGGGTGGGAATTAGGTCAGGTTATTTTCCAAAACACACAAAGCCTGTCAATGAAGTAGCCCCAGATTCCTGTCCATTTCTACAGTTCAGGTGAAGTCAGAGGAGCTGATCTGGGTTGTATATGGCTGATGATTTGGTCCTTGCTGGACAACAGGTTACAGGTAAAAATTATTATCTGAAAAACTATTTTTACTCCTGTGAGTGTTATAACCTGATAGAACATGACACTTGCATTTTGTTGTCATGTACTGTGAGCTGTGTGGAGCAGGGGAGGCTGCTCTGCCTGCGGAGAGCTGAACCGAGCAAAGAACCCGCACTAGACCTAGTGCGTTGGTGTTTTACAGTCACCTACAGGTAAATTTCAGTGTTTTGATCTTTAGATTCCTAATTCAGGTTTCCATGATTCCTTGCTTTAACTTTTAAGGGAAAGCTTGAAACCTGAACTGATTTTTCACTTTTTTTTTAATGTGGTGTTAGTCCTCACCATGTCATCTCAGCTTACTCCATCTGGTGAAGTGGCCCAACAACTAGGAAATAAAAACTTAATCAGATCAAAGCTGTGATAGCGATCAGTAGCTATTCCATGCAAACTCTCCTCATCCAATGAACTATCATGGGTAACTTCTCCATTTGAAAAATACCGGTCTGACTAATTAAATTTATTCTACAAGTAATGTTTTGAGGTTTGCCAGTTAATAAAGCACTACCAATTAAGGTTATACTAGACATCTAGAGTTGCCTACCTATGGTTTATATGGTGTCTCTATCACTACATTACTTATGGGGTTTTTTGGTAATAAGTGTTGTGATCTTTCATTTGGTTTTCTTGTCTCTAATACTCCTGAGCTAATTAATATTTGCAGTCGTCTTTAACTATCAAATGGGTTTGCAATCATAAGCACATTCTTAAACCTCTTAGTACTGAAAGGAAGACCTAAATAACTTTTAAATCTGTGAGACAATGTCAAGAAATGTACTTGCTTAAATTTAATCCATCACTCTGTGCCAGCAACACATATAGCTGAAAGGTCAGAGAATCATTGAGAGGGAGAAAAACAATTAATTTGGTATCAAAAAGGTAATAGGATAAGGCCTCACCAACCCTCTCCTATTGTTCTGCAGCATTAACTTCAGCAGGTCAGATGCCACTGGTCGTTGACCTCAGGCTAAACAGGGTCAGCCTAGGCTGATTACAAAAGAGATGTGTTTGCACTTACCCAACTGTGTCTTAAAAAAACTGAACCCACATCTGTGTTGTTCCTGGGGAGGAACACACAAAGGGTAAACATTTTTCAATGCAAATATAACTTACAGAATCTTCTCCATGAGGAAAGGCATCTCCTGTCAAGGTGTGGTCTCTGCGTGCGAGTCCTTCCCACCACTGTGATGTGCTGTAACCCCAGGCCTGCCAGTGGGTGCGTGTCACTGGTGATGCACTGGGAAAATCTGCCAGGAATGGAACTGATGGAAGACAGTTGTATTCTTTTTTTTTTTTTTTTTCCCTCAGCTCTGCTACCACACCTCTCTTCAGTAGGAGGCCGGCTCCAAGAGGAGCTGCTGATGTTATGAAAACAGAAAATGCCAGTGAGTTAAATAATTCTGGAGTGGGGGAAGAAAAGGTCCCCAAACTTTCTCTCTCTACAATTCTGTTTTTATGCATGTCTTCAGTAAAGCTTATCCTGGTTTAGTGGATCTTGGCCTCACTGTGTCTTTTAAATTCACCTCTCTAAACCCTTGGGATCTGCTCTGTGCTCCTGCTAGGGTCAGTGGTGCTCCCCTCCTGGGGACAATTCATCGCACTGCTCTTGTGTGCTTAGCTGGAAGGAATCACTTTCTGCTGATGCTGGATTGGCTTCATCAGTGCTGTGCTGACTCACAGGTTGATTTTTCTAGTGCAGCTCTATGCAGTTAAGGCCCAGGTGAGGATTCTCTGTCTATCTCTCCTTTCAAAAAATGGTGATGCTTTTGTTTCACTTCAATCAAAGCTCACCATATGGCAAGAAGATGCAAGTTTCTACAAGATTTGTGACAGCAGACTACTAGTAGGGCAGAGAAAATCTGGAAGTCTCCTTATCAGAGACAGTGAAAACTCTAATGTCAGCTCGCTTCTAATAGTAAAGAAACCATGGTGGGGGGAGTAGGAAGAAACTGTGTGTCTCAGCCATAGAAATGGTTATAGAGGAGACAATCAAAAACATGATGCGGATTGTGGGACACCTGGCTTCTGCAGCTCTTTAGTTTTCCAAAGCTAACTTGGATCCTGACTGGATGCAAGTGTCTTATTTCTGTACCTTACGCTGGACTGCCCCATCCAGCTTGCAGCTCTGGGGTTCAGACAATTTTAATAATTAGAAAGCTGTAGACATTCCAGCTGGCAGATGTGAACTGGAGTATCGCTGTGTTGTAAAAACATTGGAGACTCTAGCTCCAGGCTAGAGACAGTTAGCTAATTGGGAAAAAAACCCCAAACAACAAACCCCTCCTACTTTCATATGGCATCTACGTGCTTAAATTTTAATGGAATTTCTCCCCTAAGGATACTCATTTAGTCTATGGATGAGACCTTTTGGAACCAGTGAAATTGGTGTTACCTTTATTGCTGGGATTGACCCTGCAAAGTGCTGGGCCTTCCCCACCTCTGCAAAGCAGGAGCGACAGGTTTGATTTTAAGCACCGGTGTTTCTAATGCAGATTGGGAGGGCTCCTAATTATACAACTCTTTTTCTAGGAAAGGAGCAAGTAAAAACAGGGCTATGACAATTGCTAGTAAATATATACTGCAAAATAGAGATGGGATGGGGAAGCAATGACAATCCATTGAAGTAGGAAAAGCAGGTATCAGTTGCGTCTTTAAAAATATTTAACTGACACAATGTTCTTTTGCTCTGGATTGCGCTGATTAAAAGCACTAATTGTGAAGATCTCTAGTATCTTCTTGAGCACTGCTAGGCTTTGTTTTGTGTTGACCAACAGCCCTCTGTGCAGCTTCCACATGTGAAGTCTTCCCTCTTGCAGCACTTCCACATTTGGATGTTCACTAGTGATGAAGACAAAAATTGTATTTGTCCCAATGGCTGTGACAGCCTGCCATGGTGAAGGCACCCAGGTGCAGGTATTTCTTCATCAGGAAGGAACATAACACATGCACATGCATACACTTTTCTCAGATGGCTCAGAAAACAAGGCAAAGGGTGGGAAATTCAAGTGCTGAATGAAGAATAAGTTGGATAAGTGGAAAAGTAAGGAGGATTTTGCCAAGCTGATACTGTCCTGTGGTATCTGTCACTTAGAAACCCAATTGCACGGTCAACTGCAATAGCATGAAACCCCACCAGTCCAGTAATCTCCAGCTTGTAATTGATGCTGTTTCTACAAATGTTAGCTAAAGCAAAAATCTGCATTAAGGTAAGTGCTGAACATCCATCAGCCTGACTGATTAGTCAAAGTAGGAATTGCTGGAGAAGTGCACGCTATTTGCCATCAGATTAAGTGAAGTTTTGCTTCCACAGTCAGAAAGCTAATAATTTGCTTGTGATGGGATCAATTCAGTTTTCAGCTCCACTTGCTGTATAAATCTCAGTGTTTGAGGGCACAGCTCTTCAGATCATGAGGCAGGCAAAATAAAAATATTTTCTGATTAAATAGATATCAAAAGACATTGGAAAAAAGCTTGAACTGAAAGATTGAGCAACTAAACTAGACAATAAACAGGCCAGACTCTTAATATAAAGACCAAACTGGATTTATCCATGGATTGTCTAAATCTTCTTTTATATTATTTCTTTTGTCTTCTATCTATTTTTCTTTGCCATTTTCTTTTCTTAACGTGTGATCAGTGGTTATTTGTTTCCATGAACTTGTTAATGTAACTATACTTTTGTGAGCTTGGCAGCTATGTTGCATACCTAAGAATGCATACAGGGTATATATGTTTTTACAATATAATAAATATATTGACTTAGTGGGCAGATAATACTGAATTTGACTCTTTTTTTAAGCATTCTGTAGTGATTATGTGTGTCCATACTAAAATTATTCCTGGTCCAGCCAAAATCCGTCATTTGCTGATGCTGAGCAATTACGTGGCAGGTGGTATTACTTTCCTTTCCAGCTTATGTAACTCCACAAGACATAATGAAGTAGGACTTTTATAATATCCTACGCATAGTTTCATTGAACATTCTAGTATTTAAACTTAAAATTCACTTATAAAAATGTTCTTTATTAATCATAGGACTCTAAAGCTTAGTAAAAATGAATGCAAAAGGGTGTTAAAGAGATTAAAATTTTGGTTTTCTTTGTATTCAGTCAAGTACTTATGAATAATTTTATCTCTGTGCTTATCTCCAAGGTAAGCCTCTTGCATGTAGCTCACCAAGAAATCTAGCAAGTATAGAGCAACTCTGCAGTTCAGTGGCAGCCTTTTCCTTGGCGAAGTGCTATGGGACTCTTCATGACTGCTGGTGGCCGGGACTCTGCTTTTACCACCACCAGTGATCACCTCCAGCCACATGTGCTGGAGTAGCAGATTTGGTGTCAACAGAGCACATTTACCTGAATCAGCTTGTTGATGTTCCTTCCTCAAAATACCCAATACTTAATCCCTGTAGAAAGCCCTTTAATTCCTGAGTTCTCAAAAAAAGTCTTCCCCCTAAATGCTGATGATGAGCCTCTTGGCCCTGTGATCTCTGACAGCTGTTATTTATCAGCACAATGGGGCAATTGCCCTGGCTGTGATCCCATAAGGCTGGTCCCACTAAACACCCTGCAAGCTAAGCCACTGTGATGCTGAGATCCTAATAATGTCTGAAGATACTTATTGATTAGCCAGATATTGCCCTGGACACATTGTGACTTGGCAAGCTCAACCCAGGGAAAAGATGAAGCAAAAAGAGTTGCCCCCAGAGCAGAAGGAAGCTTCTCGTACTGATCTGCCTGTCCTGGTGGGACTCCTGTGGGGCTTGAAGCTCCGTTGAAATGCTTCCCGTGGGCAGGGTGAGTTATGATGTTTCTCTCCTGTGTGGGTGCTGTGGCTTGTGTTCGTGCTGCATCCTTTCTATCTGCATTTATTGTATCACAACTGCCTGTTCCTCAGAAACCTGTAAGGTGGCTGTTTCCAAGGACCTTTTCCAAATTTAGTTGAAACTGGTCCTCAGGCTCAAAAAGAGCAGCTGACAACAGGAATGCCTAAACTGGGCTTCTCGTGCTTATCTGTGATGTCTTGCACAACTAGCAATGTTGTTACTTCTCAGACTTGCAAATAAAATCTCTCCACGAGGGCTTTCCCTTCCCTCGTGTGTGGTTTGCGGCTTGCACGCCAGTGGCTGGGCAAGCTGAGCGCGAGCAGGGGAATTCACTGGCAGGAACTATGCTTGTGATGTTTCTGTCCACAACAGAAGTGGGAAGAGCTGTAGCCTCTGTGGAGTAACTTTCTTTGAGACTTTCAGCTGACTTTTCTGGCCCAAAAAGGGTTGATGAGACTTTGTGTAAGTACCTAAACATTTAGATACATGTGAACTAAATAAAATCACCAAACCATGTGCAGTTTATTTGAGGTTACAAGGGCTTAATTTCTTAAGCATCCTTTGTTCAAAAATGAGCAACAGTTCAGCCTTTAATACAATGTTGAGCTGTGATTCATAGTTGGTGGTAGGAGAAAGCAGTGAATTAATTGCTTGGATCTGGTCAGCAGACAGTGAAGCAGCTCCCTTGTCAGTGATACTGTGCCCCTTCCCCTTCTGATTATTCACCAGAAAACATCCTATGGTCCCATTCATAAAGTCCAGTAATGACACAAGAAATGTCAGGAGTATCAGCTGGAAGAGTGGGAGGCTGACAGAGCAGCACACTGTGAGCCTGCGAGAGCAGCTCTGCGTTTCCTCTGGGGTTGTTTTCAGTTCTTTTGTCGTCTGATTACATGGTCTTTTATAATTTCTAATCTACAGAATAGAGCTATTTGTGTGCGGATTATGTGAAAGTCACAGGCTTATGCAAAAGAAAAACAAAATAATCTGAAAGTGGATTCTGTTGGCAGAAGTTAAACTTCATTTAGGTGGTTTTTATCTAAAGAGGAGTTTAATCTAGGGGTGTGAAGGAGAAAACACAAAACTTCTGTCAGTCTGAGATTCCAGCCTTATGGTGTTAATTCACCAGTGTGTCCTCATGTGTGTGACTTAAATTACTTGCCCCTATTCAGCAAAACGTATTTGAGACTGCTTAAAGGTTGATTTTATGAGTTTTAATGAATAGGAATGGTGTTAAATGTGTGCTAAAGTCCTTTGTTGATTTGGTGCCTGTGCATGTTAAATACTATAAACAAGCTTATTACATTTACTGTCTCCTTTACTGTTAATGAGAATAGTGCGTACTTATCCTGATGCCTTTTTTTATGTTAGTCTGTGCAAGCGGACGCAGAAGAGCCTTTGCAGAAAGAAGGAACTGTGGGATTAGGACTGGAACATAAGCAGTGAGCTGGGACATGTGTTTATATTGGTACCCAAACTTATTTGGGTAAATCTGGGTTTGCAATCTCAAGCGGGGAGAAAGTGTCTATTGAGTCATAGTAGAATGTATGTGTATAGAAATATATGAAAGAAGGAAGTGGTGAAATAAGTTGAAAATGGTGCCAGTGAGCAGTATAGTTTCTTGTGAGTCTCAGGATGGAAAGAAGGACTTTGAGATGGGACCTGGTGGAAACAAGGGAGGTTCTTCCTGGCAAGTGTAAGAGAGCTGAACTAGCAAGAGGGATCTGGGATTCCAGCATGGATGGAGGAAGGAAGGGTTTGCTCAGCTGTATGTAAAACCTCCCTCAGCTCCTTGCAAGGCCTCCGTATGACTTGCAGATGTGAATAGGTGTGTGCAGATGGCTGGTGTGATATGCTTACAATTTATCAGTATGAACTTTGGAAGCTGGCTTAAACTCCTCTTCTTAGCACCTGCAGCAGGCCCCATGCTATCTACTGTGCAAAGTGGACAGATGTATATCAAAGAGGTGCACTTTATTTTTCTTGGGTCAACATTTCACATGGAGTTCTAGCAGGATAGTTTTGTTTGTTTTTCATCAAGCCCCTTATTAGCATGATTCTGTTGGGGGGGGTGAATAGTAATGCCAGAATAATAGGGTCTGCAGTGGAGGGTGGTGTGCTGATACCACTGGCTTTGGCCTCCCAGGAACTGCTCTTCCGCTTGTGCAAATGCACTGTTGGAACAGAAGAACCTACCAAGCAAAAAGGCAACAATGTGCTTGATGCGCCAGTGCAGAGGCAAATGGTCCTGGGGACAATTTGGCTCTGCAACAAAAATGAATGGACCCCAGCCCCCAGTAGTGACTCTTCTGATATCCTGTTTTGCTATCAAACCTCTAAAAACTAGAGAAAGAGAGTCTTGTTGGCTTTGATAACTATTAATGAAGTGTTTTAAGAGAAATCTCGGTGCTTGTTGGATTGATGTATTTCGAGGTATTAAAACAGCTTCTGTATGGCAAAGCTTGATTTGAGAAAGAAATTCTTGCTTCTGGTTTAAGGTTTTCTGGCTTGAATAGGAGTTAAGTTTACAAATCGGGGTTTCTGCTTCCTGTTACAAAAACAAGTAATGTTTACTTATAGCTTACTACTTATGTTGTCTGCAGATTATGCAGAATGAATTCTCTTGTATCACCAAAAAATTAATTTGACAATTAACTGACTAGTTCTGTTAATCTGGAAACGGGAGGTCTGCCCAAGCTATCTAGATGCCCATCCTACTTGCGCGTTAATCTAGCACTCCAACAAGAATGTGATCCAATATACAGAAGCTTTCACCTTGCGGAAACATCATACAAAACATCTTGCTCCATGACTGCACTTGGGGAAAAAATTAAAAGGAGCTCTTTGCTTGCGGGTGCATGTGACTTCTTTCATTGAGTTAAAATGAGGCATTTAGCTTGTAAAGGCACGAAAAAAAATACCTATGGTATATGTTCTGCTTGCACTTTAAGTGTTTCCTTCAGAGTTTACCACTCTTATGTTTAATAGTAGGTTTTTGTCTCCAAGATTATAAAGTGGTTTAGAGGCTGTTGATGTAGGGATTACCTTATTTATCTCTTAGCTGCCTCTCAGAATTTGACAACTGTGTCCCACAATAATGCATGTTTACTTTTGTTAAAAAATAATCTGCATTATGAGGATCTAGTTCACAAAACCAGGCTCACCCACATAGTTTACATGAAGGCATGTATTTGCGTAGGAGTTTAGACTCATGCCTGGAGCAGGGAAGCTCATGCACGTTCTGTCCCAAAAGTAAATTGTTAAACTGCAGTAGTGGGTTTTTTTGTTTGTTTTGTTTACCCCTTCCTCCTCCTCCTGTCTGCCTCAGTGGGGCTGGACAAGGTGTATTTTCATAAGGCCAAACATGATCTGTTCTCTGGCAGACATTTTGAGCCCAACGCCATCCTAAGTGCTCTGTGTATATTGAGTCTGACTAGTGGCCAGAAGCGTGGTTGGGAAATGTGCCATCCAGGAGACTCAGCAGCTTTTGTTGCTGTTCTCCATGCAATGTAGATAGCCTTTGTGTTTGTCTAGCTATAGGATAGGAAATATGCATTTAATTCTTGTTTTGAAAACAGATCTGAAGTAACAGAAAGCACCATTACCACAAACCTCAGAAATCTGGAAGCAAGTTGAAAAGTAGGAGAGACTTCAGATCTTCTTGTTACTTTACAGGCTTTGCTTCTGGCTGTGGTCCCATACACTGTGGCTCACATCTTGATTTTTGTACAAAACTAAACTAAATCCTCAGGATGGCCTATTTATCTTCTGTGCCAGAAGCTCCAGAGTTAAAGACTTACCTTGTTGGTCCTCAAGAAGCTCCTGTTGTCATGTCTTGTCACTTTTATATTGAAATATTGTGGTTAGTAAGATCATTGATCATGGCTTTGATGCTAAGTCAACTCAATGTAAAAGTAGTTTACAGCCACAAAATATCAGTACATTTATATAGAGATATATACATTTACCCGTTCCACTCGGTTTCTTGTCTTTAGTCATAAGACCAGGTAACTTCTTTTTTTTGTCCTTGGCGCAGGTAGTGGTTTTTGCGGATGCTGTGCTTGTACAGCCCTTGTTTTCTGTCCTGCCAGTCAGCACCATCTTTGCTCTGGTAAAAATTTGGAGAGTCTGTTTTGTCCCTGCAGAAGGTCTCCATTATTAGAGAGGAAAACTTTGCCCTGTCTAGCAGAAGCTGCTCTGCCCCTTGCTTTCGTTTGAACTCGCCCTCTAAATCCAAGGGACATCAAAGGTTTCCCCCATGTGATGGAGGCTCCCTGGCCTGTTCCAGAGCAAAACAATGGCTTCCCTATATTCTGGGATCTGTGCTCAAAATGTGCCTGTCTGCCCGGCTAATGGGGCTCGGACCATTTCTGCTATAAAGGGCTGGTTGTCTTTTGCGTAACGGCCTTTGATAGATATTCTGAGTGGGTACACCCTAACGTACAGTGCAAGGAAAGACGGTAATTATAGCTAAGAGTGTTTTGTTTGAGATTAAAATAATACACAGTATTTGGGTAAAAAAAAAATGAACTATATTGTGACAGTATTGGTACAGATAATGTTTTTCTAGATCGCCCAAGGGTGATGCACAAGTGTGAGCATACAGTGTTTGTCAAGCCAACTTGAGCTAGATCAGGTAGCAAAAGCACTGAAGAATAGATTTTTTAAAAAGTGGGTTGACCACCTAAATGGAGGCAGTGGTCCCAGATAGCCTTGAAACATGTAGTTTTAAAACTTTGAGAATAAGCAGAGATGCTGCAACTTCATTGCTCTTTGCTCTTGGAATATACAGAGGAAGCTCATTTGCAGCCATCCTGCTGGCGCAGTTCTCTGCCCTATTTTTAGAAACCATGCAAGTCCTATTTTTAAAAAGAACCTACTTTTGAAAATCTAATTCTGTATCACTGGAGCCTGACAGATTGTGCCGATGGGAAGTTCTGTTGTAAACAAATCCACTGATCACTGCTCAGTGTTGTGTATTGCTGCTGTCTGACTTCCACCTCTTGAGCACAAATGTGTGATCTTCAGAAGTGGGTGTATCACTTGAAGGGGAAATGCAAAACTAATCTAAAGGCAAAGGTGTCTTTGGCTTTCTTTATTTTAATTACTTTTGGAAGTTTTGTCAAGATAGTTGGAGTTTTGCAGAAAGGGAGTTTGTGGGGATTTTTTTTTTGTGTAAAGATTAATTTTGCAGAGAAAATGAAATTTTATTTTGCATGTTTTCCATCTGAAAATGAAAATAATTTGACTGCAATGGAATAAAGCTAAATCTGAGGAGAGAAAATGAGAGAATAAAATTGAGAGGGAAAGTGTCTTTTACAGTTTGAGAAAATACTTTAATAATGAGGGTGTCCTGTGGGTGTTCCATCAAAAGGGACATTTGTGGCTAAGACTCGTGCCTGATATCAGGCAGGTTTGCATCAAGTTTTGCAAGGGAGGATATTTAGTGATCTAAGTTTTTGTTGCTTTCTTTCCCTCCTCTATGCCTGAGGATTTCTATTAAACTGCAAAGTCATTGTTTCCTCTGTAGCTTGGATTCTTTCCTGTAAGCAGAGATGCAGCGACTGCAGAGCACTCATGCAGCCGTGGCAGTGTAAGCTGGGGGACAATAGTTCACATCATCACGTATGTTAAGAGCCAGAACATTCCTGCTTGGCCAACTCTGGGTTTGACAAACATTGTTGTTCTTGTGTGTGCAGTATAGTATCACAGGCAAATAAGGAAAAATTACTTTTTATTAATAACTGTATGAATTGTAATGAAATAGTGTCTAATTCTATTTCAGTCAACCTGAAAAAAAAAAAACCCTCCTGTCAGGATATTGACAACACATTCAACTAATGAAATACAAGATGCAAGGGTTGCATCACGAGAACATTTCGTGTCAGCTAAATACACCTCGGGGCAAGCTAGAAATACATGGCTACTTGTAGGAGCTTGTGAACTTTCTGGTTGTGTCCTTTAGGCTGTTACATCCTGGAAAAACATTTGTTTCCTGTTGTTCAACTTCTTTGTTTTCAGATCACTTTCTAATTGACAGTACTTGTTTGCTGAGTCCAAGTCTACCTACAAAGGTAGACTATCTACTGCTCCTGCTGGATGGAGATGATTTATCTCCATCCATCTATTTTTATATCTCACATGGGGAGCACTATGTGAAGTTATTCTGAGTTATTGTGGTAACTCAAAAGTGAAATGCGTGTTAACTTTGAGGTATACTGCTGGGGCAGATGTGGGAATGTAAATCACTTGGGCAAAAACACTTTCTGGAGGAAAGCAATTTTACTGCAGCTTTTACTGCTTTGCTGCTTTTTTCAATACAGTGATGGCAGCTATTCTGGAAAATTAGACTCGAAAGACAAAAATCAATGAAATTAAGGTCCTCCCCTTCCCAAGTTAAAAATAGTTTCTCTCTCAATCATTTCTGAGGTATTTGGTAGTGCTTCCTTGTTTCTTCTGTGTGTTTTAAAATCAAATCTGTATTAGGTGACACAGCTTTGCTGCAGGCTGGCTTTGGCTTCGTTTTGTTTGCTTGTCACTGCTAGTCAGAAAGGAAGAATAATAATTTATTGATGTGGTACAGAAATGGGTGATTGCTGGTTTAGGGAACTGACCCTTTCTTAGTGCTCAGAATAAATCCCATGAGCATCTTTATAGACCTGCCTTGATCCAGCAAGCAGTATTAACATCCTTGTGCTATATGGCAATTCACCAGTTGCCTTCATGCTCTAGTGGATGCAGGCGGTAGAAGCATTATGGGCCATTCCCATCTAAAACATATCATCTCTGGCTGATGTCCAAAGGGTCAGTCCAAGCTGTCAATCTTAAAAGCCTAATTCTAATCTCCCCTCTTAAAATGTCCTATGAATAAGAAGAGGTAAAGGAAGGAAACTGTCCCCAAAAAGAGCAGATTAGAGCATGGTAGAGGATTAGGATTTGGAATGTCATAGTGTAAAACAGATACCCCTTGCTCCCGATGCTGCTTGATAGCAACTTTGCAGAACACTTAATAGATCTGGCTTGAAGTTTGCCAATTCAGTGATCTTGTTTCCCTGAGACCGTGCACTGGTGTGCTTGATGTGAGTGACTGGAGATGGCATACAGCCCCCTTCAGTTTAGCCACTCACAAATTAGGCATCCAGTTTGAGGGAGCTGAGTTTTCTCCCCGGCAGCTGGTGGTCAGGGCTGACCTCCTCTAAAGATTGCCTTCTTGCACCCTGCAGCAGATAAGGTGAGGTGAGTCCCACTCTGATCCTTCCTTTCTCCAAAGCGTTCATTTCCTCCACTACGGTCCTCTGGGCTCTGCTCGTTGCTTTGCAGGTAGAAAATGGCCAAGGCTCATGGACTAAGCACAGGCAAAAGCCAAGCTGAAATTGAGCTGGGGAGAGAGTTTATCTAGGGAATCGGTTATTTCTCTACTTTTGTGAGAACTGTATTAGGCTGAAATTTTGGGCATTTGGAAAAAAAAAAAAAAACAACAAATTTTGATCTCTGCTTTTCTCATCTGCTAGTACAAAACTTTGTAGTCCTAAAGAGTGATCCTATAACAGCTTCAGCTTCTTGGAAGTGCTTCTCTTTTACCACCATTCCTTCCTCTGTCCCCATCCTTCTGGCCCTTTGCTCTGGCATTAGTACTTGTCTTGGAATGAACTCGCCATAGGGCCAGAGCTTATCTGGCTGGAAACCAACCCACCCCCAAAAAAGGTGCAGGGAGGGCTGCATGGCAGCTTTGGGAATGTGGTGGGATTTAAGAACAGAACCCTTGTCTGCCTCACTTCAAACACATGAAAAAAGCCCTGAGGGTGAATTGTTGGGATCCACAAAAGTTTAGTTGCTAGTACAACTGCTTCTGTTGTAAGAGGCGAAAATTTGCTTGCTTGCTGCCTGCCTGGACAAAGGAGTCTTTCAGGTGATGCTAGCAGGTATCACCAACAACCTGCACAGTGGTCATCAGCCACCTTGGTCTACTGTCCTGTGTCACTCAGTCTCTGATGTTAAAGTGAAGGCAGAACAAAATGGCCAGGCTGGCTTTTGGATCCCTGTTTTGTAATGTAGGGAAGTGAGGAGTCTACACAGGTAACACTCGTTCCCCTGCTAATTAACCAGGAGGCTGTGTTTATAGACATGTTTTTCTTTCACTACCTGACTCTTTCAGGGTGTTGGAGTCGTCTTTTCTAGTCTGAGGAGTAGGGAGGACGAGGGATGGAGGTACAACACCTTATTTGCATTGGTCACTTATTGCCTGGGGCATGCCAGCCTGCAGGCTTCCTTAAATGCAAACTTATTTGTGGAAGTCTGCTGGAGCCTTTTGTGGACTAGTCTAGCCAAGAGGTATTTTGTCCCAAGGGGGAGGGAGGGAAATGCATCTGCAAAGTCTGCAGGAACTGTTATGGAGGCCTCGGCTTTGGATCTGCCTATACCTGTCACAGGGTAAACAAAGCGCCCTGGGAGGACTCGGGGTTAGCTGAACACCTTGGTCACACACTGAGCAAACTATCCCCCAGGTGTGCTTGCAGAACAGACTCTCCATCAGCGTCCTGTCATGCACAAAATGTTTATCCAATTTGTCAAGATAATCTTTCTTCAAATAAGCTCAGGTCCTAGGCCTCAAAACAGCCCAATTTCAAGCGGTATAAAGTAACTATTTTTTTCCCCTCTCCTTTGCTCGCCCTCCCCCCTCTCCTTTTAATCACTGTGTCAACTTTTCCTTGGCTTTAAGCAAACTGAAAGTAATTATATCATTCTCAAGTGAGTTACCATTTGACTGAGTTAGCTGATTTGTAAGTTACTTCAAAATGCTCCCAAGCTGTGGTATCCCTTTCCAAACACGCATTCTCAGATGCTTCACGAAGTTGAGCTCATCAATGACCCAACAAATTGTTTGTACAGGCACATATAACAGCTAACTAATGATAACTAATTTAGGGCATTCGTAAAGAAATAGAACTTAGATTTTTTTTTTTCTTTTCTTCTCTTTTTTTTTTTTAGTCTTAATGGTAGCTTTACCTATAGTTCTGGATTTCACTTAGGAATTTAAAAGAGCCTGTACATTATCATTTTCTGCTTGAAGCTGTCAATACATTTTAAGTTTATTCTGAAGTATGGATTAATAATAGATCAGATATTACTGCCTAAGACAATACTGACTCTTATTTTTGACAGACAATAGAGTTTCTTAGTTTTATTGCATACAGAATACTACTGTGATCACTCACAACTGTCAGATTGAAAGTCACTTGTGCATTTTTTTTCCCCAGCTCCTCCAAAGAACTGAGTGTATATCCAAAAATAGAAAGACAAATAATCTTCCCCCTGCCCCCCCTCGATATGTTTCATTCATCAATTTATTTCCCCCTCCTGCCCCAGGTAATACTACAGAATCTGTAATTTCATTTTCACTTAAATTAAGGTGGAACCAAACTTTATGTATGCACTTACAATTCTCTGCAGCTAGGATCCTTAATGCAAAAGGACTGTTGTACGTGCTGTTTAATTTTTAGACTTGGTGGGTAAAATCCTGCTCAGTTGGAGACAATGGGTATGTTCCTGTGGGGGTGTATGGGCCAGAAGTGGTCAGTCGCTTAATGGAGATACTTACAGGAGGAGCTGAGTAGCAGTTCTTCTGTTGCCTCTTCCATTGCCTCCATCGGTGCAACGGCCAGGTCATGCATACCAGCTTTTTTTGAGCTTTGTATTAGAAAACCTGTGTTTGAAACCTGATTTTTAAAGGGTATTAAGCAACACCAATTGCTATGTTAATGACACTTACTGTTTTGGGAAGAATTGCTGTGTTTACACAGACTGATATCCTATTTATTGTTTATGAGGGGGAAATGGTAAAATTTGCCTCTGCAGTAGATCATGAATTGGAAGAGAAAAGAAATATCAAATTCTGAAAAACAGCTATGTCCCTTTGTTCTCTTTGCATAGATTCCAGCTGGATTTGATTGACCAGACTTTTGTAAGTGGTAGCTCCTTTACATACCTCTGTCAGAGCAAAGGGGCTACAATGGGCAAACAGATGTGGAGTCTTGATACAACTGTCTGCCCCCCCATCAGTCAGTTCTAGATGTTCATAAAAATAAATCTTTAGATTTCAATATGGTAAAAAAAGGATTAAAAATGGCTAGAGATAATATATAGGTAAAGATTGGTATATTTACATAAGCGAGGAATGTGATAGTCAATAAATAGAACTTAATTAATTAAGATTGCCATTATGCAGCTGAGGACATTGAAGTGCTTAACAATTAATTAAGCCTCAGAACCCTTCTGCTTTATTGATAAGTGTTGTTATGACTATATATCTATACTACAATGGGCAAATGGAGACCCTGTGCACTTAAGTGAATCTTTTTCCTCAAGGTCACATAATGACTTGGCGATAGAATTCAGGAATCTTCACATCACCACCTGAGACTGGTCCTTAGAAAACATGTTTTTGGCATAGAAGGGAAGTATATTCATGCTGGTGTCAATACAGCTCTTCTGTCTGAGGAACCATTGTCTTTGGTTAATGTGGAGCACACGTATGTGCTGTTCAGGGGTTCTTTTGAATGATAAATTCATCTTTTCTATTGCATTGCCAGTCAAGTAATTACTGTCTGTGCAGCTTCACAACTGTTCTAAGTTTGTTCTGTGTCATTTTATTTCTGTTCATGCTTTCTCATGCTTCTGTTTGCGTAACTTGGTTTGCACATTATGCAGCACTTGTCAGACTCATTTGCAAGGAAATAACTGAAGAATTGTGCTGCATAATATTTTGAGTGAGAAGAAGTCAGTCTTCATCTGGTTGATTTGACAGTCCCAGGAATCACTTTGCTTAGTTGCCAGAGTGTGAAACACTGCCTGTGAATGGGTGTGAACAGGCACACACGCGGTTGCGAAAGGGAAATTGAAAGAGCAGCATGTCAAAACTAAATCTGGATTTTGTGGAGGTGAGTTGCTTATTGCCTGACTTGAAGGTAGTAGGAACTGATTGCTTTTGGGTAGAGCAGAGGCAGTGTCCTCCTTCACAGGTGCCTCCAAAGCTGTATTGTAAAAGGCTTTCCTTTCTGGGTGGTGATATGGCAAGATTCTTCTTTACTCTCTGACAGATTCCTTTGCTGGCCTTATGCAAAGAATCTGTCCCCATGCCCTGTGAAAATAATGATCAAGTACTGCCAGAGATCATTAGCTAGGAAGTATTTCTGACAAAAGAGAAGTGTTCTCTGAGTCTGTGCTCGGGCAGAAAAAGAGTGAAATACATATGGCCAGCCCCAAATGTTTACTGTTCAATGTTTTCAAAACAATGAAAATGGATTAAAAATATGACTTTGCCTACATTAGTGAGGATTGGAAATATGTCAGTCATAAAAAAAGGTTCCTAAATAATGACAAGACTCTAGGAACTGGGTTGCTTATGAAAATCTTGCTATTTTCTATAAGGCTATCACAAATCTTGTAGTAAAATGTTGAATTTCGGCAATAGTAATGTTGCTTTGTGGATGTTTAAAAAAAATTTCAGACTTATCCAATCTCTTAAATTTGTGGGTTTTTTTTTTTTTTTAAAAAAAAAAAAGCAGAACTTTATTCTTGTGTTTTCTTCTTTTGCAGCAGACCAAATTGTGCTGTTTTGCTGTGTGGAAAAAATGGTGGTTGTTCCCTGTGCACCCCATCCCCCCCCAATATTTTCACTTCTCTTGCTTTCCCTTTATTATTGGAAAAATGTTTTTAATTTCCCTTAGTTTTAGGATGTTAAGGATACTTTCATTTCCTTTTTCATATTTTTTTTGCCAGTCTGGATATAATGTGCTGCTATTGCCCTGTACTAATTAAGGCTCCATGTCCAGTACGGACACTCACCATTTTAGTGTCATGGCTAAAACAGCTCAAATCTGCCATGTGCAAGCGTATGCATGCACTTACCAATTGTGCTAAGGAAAATCTCTGTGACCTGTTGGCCCTGTGAGGGAATCAACAGTTGTGAGTTAGTCTTACTCTAACAGTGTACAGTCAAGTTGCTAGTAGTCGTTGGACAGCTCTGGACACAATGCTGAAGTAAAAACGTGGAGCTTTGATTCTCAGACCCACACATATGTGTAAAATTAAACTAAAGAAGCTGTGGTTACTGTAAAGCATTATGGCAGGAAAGTGGTCAGACTCCCCACTTGCATATTTGTTTTCTATGAGTGGTGAACGTGAACTACTGTCATTTAAGTCTGAACTCTGCTGAAACTGAAGGCAATTATAAATCTGTTGCTGTTAGAATATAGGAAAATGCTCATGCCTTTTGTTCTCGCTTTCTCTTTCTCCTGATTTATTAGTTGAATGTGATTTTCTTACTAGTATCTTGTCATGTTTTGGGAAAATCAGTATTTCAGATTTTTTTTTTAACTGAGAATGTATCACATGAGGAACAGAATCAGACAGCGGTGGTTCTTGGGGAAAAGCTCAGTCTCATTTTGCAGACTCAAGAAGTTCAAATAATTCTGACAGCATGCAAATGTCGGTGCTTAACCAGGGATTGTCACTGAACCTTTATGTTCATTGCTGCTTCTTGATTGAGTATTCATGTTGTTGTATGGAAGAAGAAGAAAAGGTTGTGAGATAATTCCTTACCACTCTGGCAAGCTGTGATCTGGGGTGTGGAGGGAATCATCTCTCTTATTTTGTCAGTGCTACTGCTTTGAACTCCTAGCTAAAAAGCTGTAATAAAGATCTGCCTCAAAAGGAAGGTCATCAGGCAAGTGCTGAGACTTCAGGAAGTCTTAAGCAAACCTACAGAGTCTTTTTGCCATTCAATTGCTCCATCTTGAGCCAGGCCCTTCCCTATCGGTGTGTACTGTAATGAAAGTGCCAGTGCTGCTCTCACTCCTGCTGCTCTAATGTGCTTCTCCCCAGCCCTTGTGCTGAATGCTGATTATTCCCTTAGGGGTGGTGCCCTGTGCATGTGGTTCGTTGTGTAGCGTCCTGGAGAAGCAATGAGTAGTCATGAAGTATGAAAGAAAACATGGCTGAGTCTAATCATAGAGGCATTCGAATACTAGATGGTAAATAGTATGTTGGGGAAGATGAAAACGTGATGGGGGGTGAGGGAAAGCAGCAAAGTTTAGCCACATACTTCAAAAATGGATGTTTGACAACTTTTGGTATGAACATTTCCACTTTTTAAAATAGCATATTCTGATACTTCCAATTTATTTACCTGTTGGGAGCCTGTTGTGAGGACCATGGGGTACAAGGGTAGTACCCTGTTACTGTACCCCACAATACAGGATACGTAACGATGGCTGGTGTAGACAGAGGGAGAATGTGCACAAGAGTTTAAGTAAAAGTATTCCTAGAAGTCCTTTTCTTGTAAATTGCCCCAAGGGCTCCAGCTGCTTGAAAGATATGTCCCAAGGGCAAACTTCTTCTCTAATAAGACAACAGAGACATCAGATCTTGGCAGATTAGTGCACAAGCTCTTTAATACCTGCACAAACTCTTTAGCTGCAAAGCTATTTTTTTTTTTTTCTCAAATTTGTTAATAATACCTTTGGAAGAAGTTGACCTAGAAATTGAAGTTACTCAGGAAGTTTGGTTGTGAAGCTCAACTGTTGTGCTCCAGGTGAAGTCTTAGAATTGATTGTGTAAGACTAAAGCATATTCCTTCTGGGTGAGAGAGTTTTGGCTGTTATGTTCTCCAGTCAGTGCAAACACACAAACTATAAAAGCTGTTTGCAAATTCTTTTCTTTCATGTGTTGTTTTTGTAAGTTGCCCATCAGCTTAATGGTTTTCCAGGAACTCTTTTTGTTTTTCTCTTCTTTTCACGAATTATTGGACAGGGTCTGTGCTCCAGAGTCAGCAGGACTGTACACTTTAAGTTAGGATATTCAGATTTGTTTTTCCCCCTCCCCTGTATCATTACAGTCTTTAGGAGCTATCCAGCTTTCTCAGAGATGCTCAGAGTTCAATGTTCACCATCCTATGATCAGATTCTCAGAGATTTGTGATGCTGTGGTTTGTTTATATTTTTTTTTGAGAGGTTCTATTATGCAAATCATATACCCACAATTATCATGGATGTCAACAGGAGCCCATAATCATTGTAGGGGATTATTACCTCTTGAGGAGTGATCCTCAAAAAACCTAAGAAAAGTAATTTGGAATAACAACTGTTTCCATTTCACTGATAGAAAAGTTTAGTCTTGCAAAAGAAGAAACAAATGTCTGGTTTGGCATCAGTAGGTACAGTTCTGCCCATAGAGGAAGCTGTAATATGGCCTCAACAAGAAAAGAAACCATGCAGTTTTAAGCAGATTAGATAATTGAGATTAGCCCTCTGTGATCTTGCTGTGTTTTCATTTATTTCAAAACAGTCTTACATAGAGCATGTTGAGCAATCAGTTGAAAATCACGTGCAAACACTGCCTAAGTACCGATAAGAATCGTGGAGGTAAACAATGAATTCCTACTAATGGCTAAGTCACCAAGGTAAGATCAAGTCTAAATACACACCCTTAGTTAAATATAATTTCATTAACTCAGGTTATGTGGCTTTGGTGGGGGGGGGGGGTTTCCTCTCGCTTCTTTCCACTTTCTGATGCTTGTTAAATGAATTGCATACAACTAATCCATCACTTTCAACTTTATTTGTCTGTACCAGAGATGTGTTTTGAGCTGAGCACTAACCTAGCTTGGTTCTGTAAATCTAACAGCAAATCAACACTGGATGCATGTGGTAATGCTGGTTAGGAAAGTGTGATTTCAGTGCATTTTGCATATGACACTTCTATATCTGAATTGTACTAAATAATTAGCTTATCCTAATAAAAGAAAGACCATGGCCTATTATAAATACCCAAATATCACAGTATTTCCCATTTAGATGACACACACAGATCTTACTGGCATGTTGTTATTGCAGGGACTAAAGCGTTTCTAATCCCCTGTTAACATGATGCATTGTGCACTATGCACTTGATGTCATTCACTCATCCTTTCCCATTCTCTCCCATTCTAGAATTCTACACAGATGTGGTTGGGTGTTATTTTGGGAGGGTGTAGGTGGAGTGGGGTTTTCATACTCAACAAGCAAGTCTAGGTATTTTAAGTATAAATAGTTTATCACTGGTTTAACACTTTTGTGGGAAATCCTAACTTGAGTATCTAACTGATATTTACATCTCAGAATTTGACT
Source organism: Chlamydotis macqueenii (assembly GCF_036417535.1). NCBI lineage: Eukaryota > Metazoa > Chordata > Aves > Otidiformes > Otididae > Chlamydotis > Chlamydotis macqueenii. The sequence continues at coordinate 18,974,078 of NC_141564.1, read as the reverse complement.
CTATTTGTAAGACTTGCTCTTCCTTTTTGTGACATCTCATGTCTTTTGCCTTTTTTTTTTTTCTGCCCATGTATCCATTTGTTTGGATCGGTTGTCTTTCCTTGGTTTTTTGGCCCACCATCCCTTCTGAAATATTCGGATTCCCTTTTGCTAAATATTCTGCAGTAAGGCTTCTAATCAGCAGTGCAGCAGATAAAAACAATGGGCAAACAATGTGAGGGCTCCCTTTCCCATAGGGAGTTCTTGCTCCCGTGAAAAACATTCCTACTTTAATATTTCTTTCATCCTCCCTGCAGGACAGGTTTGGTTTTTTTGTGTGGTTTTTTTTTTTTTTTTAAGGCAACGGAAGACTCTTTACCCTTCTCAGTACTGCCAAGTGGTCCAGTCCTAAGGAGACAGTTAACACATAACAGATGACAACAAATAATAGCAATAATTGAAGCATCCGTTGCAATGGATTTAGAACTTATTGTCTCATTTATCAACTTGCATAGAAAAACAGGTTTCCTTGCTGTCATAGTCAGTAGCATGACAAGGAGTAGTAATAAATTCTTCAAGAGGGAATACAATAAAACCAATAGTGGAAACATATGGGCTCTCCCAACTCAAGAAAGGAAAAAAAAAACCCCCCCAAAAAAACCAACAAAAAAACCCCACCCGGTTTATATGCTGATGCATGGTTTGTCCTATTACCTGGAACTATGGAAGTTTTGGTTTGTTTCTGGTGGTTTTTGTTTTTGTTGTTTGGTTTTTTTTTTTAATTTTTATTTTATACCAATGGCATCTTGGGCTAATGAATACTGTAAGTGCTCACTATTCATCCCATGGCTGGACCTCTTTGTGTTAACAAAAAGTTAATTGCTGCCTCAAAGAACTTAGAACCTTGGAGAAGAACTAGAGATGGATAGAAAGAGATGGAAGAGTGCTTTATGAGACTTTATTGACCAACAGGAAAAGGAGTGACTGCAGAATGTCAAAGCATCACCCATTATTTTTGGTGAGGTTATCGGAGAGGACGTGAATGAGTTAATAGTCTTGCAGGTGGTTGCAAGGAACTCCCACTGAACACGAAGGTAGTGTGGTTGAAATAATGAAGGTGTTTTTCTGTGGAGGTAACAAATGTATTTCAGACTGGTATATTGGGGTGATGATGCAGAAGATGGAATCAGGAATAAGCTGTGAAAGACCTTGCCAAGGAAGATAAGCTTATGTTTGATGTAATACAAAAGGTGAACGAGCTGAGAAATGGAGCATATAGTCAAAGAGATGGGCTAAGGAATGATCTCTCCCATGATGAGACAGGAGTGAAACATTCTGGTGTGTAATTTTGGCCAGAAGATAGTGGCAGATAATGTTGGGGATGTTCCCAATGTTATGCAGAACAACTGTGGAAATTGTCTATATGGGACTCCAGAGGAAGCTCTGAATCTAAGGTGGCTCTTTGATACTGGTGAGATCTCCATCCTTAGGATGACAGAATAGTCGTGGGTGATGGGGAAGATGGTGGGATGGAGAAAACTAGGAAGGGAGAGAATTTTATGCATCTGCCTTGGATATGGTCTGATTTTATTTTTTTAAATACCTATCCCTCATGGATAACCTAGCAATAGAAAAAGATACAATTTGGAGCATCAGGGAGATCTGGAGTAGAGGTGGATTTTTAGAGCCACTAAGATATGATGAATTTGTGAATAAGATCACTTGTGTAAAAGGGGTACAGGGAGACAGGACAGAGGATAAAACCTCCCCTGCTCCCAGTGTTGCCACTGTGAAAGATAAGAGAGTGAGCAGATTTTTACATAGGGACGCAATAAATTACACACTTAAACATGTTCGCTGAAGCTAAAAGGCAGCATACCTTAACAGAACATCTCCCTGTTCTTGTACTGCAGAAGCAGCTGTATGAAGTACCCATTTTAGTCCTTTACAGTTCATTATTTCTTAGATTTGTATTTGCTTTTTCTCTAATCTAAAGAGCAATCATCTCAAGACGGTCAAGTAAGAAAAGTAATTGTGAACACTGTGGCACATAAGTAGTGCATAGGAAAGAGCTGAAGTCATCCATTATTACTGTTAGTCTGATTTGCCTCTTCAATCACTTTCATCTCTATGCACTCAATGCCCTTTTCTTGCTTGGGAAGCCGATCATTTAGCTTTGTTCCTAGATTTATGCAATTACAGATACAAATACCTGCTGTATGTTTTCTGTGTTCAGAATTCTGGCATAAGAAAAGGAAACTTCTAGGTGTGTTGCTGTTACTGTCTGGGGAATGATCTAAACTTCCAGCAATTCCTATATTTCCGCAGAGCGTAGTTGGAGAACACAGCTTATTTGTTGCCTGCGCTTCCATTTGCAACCTTTAGTCATTTAATCTCATAGTTTGTGTTTGGAGTGTTTGGATCCAACACTGTGGTGTGTGGTGGGTGTATTTTTTGGTTTGGTGGGGTTTTTGGGTGCGGGGTGTGTGTGTGGTGTGTGGTTTCTTTTGGTTTTTTTTTTCTTTTTTCCCTTCCCAGCTGGAATAGGGAAGCATCCTTGCTACCTCTCCACTGTGAGAGTTAAGGGTGTCTTTTGAAGACTACTGGGGATGATCTTCTTTGGGACCTGGCACAGCATCTCCAGCAAGCGCAGTCTCAGGTGTGTGCTGATGTGCTCTGCTGAATAACAGTGATTGAAGAGATGCATGGAAAGCTAGCAGAGATCTGGCTTGCTGTGGCAGAAATGATGTAAGAGTCCCCTGTCCTTTGCCCTGAGCTATGTTACTCCATCTGTGAGAACAGCAAAGCAATACAAATAAACCACTTGCCTCCTTTAAGTCATCTCAGTTTACTTGCCTCTCTGCTGAGTTCGCCCCTATCTGGATTGTGATCTAAGGCTGCTACTCCAGGTCTTACTGCCTCTTTGTGCTAAGCCTGCCTCCAGTTTTGGGAAAGTAAAGAACAATTTTGAGTATGGGAATGCATCACGGGAAGTTTCCTAGGAAAACAAACAAAAAACCCCCAACATTTAAAATCTCTTTATTTTCTGTTGAAATTAAAAACTGCTCTGTGTGTATTTAAATAGGAGGAAAATACCTCCTTTAAAATTATGTCCAGGAATCCAGATGTGGTCTTGTGAATCTTAACTGCTGGCTCCACAGCTTGTCATTTAAGAGGTTCAAGAGGAGGCAGTGTGGAATAGGAAGCTCCTGAGTGACAGGACAAAAACATATCTAGGGAGGGAAGGAGCTATGTGTTGCCAAGGGTTGACTCTTTAATGTCATGCAGGAAAATATCAGTCAGCAGTGTGTACTAAAAGCAATGTGAAGGCCATGTGATGTTATATCCCAAGTTGCACTTAATAAAAGTCAAGGAACAGGTTTGTTGTACAAACAAGCTGCTTGTACTCCAAGCCAGGCAGGTGGTGGCCATGGCTAGCTCAGTGGCTGGGTAGATGATGCTCTGGCCTGATCACAGGGTTGAGGATGGTGTGGGATTTGGGTCTGAGTAGGGAGGGAGCAGTGTGGCGCCTCATGAATCTTGGCCTCTTGGTTTTCTTCAGTTTAGAAAGTGTGGCTGATCTTACATGATGGATTGCAAGGAAGGATTTTTTTAGCGGTGTTTTTAGTACCTTTGGCTGGAACGGGAAAAGGATCTCTTTGCAACTAAATCTGACCCACCAGCACAACCTGAAGATCTGAGGTTGTATTTCAGAGGTTAATCCCATCTCTGATGTCAGGGGCATGCTTAACCCTCTTAATAAATTCCACCTGCCCAACAGCACATAGCTGCACATTGCCCAAGCCTCAACACCTGAGGAGGACACATTGGGAAGGACAAGTTAAATAAGCTGAAAATTTGGAGCCAGTTTTGAATCTGTCCAGAATGAGGTGGAAACTCTATTTTATGGCAGCTCAAAGTTTGGCAATTAAATAATCATAACCAAGTCATTTATTGGATTTGAAACCATTGGCCAAGTAAGATTGTTGTTGTATCTATGAGAAACTCTACAGATATGCCTGAGCCTTGTGAACCTGAGGTTTTGGGAGCAGGAATAAAAAGTTAAACACCAAAACAGCACCCAGGTGCTGTTGTTAGCAAATGTTTCCCCAATAATTAGATCACCCTGTGGTGGGGACAGTGGAGCCAGATGGTGCAGGAGTGTTCACATTGTTAAAAACCAAGAGAGGCAATGAACTTTTACAATAAATTTCACTTTCCATGTCTCTAACTACAAGATTTTTTTTCCTCTTTCTATGTTATCTTTTGGCAATGCTGACAGTTTTTTCTTATTCTTTTGAAAGTATTTTCAACATTGCACAGCTGTTTGTTTAATATGTCTCTAGTGCCTCAGCAGATAATAGCAAGTCAGAGCGAATATTTACCTTATTTCTGAAGCACTATTCCATTCAGCACTTCCAGCACTCTGTTTGGCGGTTTCAAGTGAGCAGCGTAACACTTTAATTTTTCTTTACTTTGGGTATTCAGTCACTCTAGAACAAGTCTATTGCTCATGTTCTTTCTCCTATTATCTCTTCTTTCTCATCAAATTGTAAATAACTTCGTCACCTCTTTTCCCTGGCAGACTTTCAAATTTTTATTTGACAGGTTTGAGTGACCTCATAGAAAACAGCAGTTCCCCTTGCCCTCTCCAGAAGGCTGCAGAGTGCTCAGGAAAGTACCTTGGGGTGTTGTTACGACACTCCAGTCCAGCAGTACCAATTAGCTGAAAAGCAGACAGCAAAGTCTATTAACATAAAGAGAAAAGAACCCCAAATACTACTTCCCCCGCTGTGAGAAAACTAAGCTGTGTTTGTTCCACCACTCATCACAGTGTTGGTTTAGGGGTGGATTCCCAAAACTTCTTAGCATTGCTTCCGCCAAAGTCATAAATCTCTAATAGACTTCTAGCAACCGCTGAGAACCGAAACCCGGAAAACCTCGTCCCCAACAGGCAGCTATGGAGGGAGTGAGGGAGGCTGTTCGCTGCTTATTTTGTACTTGTGCAAATGAAGTCACTCTGAAGAGGTTAAGAAATATTTTCCTTACTTTTCAGAAATAAGTTACTCGCAGCTGAAGCTAGGGCATTTGTTTGACACTATTTTTTTTTCACTGCAGCGTGCCACAACATAGTGCTTCATAGTGAATGCATGATCGTAGGAATCTATTCTGATCTGAGCAAGATAGTTTTATATTGTATCTAAGCATCTGTTCATTTGAACCAGATCAGGAATTCACTCTATCTTGGAGAATAGGTAGTAAGTGAAATATTCTTCAGATGGCAAGGGTTATTTTTTGTACTTAGCTTTGATAATGGACATTACATCAGCCAGAGCACTTCTGTAAAGGTCTGCCAAGTCCTAAATTTTCAATAATCCCACTTCCTTCTCTTAAAATTGAAAAGGTAGTGACTCCCCTGGGAATGCATGTCATTTCAGCATTCCCGTTGACTGTGTATTCTGAAATGCTGGAGTCTGTTTGCTTAGTAATCCCCTTGTCTGTGTAAGTTGTTAGGGGTAACCAAAGGCAGCTGATTACTTAATTGTATAAGGCAGGAAATCGGGTTCTTTCATTAGTTCCCATAATGTTCTTGAGAGCAACCAGTATTCTGCCTGACTGAGTTTTCGATCCTTTAATTCAAAAGATATACTTTCCCGTGGCATACTCAGTGACCCTTTATTCTGATAGGCTATTTGCTGAAGAAACTGAACATTTTAGATTTTTAAAAGAAGCCTAAACTTTCTAAATAAAAATAAAACATTATCTCTCGTTATATGACAAAACATGTTGCAACCAGAGGATAAATATAATGTGTAAGGTCTTCATGTCACTTCTCAGTTTTTTTTAAGATAATTTTTTTGTGTGTGTTGCTCGAACTGATGGGCCCAAATAGGGAAAAGAAATATGACCATCAACTTGCTGCAGCCATAGAGATCTGCTTTTGTTCAGTGTCTCATGCTTGGGAAGCCCTTTTCCATTCTGATGATCAGCTTTATTTTGCTGAGATTATTAGAGTTTGGGGCCAAATTTTGCCAATGGACACAAAACCAGCACATAGTTGTCAGAGAAGATGTTCACAAAGTTCATGCTTTGCCATGTGATTAGGGGTATGTACAAAATCCTTGGTGGTGCTGGTGGGGGCTGTGGCTCAGATATGTTCCCCCCTCTGACCCCAAACATGTGCTGTGAGTTGGAGCGTGGAGCTGGCATGGGCTCTCTGTGCTCTTGCTGCCTGTCAATGCAATCCTTGTGACTCTGAGAAGCAGGGGAAGAAAGGTACAGCTGCAACCTGATCTTCAGGAATATCTATTGGGTATATCATTGTGAAAGAAACAGCAGATTTTTTTTTTCTTGTTTTGTGCCCTGCCACCCCCTCCATACAGTTAAGCTGATACAAACATGGCACTTGCCTTGCTCTTTGGAATCTGCTTATAAACGCCTCCTCTTGAAAACCCCAGAGGGTCAGTTTGTGTCAGATTGTCCTTGTTTTCATGCCATTGAAGTCAAGGGGATCTTTGCTGTAGAATTCAGGGTGCTTGTGCTCAAGTCTGTCATGAGTCTGAGTTGAAAGTTTTTTTTTTTTTTTTTTTGGAAGTACCTTCTATGAATCTTCTGCAGCTTCCCAGGACTAGTATGTCCTAGGATAGTTTGTTATGAGAGATTAGCCTTAATACATTAAGTGGTGCCAGATGGAGGCTGGGAAACAATATTGGAATCTTTCTGATGCTTTTGGGTAACCTTTAGTTCCATAAATTATTAAAACCCTCAAGCATGAATGCTTCTCCAAAGATGTCCCAATATTTCTGCTCCTGAAGAATTAAGGGTCTGTTTTGCCCTAGCAGCTTAGAGTGCAGTGGGCACTGCTCATGTAATCAGAAAGATGAAGTAAGCACACTCATCACAGCAAGAGCAAAGTGTGCTGCGTTTCTCCCTACCAGCGTGCTGGGGTGAAGCCTTGATTTGATTTCTGTAATAACAGGCTGCCTCAGGTAGAAAGTCTCCTCTACCCAGCAAAGATGTGGTACGCAGCTACTATGCCCTACGTTTCCATGCCCTACATTGCCTGTGCTTGATAACGCAGAAGTAGCAGGGGAACAGGGAGACCCCCCCCCATCTGTTATCACGCCTCACAGCAGCAGTGCTGCTCTTGCATCTGATGTGTTGATGGGGAGCTTGCAGCCCACCCGTTCAGTACCCCAGAGTCCTCTATGCTGTAATATTTTCATCTATCTACAAACCATTTAAGACAATGGATTCTGTCCTCCTCACTCTCTTTTTGGAAAATCAGGTTATAGAAAGGCTTAGCACTCATGGAAGGTGTACAGAGAAAAGAGTTAAACCAAGCTCTTTCACTTCTTAGACAGTCTGCCAGCAGACAACACTTAGCTAATTTGAATTAGTCTGTTATGAAGTTAATTCTCATTGTCTGAATCCAGAGTAAGCAGGGCAGTTTTTCTGATGAACTCCTATCTCAGGCCATTGTTGTACTGCCCATACTAAATGGGATTAAATGGATATATTCGCCAGACTGAGCAAAGATACATTCTAAATAAATGAAAGGATGATAAAACCAAAAGGGGATTTGTAAGGCAGGCTTTTCCTCCTAGAAACAGTGAGGACAGAAGCCTTGAGTTTTAGAATGATTTGGTGTCAAAATTCAAAGCTTTCTGAATTCTTATTAACTGCAGCTGAAGTTACAACAACCTCTGGGAATGTGTGACTTGCTCTTCAGGCTTGTGTTTTTTTCCTGTTCCTTGCAACTACCATGCACTGTTATGGAAGAGGACAGAGACTAGGAGGAGATAATCTGTTCTGTCTGGTGGAGCACCAGCTCCACTCTAAACTTGTCTCCCATGGTCGCACATATATATTTGCAATTTTATGCCCTTTAAATAAAAATATGGTAATCGTGGAATGGAAGCTCATATTGCTCTGGATGAGAAGAAGGGCACAGTCCTGTCTCCATTATTAGCTTTCCCAACACTTTTAAATGATCTTTTTCCTGTGTCTTGTTGTAACCTCTTATCAGTACGACTGTATGTCCTATGTTTGATATCAGCAGGGAAGAAAAGCAGCAAATGTCCTCTGCTACTGTTTTCCAGGTGTTACTCCCTGTCTTGCTGGTTCAAGCAGAAAAGCAAGGGGAAAATTTGAGCTACCCGCAAGACTGTGGATAATTTCAGTACTAGGTGGCCTGTTCATACTCCTCAGCAATGAGTTGGTTTTCAAAAAAACTCCAAACCTCTTCTGCCGCAGATCCTCTCTCCACCTCTTGTCCATTCCCTGTAGCTAAAGCTGGTGCTTGTCCAAACTGGACTTGGGTACCCTGTGTGCCTGCACTGGTGCTTAATGTGACCTAAGACATTCTAGGAACAACTTCAGGAGAGATGTTTCCTCCTACCTGTCATACGTCACTCGTGTTGCCTGTTCCTGTCACTGAAAGAAAACATTGCATTCATAAACTTGTAGACTTCTAAAGCATAAAAACCAAACAAACACAACTTATTAAAATTTTCATTGATCTGTATAGGCAAAAATATCTCTTGTGGGATATTTTCTAACACTTCGGACAATTGGACTGCTACATCAAAATTGTGCATGTGGGTGAGTTGCAGGGTTATTTCAGACAAAGATGAAAGTAGCTTGAGAAGAGGAGCCTTAATCACTGAGCAAAGGTGTTCACCTAGGTTAGACTGATCTGGGAACAATCGTGTCTGTATGCCATGCATCTTGGTGGATGTGGAAAAGGTGAAATGAACTGTGAAAATGTTTGCAAAACACGCATTATTTCAGTGGACTGTGGTGGTAATGCCCTTCTATTGAGTTTGCGTGTTACTTTCCCTGGATTTGTAAGAGGACACCTTTGCTGGTTGGTGGCCCATATTGACATAATGCAGAACACAGATCTATAACGAGGTGTTTACTTTGGATCTGATTTAATGCTCATGGCAGTTGATGAAAAATCATCAGGTGATTTAAATGCCCTTTTTATATAAATAGAATAGCAATTTTTTTTTTCTTAAGGAAAATGTAGGGCTGCCTAGAGGTGTAGAGACTGTAGAACCATGTGAAGAGATTTAATTTGAGTCTAAATTTCAAACAAATACGTGACTCAAATTAATTGGAGGTTTCTGCTTCTAACTATAACATTTCTTATCGTGTAAAGCATTAAGGCAGCATAACATATACAAGACAAATATTAAACAAAGGTATTATGGATGGGAAATTCCTAATCTAGCTCACTATGTTGGTACAGTGGAATTTTCTTAATCCAATATCTGATGAAGGAACAAGGAGAGAATTAATTTACTGCACACTAATTACTGAGGAGTATGCACTGTATATACAGTGAAAGGCGCTGAAATGAATACTTGATAAACAATATCTGGCAAATTAAAAATCTGAAATGTTAAATGAAATGCAAATTAAAAATCTGGACTGTTAAATTAATTGAATGCAAAAAACCCTGACATTAACTATCATCAAGGGTCAAAGTTATATCAGCAAAAGCAAAGCTATTCAGAGTTAAATCCTACTTCTCTCTGTGATTTACTTGTTGTGAATGGGTGGGTACTAGGGGAGCCCCAAAGATATGGATGAATTTGCATACATGAGGAGCCATCCTTTCTGTATGCAGTGCAAAACGCACTCCTAGGAAATGATGGGGATGGTTTGCACCTAAAAGAAGGTCTACTGAAATGAATGGGTCACTTGGGTACAGGCAAAACCCAAGACCTGTGTTGTGCTGTCTGTACCAACTTCAACTAAGCTAATGGTGTAGAAGTCTTAATCTAGAAGAGACTTGATTTTTGTCTCTTGCACTATATTTTAAGCCTATTTTTCTCTCTTTCTCTCATCTTTTGGTGAAATGGAGACTGGAAAACACTACACTGTGAAGATGTAAGATGTTTCTAAGAATTAATTTAAAGGAAGTTAGCTAAGGCTTTGTATATACTCACATATGGATATTAAACCATCATTTTCAAACAAAATATGCCCATTAAGGATCTAATGTTACAAATACATATGTAAACTTCTGATCCTATTAAAGCAAATGCTTTAAGGATCACGCTGCTTATATCAACTTGGTCAACAAGAAACCGAAAAGATAGGGAAAATTTAATATTTATTTCAGAATTCTGGGACATATTACAAACTACACATTAGTATGGGGCTTTTATTTAACCAATTTAATTTTTAACTTGTTTTCCTCCATTTTCATGTTTATTAATCATTATTTGTATAGAGTATAACATGATATAAAGCACTGAGTGTGAGAATTGTTCCAGATGAGAACTGTTTCTGCATGTCCAGCAGGCTGGGGGGAGCTATGGGGAGAATCTGGAAACCTCGAGAAAGGTATGTTGTAGGCCAACCTTAAACCCTCCCAAACACACACAGACAAATACACATATGCACGCATTATAAAGTGTAAGGGTGATAAGAACACTCCCAATTTTAAGCATGTGCATAGTCCTAAAAAAGTCAAGTGCTGGGTAGGGGGCATCTGATGATGCACATCCTCTCTTAGGGGGCAAGAGCGAGCTCTAACAGCTCTGAGACAAATTGTTTAAGGCCACAGTTAAAGTGTGAGGCTCTTTGCAGGTGCTTGCTTGTATCACCTAGTTGCAAAGTGAGATGTATTATTGCTGGGTGTTAGACTTGAGCTGGCTTGAGTGTGTATTTGGAGAAGTGGGCAGTGTGTGTTCTGCATCTTTACACCAGTTTCTTCAACGGCTGGGTGTTCTGCCAGTGGAAGAACCTGCTAGTGATGAGGGGGATTGATCTTGGTGTTTGAGGACAAGGCCCTCAGAATGGCAGTTTTCACTGATTAAATGAGGGCACTTTTCAGAGGGCAAGTGCTTGCAGTAAATTCCAGGCTAAACTGATATTAGTGTTTGGATTATAAGTAAGTATCATAATGACCAAGCATTAGGAATTTATATTAAATAATACAATCTTGGAGAGAGTACTGCTAGTAAAAAAGATAATCTATATAGCACCCTTGTAATGTAATGTCATGACCCAATTCCAGTGTACTACCACTTAAAGACCAGAAAGAATGCAATGCAATTAGTTTAACAGGTAACAAATCTGAACTGTAGCCTAGCACTGTATTTCTATTAATCTTGGTTTGTTCCAATGTGTTTTAATAGGTTTAGACATACAGTAGCAGATCTATAGCAATTAAAAATACAAATTCTTACATACTAGTAGTGTTTCCCTGGAGGTCTAGTCAGTCTCTCACAGCAATGAAGATATAATTATAGTGATGTAAATCACAGCACCATAACTAGAAGGGATTGGCCTTTCCCTTTAATTCATTGGAAGATTTTATCTTTGACAGGTACTGTCAAACAAGGTGATGGGCTGGAAGGCAGGATGTTTTTTCTGCTAACTAATTTGCTTGGGGAGAAAATGATTTTTCTTTTAAATATTTTTTTAAGATGGTTTGAATTCTGGGAAGATTCTCAAGTTCTGCTTATCCAATTGTGGGATAACAGCAATTCCTGTAGGCTTCCTAATGAAGCGTAGTTAAGATCAAACTTTCTGCTCTGACTGTGCTGTTCTCAGCCTGCAAATAGGAAAACATATCTGAAGGCAGCTTGAGGCCACCTCTTGCATTCTAGTGCAGTCAGCTCTGCAAAGAGCCTACCTGGCTCCTGCTGTAAATAAGAAAAAAAATGGCCTTAGGGGTGGTTTATATATTACTCAACTGTGATAGTCCCAGACATCCATTCTTTGCTGTGAGAATAGCAGAGCACAGCATGCTCAAACTATAACATTTTCTTCCTTGGTAGACTTCCAGATACACTTTCTACTTGTCTGATGCAGCAAAAGGCTACTTTGCCAGCTTCAGTACTACCTGAAAAAAATCCATTGACTTAACATGTTTTCTGCAGATTTGCTTCTATTTTGCTGCTACCTGACTACTATAAGTGAGCCAGATTTATAAAGAGGGAGGCTCTTGCCTGTTGGTTTATTTTTCTTGGCCATCAAACATGACTTGTCCCACCGAGCTGTCAGCTTCTTAGGAAAAGACTAAAGTTTAAAAATAATTATCCTGCAAGGCAGGATATTTCCACAGACTTGTTAGTGGTACCAAAAATCTGGAGGGCCACCAGAGAAGGCTATTCAACATGTGTCATCATGTTCCTCCTTCCAGCCAACTTATGGTTGTGATATGTTCCTCATCAGATTGGTTACCAAAGATTTTGTAGGCACATGTCAAGGCTTCTGTAACCTCTGACTTTATAGGCAGTGCAGTTGTCAAAGGAGATGTTTGAGGCAAACTGTACCATCTCTCCTAGAATAAATTCTCACAAGACAGATTTCCTCCCCCATCAATGATGACAGCTAAGTTTAGGACTAAGACAAAAGTGAAGGAAGTTACCATTATATCACTGAGAAAAGACAGCTACTTTTTTTTTCTCCCCCCCGCTTTCTGTTGGGTAAATATTCTGAGGTTTTGCACATCTGTGTGTGTCATCTCTAACAGTCAGTAGTTGACACCTTTCCTTTGTAGTGAAAATAGGGCTTAGGAACATGGCAGCAGCCACAGACTGCCTGGGTCTGGGGGCGATTATCTTCTGACCCATGGAGACTCCTTTCAGCAGCAGACATAGCTGTGGTGGCTGTAGCACCACTAAGCTGCGTGTACTCTTGGGAGAGGGCTTCGGCACCTTTTTCAATTGCTGAAATTCACTAAGGAGAAGATACAAAAATAAAATAAATGTCTCTGCTTTATTTTCCATTGAATTGATGTTTCTTTAGAATTGGCTGTTCCACATACTACTCACCTTGCTGGCAAAAGCATCGGTGATCAATGAGGACAAAGTGATTCTGACTGTCAGCTTGCCACATACATTCAGAGCAAACGAATGCATCAGAAGCTGATTTTGTGCAAGGCCTGCTTTTGATTTGTGCATTTTTCTGGCAGACTTGGGCTATGCCCTATTACTTTCTTACAATAAGAGGGAACATTTCTTCTACTGGAGCTTGCAGCATGCAGCTGCAATAATCATACGGGAGCCCCAGGTGGTCTGATTTATGGTGCTTCATGTGAACCCCTGAGGTTCTGTGAGGAGAGATTATATAAGGTATAAAACATTTTGCAGAATTGTTTTGCCACACTCCAATTCTAACTTTGCAGTGGGCCTCCTTCATTTATCTCCCTGCCCCAAGATAGCTTATCTAAATGCATGTTTATTAAAGAGCTCCTAAACCATGATAAAGTTGCTTCTGAAAATATTCTGACTAATGGTGATGTTGACAGGGTGACTCATCACTGAGAACATTGTGCTCATCAGGATAGTTTCTCAGCTGATGGGTTTTGGCAGGATGTCATGGGAGTCCTTTCTGTGGATTGATACTGGGCAAGGATTGATACACAAGGCAGGCGTTGACTGACTGAAGTTCTGATGGAGCTCTGTGGATTTGTACTGGCCCAGAGCCTGCAGTTCATAAAAGGAAGCCCTGAACTTAAACAAATATTTGTTTATTGTACAAATTTTTACAGGGAATACTATTTACTAAATGCTGGTGTGTTTCTATGAGGATGTATCAGAAAGTTAGGCAAGCAGCAAGAAGCTATTTGTTTAATGCTGCTACTATTATTAAGGTACTGGCTCCGGGTTTCATTGCTGTCCTTCTCGAGAACAAGTCAGAGCAAGCTCGCTTAGTGCTACCCCCCACGCTGGAAGTCTGCAGTGGGAGCAGTAGAGGAGGTGCACTGGCTGCACCCATCCATGCAACTGTACTGGCACCAGAGGCAGGGAGTGACTGGCTTAGCAAGCTAAAGGGATGTGCCTGGGACTTTGGCTGAGTCTGTTCAAACAATAGTTCGTCCAGGCAAGGAGATGGATTTCCACCCCTGGTTCAGCCCATGACTCAGAGCCCGTGCTGGAGCCCTTCTCCTCAGCGTGCTTTCAGTGTGCAGGGTTGCGAAATACCATGACAGATCCAGATCTCGTCTTTCTTCAGCCAAGGGAGCTTAGACTCAAGGTTTAAACTTAGGCTCCTCTGTAACCAGAAATGATGTAGTTGCATAGTATTACAAGCACAAGATAGTCCTGAAGATGGAATTCATGTCCTGAAGTGTTTAGTGAAATAAAATAGGACAGCAGCTGAGAAAAGAAGGTATTTGCTATAAGTTGATGCTTGCATGATGAGGAAGTGAAGGAATGAAATCAGGCTAAGCTCTGGATAGGTACAATGATCAAACTTGTACTGGATCAACTGTAGGTGTTTGGTTTTGCTTAACTCTGTCTATTCCTATGCTACCTACAACTGAACAAATGTCATGATTCTTTTTGGGCAGAGAATAGATGATGTTTGTTGTTATAGCACTTGGTTTCAGCTAATGACAAGAAGACACAATCTGTAATCTTGTCTATTACCTGTCCTGTATTACAGCCTTTCATTTACTACATTAAAGTGGCAGTAAAAAGTATTCCAAGAGAGACAATGGAGCAGCAGAGCAGCCCCAACACATTTAAAAGCTGAGTATTATATTACAAAACTACTCCTCTTTTTTTGTGCCAGTTTACAGGAAGGTTGGGCAAAAAGGTCAGGGAAAGTGCGTAATTATTATCGGCTCTGCCGAGGCCACACCTATGTGAAATATTTAATGCTGACACAAGAATGAACTTGAAGCATGTTTGGAACGTACAAGCAGCAAAGACAACCAGGGAACTTAAACTGGAATTTAAACTGCATGGAAAAAAAAAAAAGAAATCAGCTATAGGATGGAGAGACCAGAAGCAGCCCTGAGAGACCTACAAGTGTAGACAAGACCACTCGCATCTTACTAAGGACATGGAGTGCATGGAGGTTACAGAGCTTGGCATGGAGATAGTCCCTCAGGAGTAGTCTTGGCAGATGAAGGAAGAGGGCTTAGTTTTAGTTTAAAGTGAACATATGTTCCTTCTAAGTGGGACAAACTATTACTGTGATGTGACTGCAGAATTTGGAACCTGTAAACTATATAACTGACTGACTTCTTGTACACCTACTCTAACAGGAGGCAGGAGCCAGTTTCTGCATTGCTGCAAATCTGCTTAGCTTTGCTAGCATCAGTCTGTTTGTGACTGTTTATACCAGTTCAGACCTAATGCTAGTTGCAACTTGCTCACCACTGCTGGCTGGAACAGAACCCAAACCTGGCTCCTGTACTTATGCTTTATCATAACACTCTGTTTTGTCTCCTCCTCTGAAAATCTTGCACTATAGATATTGAACCCTAAAGGAAAAGTGACTCTCAGCAGACATAATTTTGTGTGAGTAATTCACTTTTAAAGCTTGGATAGATTCCATCTTCCTTGTGACTAATGGCACCCTAACAGAACATAATTGTATAATCATTTTCCAATTGCTTAATAACTCATTTTCCTTGTTTGTAAGATGCTGTTTTTCAGCATTTCAGAGAGATGTGAGGAACTATGTGCAGTAATGAGTGACAGACAATTGTTTATTTCTCAGCAATAATGCCATTAAAGAAAACTTCTTTATGCTTAGACCCCTGAGAGCTCGCTGGATCCTGATGTTCTTACTCATCTCTCAACCCAGTGAAAGGCCTTGCTGGCAGGCAAATAGTCCACAGTTTCACATCATGTTGTTTTTGGTGGCAATGCTTGCTTGAGGAGCTCTGACTCCACCACTTCTGCCTACTCGCCAGCAGATCTCAACTTCTTGGGGCTGCGCTATAGGCGCAAACACTGCTGCCCCACAGATATTTCTGTTGGTGTAGCTGGTGGAAAGGACTGGGAACTGAAACATCTCAAGCTGGCTTTTCTGTTGGAGGGGGATGTCTTCCTTAGATGTGGAAAGCTTGGGCATTTGTAGCAGATGTTGTTTCTAGCTAAACTGGAGAAATATTCAGGTAGACTATCTCAGAGGAGAGGGAACAAATTGGTGAATGTATGTGAAAATGTGCATGCTTCTCTGGTTTGGCAAAAGAAATGTGGAGGGTGCATAAAGACCAGAAATTTCCCAGGGGCTTTGATCTAGTTGCAGAAAATCCTTTTGGAGAGAGGAGACCAGTGCAGGAAAATAGATGTCATCGATGTCTTGTGCTATTTGAAACAGAACTGATGTCTGTGTGTGATTTCACTGTTATACTCTTAAACAGATGAACAAAGTATTCATTTTTGGGGGAAGAATGGATGCCGAAGCCTTAGGAGTCGGTGCTGATGTTTACGAGTAGAAAGAGAAACCTTTTGCAAGTGGACAAGAAACTTCCATTCTTTCGAAGAGGCAGCAGGCAATCTGTGCCCAAGATACCTCGCCAGGAGCAGTAAGTGCCACAACCTACTGAAATAAAAAGAAACTTAAAGCACACAGATCCAGATGGAATAAGACTGAAATACAAAGCTCAGTGAATGTCCAGTTCTAGCAGGGCTGTATGATCCCAACTAGAACCAAGGAATTAATTTTATACTGCAGTTACAGGCATAAACACCAAAACCTCTGTTGCATTTGGTAGTGCAGTATCAAGTCTTGATCTGGCTTATGTGAGTTGATGTTTTACCCTTGGAGAGTTTGCTCTGTAGGGTTTCATCCTAGATTTCTAGAAGGTTAATAAAGGGATTTTGCTTTAGGGTCTCTTGAGATCTATTGAACCTGAAAACAGAGCTCAGGGCTGGGTGATGTTCATAGGAACTGTGCTTGAGAATAGAAAGTTTTACATGTATCTGAATATTAAAAGAAAAAAAAAGAAGGCTCAGTTCTTACTTGCAAACAAATTCCACCAACTTTTTTAGGGTTGCACAGAGTGTATATTAGAAGTAGAAAAATATATTGCAGAGAAGAGGGATTGGAATTTTCAGGAGAGGGAAACACAGCTTTAATGGAGAAGCATGCTTAAAACTGTTGCATGTGTCAGTGGATGCCTGGAGGTTGCGTTTGCTGATGTAGTTAGTGGCACTGCAAACAAAGTGAGAGGATAACAGGACCATTTGGAAAATCAATATTCAGTCTTGCCTACTAGAATAAGGTTGCGGGGTCTTGGGGTGTTGTGTGTGGGGTTTTTTTTTGGTGTGGTTTTTTTTTTTTTTTTTTATTTCCCTTCCCTCCCCCCGGCCTCCTCCCTCCCCTGTCCTGGCATTTAGGCCTGCCTTCAGAGATGCCCAACTTGTCTGCTTCCGATAGTCCAGATCACTGCCAAGATGAGGAAGGAACAAGTTCAGCTGTCTGAATCTGTTTTCTCTCTGACAGAGTAGATTAGCTGTGTTCAGACTGGGACTTCTTTAGAGGAAGAATCTGTTTGACTTTTTTTTTTAATCTTTTTTTTTTTTTTTCCCTGGTGTTAAAATATTTAGATTATCTCTTAGGAACCTCTGTTCCTTCATGCATGGGAGTTTCTGCAGATTGTCTTAGTACAGGAGCAATGCATTGTTTATTTTGTTTTCCCTTGGTATGAATTCTTTTATTTTTTTTTCTGATATTGCCAAAGCATGCTATAGCAGGCTCTGTTCTCTTACAACCCATTCCATGTCGAAACGTAAATCCATTGCAACACAAGCTCGTCTGACATATGTTGTCATAGCTTTTAAAAAGTTGCCCTGCTTTTCTGTTGGCGTTGAGAATTTTATTAAATAAGAGTATTTATTTTTCCAAATTCCCCATGGGCAAAAGCAGGTAGAAAACAGATACCTATGTCTAATTATAACCTTATATTTCACATTAATCTCTCTTAATTTTCTTTCATCCCACCTCCAGCATGCATTCTCTCATTCATAATTGCCACTGGATAATTTGAAGTCATTTGCTTACTCAGGGCTTTATGCCATAGACTCATGATTGTGGCAGATGAATCCTTCACAAAAAAAATAAAATGAGAAGCTCATGCTTGCTGTATGGGTAGCTGTCTCCCTCCCTGTCCCAAAGTTACTGGGCAAATTATTGCTATTAATTCTTAAATTAGTATACTTCTTGCTCAGGGAAAAGTTAAGTGTTCAGAGGAATTTCACAATAGAGTCAAGACTGACTTTGCCTCTTCAGGAGAAATGTTCCATGCTATGTGTTGGTTGCCAAAGTACCTGGTGTGTGGTTACTCCTTGGCTGTTCTTGTGGGATTTTCGTTGTTCCCAAGGAACGTGTTGAAGGAGAAAGGATTGCTCAGCTAGCTCAGTCTTGGTCCATGAGGGATTTTAGACTTGCGGCACTGTTGACTCCCATGTGGATGCTGTAGCTGATCTTAGTGACAAGTACAAGGACATTGCTTTATAATTTTTCCTCCCTCTCTAATCAGTGTTGTTTTTCTGTGCTTTGTTTTTATCTTCTTAAATATTTTCAGGATTTGGGGCTTATTTGCTGTGTTTGGAAATATTGCTGCCCCTTAATCCACAGAAAAAAAAATTAGATTTCTTCCCAAAACAGAAACTCTAGGAGCATTGAGATTGAATGAAGAAAAAAAAAAAACCCAACAAATTTTCAAGGCTCCCTGGTATATAAATATGCTCCAACTTCTATTACATAAATATATGGCTTGATCATGGTGAGATTATTAGTGGCAGTTGTCCTAAAACGAGATACAGTTCCTCTTCTAGCTCACTGTCCTATTTTCAGCTCCCTTGAAGCAGTCTCTCTCTTTTTACAGAGTTAAGTCACAGAAATCCTTTCGTTCATTAGATATGGACAAACAAAAGGGGAAATACACTTTCAGTTCTTAAACTAGCAATGTCTTGGGAAAGGCCTGCCCCAGTTTCTAAACAGACTGAAGTCCTTGTGTAGTTTTCTTTCCTTTGGTTTTCTTTGGCCCCACAGCCCACTGAGTTGGGCAGAGAATTGCTCTTACTGTCAAAGAAATGTGTTTAAACAAAAGCAAGTCCTAGCAAGGCCTCTTGTGCCTCAAGAGGAAATATTCCCATTGCCTTGCCTCTTGCAGTTTGGTCACCAGTGGCTCAACCACAGTTTCCCTCTCTTTGCATTAGGGAAAAACATGCACAGGGTTTTCCTTATCCCTAAGCACTTAAGCCCCAGTTACGAAATACGTTTCAGTGACCCACTCTCCTTTTGGTTTCAGTGAGAATTAAGACCCTTCCTACTACAGAGGGAATGGTCCCACACAGCACCCCGTCTGACTTGGATGTTGTGTATTTTCTGAGGCAAATGTCATCCCGCGGGGTTAACCTGTTGGACGCACGTTGATCTCTTACTCTGTATTCACTTCCTTCGGTCAAGGAGTATGCAAAACCTTAGTCTCCTACACTGGTTAATGTTTCCCGCTATTCACAATTCTTTCAATCCATTTTATGCAGCCCTATTTTTTTGGTCAGTCCAAAATACTCCAAGTCATTTATCTTACGGAACAGCTACTTAGTTGCAACTTCAGTGTTAAGAATTTACAGTGTGATAGAGCTGGGGAGGAGGTGGCTGAAAAATCAAACATTATCAAGCAAAAGCACATGCCATTTCTTGTGTATCTTATTCTGCAATTCTTTGAAGTTTAATCTTTTCAAAAGAAAAGCCTTTCAGCTACTTTGTGGCAACAACTCCAGCTTGTAACTTTTGACTGCACAGTGCTCCTGGTTCATAAACTGATTTCATCCTCTTTTGACAATTAATACTAAAGCGAATTTAAATTGCATCTCCTTCTGCCACTGCATCATCTGTCTGGAACAGTTTGCCTGCCTTGGTCTCCCACACTAATTCTCTCTGTACCTTTTCAAAGTGCTAGTAAGAATCCTGACCTCCTTTAGGGCTCTACCAGCCAGCAAGCTATCAACTAGTTTAATTTCAGGTGTAGATTTGGTTGCATATCTGCTTTGTAGGGCTGTAGAGGACTACAGAACAGACGGGAACTGGGCGCTGGGCCCCGGGCATTGAGATCAGGACATTAGCTTAGCAGTGCCATAAGCCTTTGAAGCCACGCTTCACCTTATGCTTCAGCTGCACGAAGATGCAGCCCAGAGCAAGGGGCACTGCAGCTCATGTGTACCCTGCGAGGAGCTTGGCATGGCCTTGTCCTTCCTTTGGCTTTCTACCTAGTGCTCTGCAGAGCTGCAACCCCACTGCTTCATCTCTTGTGCAGTTGTGTGATCTGTGCACATCCACAAAGCAGCACACAGAGGTGCCTGGAGCTGCGATGAGGGCTATAGAAGGAAGAACTCTCCTTGCATCCTTTTCATGCAAGGAAGAAGCATTCACAGGCTGGCTCTCAAGGCTCCTGTTTATCTGAAGAGCACTATCTTGATTACTGGGTTAAAAGTGGAAATATTTTTATACTGTGATAAGATAATTTTTTTTTTTGTCTAAATGTGGGCTGGTAAACAGTGAGTATGATATCACATTGTCTTGTGGTTTGTTCTGTGGTCAAAGAAATAATTATACAAATGTTGTCTTTTTTTCTTTTTTTTTTTTTTTTTCTTCCCTTTAGCTCCTGCTGTATAGTAATTCTCCTAGCACTGGATTATGAGATAATTGTATTTATACCAAGGCCTCTGAAATAGTCTGTGTACAGCAACTCATAGAGTCGTGACCAAAACCTTATTGTGTATGACAAGATTTCCCATAGCAGGTTATAAATTACAGAGCATTCTGCATCCTATTTTCAAAGGCTCAGCACTCACAGCTGGGGCCAAATTTTCAAAAGGGAAACATTTTTATGTAGAGCCTGAAGTAAGGGATTGTGATGAAAATACAGTCATTACCTATCTCTTTGGAGATCCTGTGAGCTTATTTTTGTTGCTTTAACAGTACCTTTGCTTAAACACCTATATTCATAAAGACATCTTGCCCTTTGTGAACTGACTATAAATGTTTCCTGAGGACATTACTAAACTCATACATGTCAGTGGCATAATTGTTTCCATGGAAACTAACATACTTTTAAAGGAAAATAATAAAAAACCCAACAGAGGACATATGAGAACATAAAAATGGCCATATCAGGTTAGAGCAAAGGTCTATAGAGATGTGTGTCCTGTATCCAACAGTAGTCAACGGAAGGTGCTTGGGGAGGTGCATCAGAACAATGCAAGCATATGGTAATGCTGTTCCAGAAATTTTTTCAGCTTTAGCAGTTCTGGACTCAAAGATTTCCTGAGCCAAAGGTGGCAGCCTTACAAGCAACACAAATTTTTTTTTTTTTTTTTTTGCTACTGTGAAAAGCCTTGTACAGCACAATGACTTGTCTTTGCAATCAGGCTCTTACAACAATATCATTCTGCAGAGAATGTAGGGGCAATTTGACTGTCTTCAGTTGTTAATTCAGTCCTTCAAGCCAAACGCCTGCTAGCTTTGCTTCCTTAAATGTTTCAAGATTAACTGTCTAGAATTCATCACGGAGATGCTTTAGGGAAAGAACTGGGGTCACAGGGTTTCACTTAGAATGACAGTTGGAAGAGAGCAATCCTCTGTATGTTATTACACTCTTTTATCCTAAGAGCTAATAATTTGTTCATTTTTTTTAATATCACATGTCTAACATAACCTTGTTCACTTCACCTGCCCTTTGTGCCTGCCCCTGTCCATCTCTATTGGGATACTAATTTTAAAACAGGTGGTTAAAACAATGTGCTTCCTGTCTCCTTTAAGGAGAATTGCACACCTTCATGTAAGTTTGAAGCCAGACTTTAAAGAAATGTGGTTTCCAGTTGTGCAAGTGTGTAAATTTTTTTCTATGTGCTTTTTGCAGTACTGAAACTTGAAGGAGTGCCATGTCTGCGCATGCTAAATTGTGTATGAAAACCCTTCATTGTAGTCAAGGAGAAAGCAAGAGATGTGCTCACATGCAAGCTGCTTGACCCCAGCTGACATGCATAATCCTAATATTCCACAAATCTGAGTTGGTCATGGTTTGACCATGCTCTGCTGCAGATCTTCAGGGGTCCAGAGCATGTATTGTGTGTTTGCCTATGTGGGCCAGTGAAATACTATGCTGGATTTATTAAGCTTTAAACAAAAAGTCCACCTTGGGTGTTAATTGGAATCTAAATTCAGGTGTTAACCTCTTTGATTGAAAAATACATGCTGAGTAATTACAGGAAAGAGGCCCATTTCAGGCACAGCAATAATTACTGAATTGGTAGAAAAGTTCAAGAAGAGCTTCAAATTTCATATCATTGCCAAGGTTTCTGAGGAACAGCTAATCCTGAAGTGACTGGGCTACTCACACCTGTATATGTTTTAGGAAACTCCACTTAAATTTCAAAGAAATCCCTGCATGAATAATTCCACAACCAGATGTCAATATTCCTTAAAATGTTGGTTTGTTGTCAAATGCAGAAAGCTGACCAACAGCCTGAAATTTCAGTGGTGATGAAACTGGGGAGAAAAGCTTGTGTGTGTGTGGTGGTGTGGTTTTTTTTTTTTTTTTTCTTCCCCTTTATGCAGTATTTCTTTTTCTTATTCTTGAACTTGATGCTGTCTTTCTTGATTCATTTAAGTGGAATCCTCTAGTATAACCTCCTGCCTATATCTCTTCAATTCTCCCTTCCCAAAGAAAATCTTCACATTATTTACTTGACCACATCAGTTGCTGCCAAAGCAGGGTAAGAAAATCCATATCCTCACCTTTAAAGCCAATGTCACTGTTAAGTCACCAAAACAAATCTTAAACATTACCACTTCAATGTCAGATTTCAGGCCGTTAATGATAATATTTTGCTCTGGACAACAGCTGTAGGTTGAAAACTGTGTCTATTTTACAAGTTAAAACCTCTTCTCTTCCTGAGAAGAACTGTTCAGTTGTCCTCAGATATTGTGATGTAGCAAAAAAAAAGATAAGCGATATCACAAGTATTTCAGTTACACTAGTGAGAGCTTAGGAGTGGATATCTCCAACGAAAGCTTGACATAGCTGAAGTGCAGGAGCCTTTTGGGCTTTATTGATGGTTCTGGTACAGTTGCATGATACAGGACTAAATAAAGATATAGTACATGGTCAGAGGTGCCATTCTGAACCACAAGTGCTGAGAACATGGCTGTTCACTCACAAGAAGAATCTGATGCAAATCCTTAAATATAGAAGTATCCTATTTAATCCTCAGTAGGTATGAGACCACTATTGAATAAATTTTTCCATTTATACTTTTTTTTGACAACTTTCCTTTGAGAAAAATCCATTCACAGCCAAACAATTCAGATCCTTGAAACAAACTGGTTGTATATTGATATCAATTAACTAGAGAGTAAGCTACTGCCAAGTTCAAAGAACTTCTTTGTTTATTGAAAAGATAGATTATGATTGCTTCAGAGAGTATTTAAGGCCACCTTGAAAAGGCAAATCCAACCAGTAACTCTAATTTATTGTAAATCTAGATGGCATGCTTTGCTGTTAGAAGGAAAAATATCTGATACACAAATTCTTTGATTTTTATCTATTGCAATAAACCCTTGGTCAGTTGGTGGTTCTTTACTGCCCTTTGCTGCATCTGATATCTTTGACTAAGAGAGAATGTCAGTGTATATTGCATATTCTGAGAGTGTGATGCGTACATTGATGCATGTACAAGAACAATACAGATGTAAAATTCACAAAGATTCTATTTTATAATAAAAATACTATGTTATATAAAAATTTTCAGATATTTTTTTTTTGGTGTGCATTGATTCTCTGTGTGCTGCAATCAGGCAAAGCCACTGTGAGACTCGTCCCAAATTAAAGTAATCCCAAATAATTCTTACTCATCAATATTGTCAAGAATTTGAATAGAACAGTGGAACAATTCACACTTGTTTTTTTTTTTTTTATTGTATTCAATATATAAATCCAAGTCCTGCAGGATATTTATTTTGCACATACCTGGCAGATGTTAATCAATAATAAAGAGAAATTTCTAAAGTGATTAAAGGCTCTGCTCGAAATGAGTGATGAAAACATTATGTTAAATTGTTTTGAATGAATTTATTAAAGTTTTACGTGCAGCCAACTTATGCAATTGTGGCAGTAAGGACAATAGGATTTTAAGGTTTATTTAGCAATTAATATACACAGTATTTTTAAACTATCATTACATTCTCCTTATCCTATATACTGTATTAGCCATTAAAATGAAATAATGGAATGGAACTGAGGAGGAAAAAAGAATGGGGAGGTGACAAGATTGTGCTTATGTGCAACACACACAGATGTCTTCCTGAGAAGTCCAGAAAGAAAAAGAGGCTTCTAGTACTTTTCACAGAACAGTGAAGTTTGTTGAAATTAAATTTTCCCATTGTCTAGGAGCAGGAATACCCTTGATTGTTTTGGTCTGTGTGTTGGGAGACCTGGCTGATACTCTTGGAACCATTGTGGGCAGTATTCAGGTTCCACAGGGCCTGCTGTGGGGACTGGTACTGTACTCTGGTGCCATTCAGAGATTGCTGGCCCATGGCTCCATACATGAGTAACACAGAGAGATGACAGTAATGTCTGTACAAGACAGTGTACCTAAGTTAGGCTCTGAAACTATTTATTTTGATGGACTCTCCAGGGACTGGTCTAGTTTGCACTGGTGAGGTCTACAGACATTTGTGGTGGGTGGTCTTTGTGCAAGCCCCAGTTGGCTCTAATGTGAGGTTTGCTGTGACAACTTTTGTCCAACTGCACTGACTCTCCCCGTGATCCTAGACTCACTGATAGTTTGTGTTTTTCTGGTTCTGTGTTTGGAAAAAAAAAAAAAGCCACAGGGAATGGAAAAGGGGAAAATCCATAGGATAATTAAGGACAATAACTCTATACCTGTTTATTTTATCCTGTCTTAAACCTTTCTGACATGTAGTAATGTCGGTAGTGTAAGTGCCCTAAAGGTGTGTGGGCTGTCATATTCTTTGGTGGTGTTTACTTTAGGAACTTAGCTGTCTGAAAGTTTTGATATCTAAGAGGAGCTCCATGTTCTGGCATGATGCAGCTTGCAGGCTTCGGGGAGAAAAACAAGCCCAGCAATGCAGGCACTAGTCCCCTTTTTAAGCTGCTGGAGGTAAAAGCATAGAAATTCAGGTACTTAAATGTCCAGACTGAATGTAAAAGAGATAAATGATTGTATTTGTAATACCTTGGTGTTCTGGCTGATTCATTTAACCAATTAATAAACCCCTGCCCTAAGCATAAAGCAAAGCCTGTTTGGAAAGGTTAATATCAGATTCTCAGACAACTCAGTTAAAGTTACCTTTCTGCACTCTGCAGGAGCTCCCTGAGAATCTTGTCATAAAGTCTGCTTAGTGAAGCAGAGCAAAATAATACAGTAATAACACTTAGTATCTTGTAAAAAGCCATTGAAGGAGGATCTCCAGCCACTTTGGACAAATTAGTAAAGCCAGCTCAGCTCTCTCCTTTGCTAGGTAGAGTAAGGCAATCCTCTTTAGCAAGAGGAAGGATTTTTTTTTCCCCCTTTTTTCCTTTTTCTTTTTTTTTTTTCTGTTTTAAAAAGACTACTTTGCTCCTTTAAAAAAAACCAAACAAACAAAAAAACCAAACAAATCTTGAATGTGTTCATGTTCTGCATGGTCTCAAAGTGAAAAATTCTTAGGAGGCCACAGCAGGAAAAACGGCAATAAAAGAGTTTAAAGCAGGAAGCTGTTCTGAGGTATGCAGGAATTGAAGGCAAAAGTGCTATTGGCTGAGTAGGGTCTAGACCATACCTCTCATTTAGCTGAGGCTAAAGAAGTTTCTTGGCATTGAGTTCCACCCCAGTTGGTGGCAATCATAATTTTTCTATTTATTTTAATAGAGGCAATATTGTCACTCCTAGAGATTTCATTCAGAACAGAACTAGCTCTTGAGGGTGGGGAAGATTCACCAAGGGGTTACTTCTGTCTGCTTGTTGTGTTTTTCATGAAACTTTCTCAATTTACTCCCTCCTGCTCCCTTTCTAAAGATGATTTTTTTTTTTGCTTTTTCCCTCCAATAGAACTCCAGTTTCAAAATCTCCCACAGCTCTAAGCAGAGGTTTGTGTCTTCCAAACAAGAACTACTTCTTTTGTGAAAGTAATTAATTCTTTTTTTTGATCTGACATGATCAAGCTAAGGTTAAAAGAACACTAAGTAGTCAAGGAAACTCACTCCCACATCTTTACCCTTATGATATTTGTTTTCAGAAGGCTTGAAATTGAATGAACCCTGTTCTTCCATACCTTATAATAACCTTAATTTGTTTAACAGTTGGATAAAAAGCAAATTAATCATACAAGTACCTTCAAAGGGAGAATTTGGACATTGCAAATATTCAGCTGTGAAACAGCCATCTGCCATCACACGCAGTTTAAGCAGCTAGTACCCCTGAGCAGAGATGTAGCTGTGTATTTGAGCATTCTTAATCCTTTTCAGCACAAAGTAAAAAGAATAAGTCTGTGTCATTGTGTTTCAGATGAGTTACTGTTAGTAAATTGTGACACTGGTAGCTATTTGACTGAGGTGACAAATGTGCATCTATATATTGTATACGAATAAATGTCTTTGGATCTTGCTCTGGTCAGCTACTATTTCTGGAAGTAGTAGTTGGAAAACAACACAATCTCCCCAAATTCAGGGGCAGAAAAGGTAATTAACCAAAAGGAATAGCTTACCAAGGAGCAAGGACAACTTTATTATGTGCCTTGTCCAACTTGAAATCCATTTAAAATAAACAAAAACACTGTAATGGCTAGAAGCTGTTGTATATGTGACTTTTTCTAGAAGATTCATTATCTGCCTGTGTTTTAATATTATTTCTTATTTGAAGAGGGAAATTTTTCAAACCATGTTTTTCTGAAACTGTTAACTACGGGTTGTAAAGCTAGAGAACTGATCCAGCTCTTCAGCTGCTGGTACCAGTCTGATTTATACTGGTGAAGATACGGCTGTCCATCCTTACTGCAGGAATCCAGAGAGCAGAAAGCTTTCAGCATGACTGACACCGTGCGCTGAGTTCTGGGCCTGGCTTACCTCTACTGTGACTCCATGTGCCTAAGGACATATGAGAAAAGGTGAACAATAAAAGTTTCTCCAGGTTGAGAATAAGAGGCCTATTTTGCCCGTAACAACAAATACATGGAAAAAGATCACAGAATTCTCTTTCTGTCTATAAATCTGGCCCTGAGGCTTGAGGCTTGTAGGTTTCACTTGTGCTTTATGGCCTGAAACAGATCCAATGTCAATCAAGGTTAGGAAGGGGGAAACCCTGCTCTGAGGAAACAATTGAACAAGAGCCCCTCTTCCTGAAGCTCTGTTGCTTTAGATAGCAAACTTAAGTAAATTTGTGCGGAGGAAGAGAAGGGCCTGGGAAGGGACCTGTGGGGCTGGCGGGAAGGGGCAGCCCTGGACGCTGCTGTGGGGTGGCCATGAGGTAGAAACAGCGCGCCCCCCCCCCCGCCCCAGCTCCACACCCAGAGCAGTCCTCTCCTCTGATGGGAAACTTCCAGGTTTTGAGTCAATCCTGAATAGTTTTACAGAAAGGGATTTGTCGTGGTCCTCACGACCAGGGCAGGAATCCTTGAAGTAAGGGAAAGGCCCACCCTGTGCCAAGCCACCTCTCTGTGCCTCCCTGCAGGCCATGGTTGGGACCTGCTCTGCCTCAAGGCTGATCTGGTCGAGAGGTCTCAGTCCCCACTTAATCCTCAGGACGATGAAACAAAATCCACATGTCTGAGAGTCTGTTGTGCATTTCTTTCTGACTAGTCCGGGTAGTTGTTATTCCCTTGTGCTTCTGCCTCTTACACGGCTAACCCGCTGCAGCATGGCACTGATATATCTGGTCACTTGGAAGAAGTTTGTTTTCACCATGCTTGTCCTTACAGGATTTCTGTGAGGTATGAGTCTCATTAAATTAATAGCTTTCATCTTTTCAGCATAGGATAAGTTTAAAAACATCTGGTCCTAAATGCTAGGTGTCATTATCCATAAATGAAATGACAGGGTTGAGAACCTCCTTTCAGCCCTGAAGCAAGCAACAAAAGCTCCAGACCCCGTGGTCCTCTCCATTTGAAAGTGCTGCTCCTTAGGGTGCCTGAAAAATTACCTTCTCCTGGGTATGCATCTGTTTGCCAAAGCTGAGAGTGGCGAGTGTGCCAGTACAATCTGTTTCTGACCAAAGCTTGATGGCACCTTCTGAACCTGAGGCCCTGAAAAGCAGCTGGATGTAAGCGCAGAGCTGCCCCTTCTCCAGCCTGCTAGCAAAATCTAACTATAACCATAGGTGCAAAATAAACACCAATTATATAAACAGGTACATGATGACAGTCTTCAGTAATAGAGGTATTATGGAGAAAATAAGGGTTGCTTTACTTTGAGTATAGGTCTTAGTAGAAAGAAACTGCCCCACGGTCCTCCCTAGAGAGGTGTGTCTGTCAGTTGTACATCAGAATCATTAGCTGTTGGCTTTGTGGCTTGTACCAACCAAGAGACTTGGTTGCACATGGTTTTCTTTTAAAAAAAGTGTTCTCTTCTGAGGTATGAGGATATCCTGCCAAATAATGTCCAAAAGTGAAGTATCCGATACTGTTCTGAGAGCTGTTAGGAGATTGCTTGAAAACAAGACATTTAAACACACATTAATGGCGGCATTAGGTGTTTAACAGGAGTCTGATTAGATGAGCAGATGCATGCCAAGGACTGACTTCTTTTTTTTTTTTTTGTGATATATCAGTCAAGAAATAAAAAAGTGAAAAGGTAGTTGTGAACACACATGAATGAGAGAAAATATACTTGAACTTGTTGCTGGTTTGAATTTCTTCTTACTCCAGTTACTTGAATCCTTTGTTTTGTTTTATGTGATTTGATTTAGTGTTTTAGGGTTTAAAAAATTATACTTAGAAGCTTTATCTAGGGTTCTTAATACTTTAGGATTTCAGGTTTCATGCAGACACTTGTAGTCTTTGAATCCAAAAGAACTTAAATTACAGGAGCTGATGGTTAGTTTTACCTATGATGTTGTCTATGCTTTGTGCAACAATGTGTGTGCGTGTTTGTGTGTATGTTTGAGAGTGATCTTGTAACTTCTGAAAATTACAGTAAATGTTTCACTACATAAAGATTTTGAATTGAGTCTGGATGTTTTAGACAAGTTGTTGGGTTGTAGCATTAGGATATGCACTCAGCTGTACAATACTGGGCTGAAATTGGATGGAAGCATTATAGAGCTCACAACATAATCTTTTGTCTATGAAACTACTGAGACTGCACTCAGTTTCCTTCTCATAAAGACTTGTATCATCTCCCAAAAAGCATTAGTCCAGAGTTCAAATGTAGGTATCTGGATAATTTTCTGTGTGAGAATTAGTGTAAGACACCCTGGAGATGCGATGAAACTACTTAATCTTTCCCTTCACATTCTATTAAGGTGTTTTCTTCTTGACAGTGAGCTTGGTTTTTTTTTTTTTGTTTTTTTTTTGTTTTTGCACAGAAGAGAGAGTGTGTGTAGATGTACCTGAGACCTTCTATGTTTCACCTGCGTCTGGAGTGATCTCTGTGGAGATGTGTGTCTCTGTTAGCTCCTACTTCAGCTCCTAAGCGATGCAGTTTGTATGTGGCTGCATGATCTGTGGCTATTGTCTTGCATGCTATCCTAGAGTGTCAAAATTACTGTCCTATGAAAGGTCAGCCTGTGATACAGAGTAGTGTAGAACGGCAGCCAGAGATGGATTCTGCAACCTGCTTCCTTGATGTGAGTTACCTCTTTAGGATTTTCTTTACTGCCTTGGTGACTTAAAAAAAATAAATAAATCTCCCTCTGAATTTGCTCTTCATTTTCTTCTCTCCCTTCATCTCCAGTCTCTAACAGTAAAATGTCAACAAAAAAATATCTGAGTGCAGATGTGGTCAAGTGGGTTTGGAATACACAGACAAGATCACCCAGACCTGGACAGTGACACTGTCCAAACTCTCTTGTGATTGAAGGCTCTGGAGCAAGTGGAGCCTCTAACTTGGATAACCACTGCTGTATTGAGTTTGTGTAATGTAGTCTATTAAAATAACATTAAATAGTTAGATGGGATGGTCCTTTTACAATCTTCTTAACAAGGAAGAAACCGATGCCTAAGGCACTGAGCACTGACTGCGAGATAGAGAGCACCCTAAATCATTGCTTTCAATGTGTATTCAGGGCGCTAACTTCTGTGCAGCTCGATGTCTTGCAAGGATGGGCCCCTAACAGAGCTGTTAAATCTGCTCAGCTACAAGAGTTGTTGCAAGTGTGCACCTGTCTAGTGACAGCAGGTTAAAAGATAAGTGCTTGAATAAATCAGTCGACAGGTTTTATGAAAGACTTGGGAGGAGAGAGAGGACAGCAGAAAGTAGCTGTTTGTAATGCTAATCAAAAATGAAAGATGTTCTAAAAGCATGTGAGAACAGGCGAATATTAGCAGGTGTTGTAAAGGTCCAGGCTTACAGCAGAGTTTGAGCCACACAGGTTAAACTGCTTTCTCTCGGGTTAAACTGTGCTGAAGATGCTAGTTCAGCTGCATAGTCTCAGTGAAGGAAATTGTAATTTAGGAATGGACGTATCTTAGGCTCTGAAATCTCTCTCGACTTCTTTAATATAGATTCCTCTTTCCAGGTCTACCTTAGGTTCCGTAGCTACTTATACTACATAACACACTTCAGCATTCCCTCTTCAGACAGTTAATTTTTGGGGCAAAATTCTGGTCTTTGACCACCTTTCCTAGCACCTCTACAAATCCAAGTTTTCTCAGTGACTGTTTCCATTGTAGTTCAGACCATCAGAAGCAGTTTCCAAGGAGACTACCTCCTTGTGGGTTGAATCTTCAGCAGGTGCATATTAGCTCATTTCCAGTGAAGAATGCAGGGTAGATTGTTCCAGTTTATTTATGGCATTAAGTTAACTAATCTGTTACCTTAATACTATAAATTAAGTTAGTTGTATCACAAACAAAAAAAAAAAAAAAACAACCCATGGTTTAATCTCATTTGACTGTTCTTGAGGGCAACATTGATGATCAGTCTGTGGTTTCAAAATAAATAGGCTCACTCTGGCTAGAAAATGTAAAGCCTGTTTGCAGAGCATGCATTGTGGTCCAGCATGGGCTTGAGATTTTTAAGACAACAGTATGTTTGCATGTAGTTTCTGTAAGTCTTAATTTTCAGAGCATTAGGAGACCAGCCCACAGCTCTTCTGGTTGCTTTGTGTACAATCAGGAGCATCAGAATTCTGATAGAATTTTACAGCCTTTTTTCCTCCTTTGGCACTTCTCTCTCTATGATTGTGATACAGGTGGCAATTGTGAAATGTACTTACTGTCTCCACTGAAAGCCCAAAGTTACCGTTTGCTACAGATCATTGCTGTGTCTCCCTCAGCAGGTCCCATCCTGGAACTAACTGACTTCCTGTTTGGTGTGTGTGTTCTTGGGGGAGGTGTATGCAGTTTTTACTTTAATTATAAGTACACCAGGCTAAACTTGCCTGTGTATAACATTAGAAATAGAAGAAACGCTGTAGGCAGTTTATGTCACATTAATTTATAGCTTGGATAGGATTTGGATAACCATATGAATTACTTTACCAGTGGACTTGACCTTTACATATGGTGGTAAATCGTGCGAAAGAGAGAACAGCAACAACGTATTTAAAGAGGGGTGGAATTTGAATCTGAATGGTCTTGATTTTGTAATAAATCAGCCACAGAATAAACATGTCTCTTCCCTCATCCCCCCCACATATGGAACAATGATTAGAACCAGGACATCAAAATGGTTGCAGGAGTAAACAAATCTATTTATGACACTTAAAAAAAAAAAAAAAAAAAGTAGAGCCTGCTTAAAACACTAACTTTGTAATATCTTTTAATACATATAAATCAAGTATGTGTTTTAATGCTAAAAATATGAATATGTTCCAGCTTTACCCTTCATAAATATATTTGGGGCTATTTCTGAAATAGCTATGGCCCTTAATGAAAGGTATAGCATTGCATATGCCTCTTAGGGTGTTGTATTCCTAAGGATATTTTATGTGTTTTTCTATCCTGGGAGGTCTCCTAGACCACACCCTCTCTTCTGCCAGTTGGACCCAGCAATATTGTAGTGTTAAACTTAATAATAATAATAATATCAATGCAAGAAGTTAGCAGCTCTACCCTTTCTGTGCCTCTCAATATTCTCTCACAGCTTCTTGACTAAGAAGGACTTTGACATAACGTGCAGCTTCATTGGCTTGGGCTTGAAAAGTGGCTTTACAGCTAACTCAGACCTGTCACTGCCATAATTTTCATATGCAGCTTATTGCAGCATCAAATTTGCCAAGAAAGCTATAAAAGGAAAACTGATTTAAAAAAAAAAAAGAGAGAGAAAGAAAAAATGAAAACCTAGATCTAGAATTAAGTTTGTAGGTTAACAGATGAAATCTCATGAGGTTTGAATTTTGGGCTGAATTCATATAAAGACATCTATGGTATGGTGTATTGCTTGTGTGAATTTCTAGATCAGACTAATTCATGACAGCAGATCTAATAACATTCGGAATACGTTGCCGGATGGGATAAGTGAGCTAAGAGACAATGTGAATCATCTTCTAATTACTATTTTAAATGTAGACTAGCATCTGAGAATGATGACTGTTTCTTGTTAAAGTTCTGACCGTACAGCACTAGAGATAAACTTCCTGATTTTTGGTCAAAATCATAGAAATTGGAGTGGATCCTTGGAAATTTTTAAAGCAAATTTGGCTTTAACTCATGTGTAATTAAAATCTTTCACACATCTAACCCACTGAGCACGCTGGTTCGATTTGACTTGGTATAGAACTGTATATGTGTCTGGAATCTTGTATATTAGCATGGCTTTCCCTCACCGCCATGCTATTAACTAAGTGTTGAGCATCACTGCAAATACATATTATGGTGTGACAATTTCCTACTGTATTTGGGTAAATGTTGTGGAAAACATACTGCTGTAACTCTGTTTAGTCAGGCTCTGTGCAGATGTAGGGTTAGTCATGGATCAGACTTCGTTTTCATCTCTCCTTCTGCTTCATTGCCCACATATGGGGTTTTGAGCATGAATTATTAATAATTGAATCATTTTAAATGCTGGAGATGCACCAATTGTTGTCAGATTTTAAATTTGTTCCTTTTAATTACATAGTTACCGTTTAATGCACAACATGGATCTAAGGAGTTCTAATTGTTAAAGAACATTTTTCACCTCTCCTGTTTGCTATGATGTAGATTAAGGGTATAGAAAAAGCCTTTCATCAAACTCACTGAATTTTCTTGTCAGTGCTAAATTAACACAATATGAATGTAAGAAATTACCATGAGTAAACATTTTAAAAGATGTATACTTTTAAATCTGTGCATTCCTGTACTGTTAATAATACTGGGGGGCTAAAGCTTCCAATTGTTTTACCTGGCAAGTGTAGATAGTATAGGAAAGATAATAAAACAGAACACACACACAAAGTGAGGATTAATTACTTCATATGGATGAAAACCTGAAGTCACCCTGGAGGTGCTATTGCATCTGTTATTGCTTTGCTTCCAGTGGTTGGTGCTAATGGTAATGTTCCGTCAAGGGCCCTGGAAAAATTTACATGCTAAATACTTGGGGCTTGGCTTACTAAAGTGGATTTTGGAATATGCTAATCATGCTTATTTTAATCTTTCTGCACCCAGCAGGTGACTGGGCCTGTTTGCCACCTAGATCTTGGATCAAGGAGGTTCAGTTTGGAGGCCATTCCCCAGAGATTTTTCACTAGAATTTCATACGAAATTGCTCAAGGATTTAAGGTCAACTGTGGAAAAAGGTAGTTACAAAGGGAAGTTCAAATTTCAGCAGAAACAAGTACCTATAGTGGTTTTTTTTTTGTGTGTGTGTGTATGCCCCCACCCCCCCAAAAATCTGGGAATATAGAGAAGGTTTCTTCTGCCATTTTTCTTCAACACCATTTGGACCTGGTTATTCTTCTGATGGAACAGCCTGAAGAGAGATAAAAATGAGTGGGCTTTGTAGGGCTTCCTTAATACCAGAATCTAGGTCTGTAATGAGCAATGCTGTAAATAGCTAGGGAGTTTTCTTTTTTTCCTACGTTCATCCACAGTGGGAAATGCCATTCCTGTCCCTCTCTGTGCCCCTCAGCCAGTTTCTATTTGAGGCTACAAATAATAAATGGAGGAAAATCCCAAAGTCAATTTTGTACTCTTCTGAAACTCTTCTAGCTAAAAAACAATAAATAAAACCGTTAATAAGTGCTGGTAGAACTTCATAGTACTTGATACAACTGGCTAGTTTTGAAGCATCGATGTGAAATTTGTTTTCATTGAGTTCAAATTAAAGTGCTGCACAGGGAAATGGCTTCATACTTCTGTCATCATCATGTAACTTTGGGCCTGGAAACAATGCATGATGGTAGTGAGGTTAAATGGTTGGACTGGCTTATGAGTGATTGGACTTGGTACTCTTCTATCCCAGAATGTTATAACATTACAAATACTTTAAAATAGTTAGAATAAAAATATTTTAGTCCTCTGTGGTAGATTGACTGCTGTTAACAGGGAATTCTGTCTCTAAAAAAAAGGAGACAGAGCATTGGATTTATCTTAGGCTTGTGACTAGAGAGGTATCCAAACAGAATCCAGTCTGGAAGAAAAACTCTTGCGAAGGTGAGAAATCAATGTACTTAACAGGAGCATTTAGAGCAATATCCTTTGGTATGAACAGCTCTGCTCCAGTGCACTGTGGCTGGCTCCACAGAATCGCATCAGAATTTGCTCTCAAAACCAAGCTGATGATACCTCATAGAAATTATCTCTTCCTCCTCCTTTTTTTTCTTCTATTTTTCTAATGATTTGTTGAAACTGGAGGAGTCATTTTAGCTTTACGTAGCATGAGTTCTAAATCTGTTCTACTGGGAGTTCTCGTGGGTGTAAGATAATAATTAAACTATTTCAATACTGCAAATGATCTCACATTTCTTTCACCTTGCCCTAGTGTAATATTAACTACTTATTTACATAGCTAAAATAAGAAGTTTCTGAATACCAAAGAAGTCAGTGTGTGTATTATGAAATCTTAGTTTCTCTTATGTTTTCTTCTGCAGTTGGTTCTGAAGTTGTGCATAATCATCTGTCATTTAAATTTTATAATACCATTTAAATATCAAAAGAATAATGTCCAAAATCATGCTAGTGTAAGTTAAGAATCTAATCCCATAATTTCAGTTGTAAGATTAGCACCATTGAAGTTAATAAGATTGTCCAGAGTTACAGGATGTGGTTGGGATCAGGCCCTCTGGAATTAGCATGACTGGCCACACACAAAAAGACAGTTTAAGTAGGTAAGGATTTGCAGGCCTGGTTGTATAGTCTGTCAAGTCTTCCTGTTATAACCTATCTGGAATTTTATTAAGAAAACAATTTTTCACAACTTTTGATGCTTAACTGATTTAAACTTTCAGTTTGAAACCTGATAAACTTTGCAACCTGTTGCAGCTTAGAGATTTTATTGCTTCTTGCTGCTTTCATTCACCATATGGTCTGCTATTCACAAACTCTGCCCTAATGAGAATTACTCTTGCAGGTAATTTTCTAATGATTGTCTTGGGATAAACAAATTTTTCATACTTGTTTTGCTAATGTATTCAAGTAGGTTCACAGGGGAAAAGATTAATCATCTAAAAAGCAAGCCGGTGTCTTTCATTATGCTAAGGGATCCAAAGATGATCAGAGCAAAGCCACTCGTTGCTATGACAGCAGATACCTTTTTCTCCCTTTGTGAGGTAAATGGCAGCTCCCAAGCTGATTGGCTAAAATGAGCTTATCCTGGTGACCAACCATAGGGAGTTAATTTCATCAGAAAGAGAAAATGGTGGGAAATCCTGCCGTGATCATACAAAGGAATTTTCATTAGAAGCCAACAGAGTCAGGGGTTCTCTTTCATTATAATTAATATGTTCCATCTAATAAAATAATTTAGGAGAGGCAGACAATAGAATTAGCCTATCTATTATTTTGTATATCCACATAAGCTTTAATCTGTTTTCTACTAAGACCTATACTCAAAGTAAAGCAACCCTTATTTTCTCCATAATACCTTTATTACTGAAGACTGTCATCATGTACCTGTTTATATAATTGGAGATAAGCTAATTGCAGGCAATACAAAAGGGCTGGCATTCTTACAGGTATTTGCTGGAAAGATTAATGCTCTATGGAAATAATGGGCGCAATAAACTTTACATAGGAACATTTTCCTTTGGTTTATGATGGTAATTCACATCGTATTTCTCACTTTCGCAGTGGAGGAGATTTTTATTTGGGTCAGATTCAAGGACACAAATTCCATGTCAGTTCACAGGTGAAAGGAAGAGATTGTAATGAGGCATTAGGGTTTACAGTTTGGTTACAAGGAAAAGACGTACACCAGCTTGCAGGAGTTCTCACCTCCTGTGAGCTTTCAGCTGTGGCCATCTCATCCAGCCTTTCAGGTAGGACTTCCCTTGAAAAGGCTGAACTCAGTCACTTCTGTGCAGTTTGCAGCGCATAATACATCACAGGTCAAAAAAGAGGTGGTAAGAGTTGTCTTAAGAGCTGTTAATTACATATCAATGATTGTGTATAAGTCACTGAAGAACGGGATATAAGTTGAGCTGTTTTACCTGCTGTAGAAGGTCTGTTTTTCCTTTTTAGACTGCTTTTAACTGACATTGGTTAAGAGAGGTTAAGTTTAATTATGATATTTTGTTTTGCAAGGGCCGAAGAAAGAATGTTGTATTTCAGAAAAGAGTTCCACTCTGAACTTGGACTTCTGTTTATGGTTGCTTTATAGCTTATTTTTAAGGTCATTTGGGGGGTTTAATCACAAAAGCATTTATAGTTCTTGCTTTGATTCATATGTTCATATTTTAGGAAAAATGATGCAAAATGATGAAGTAATTAAATCTCACTGAGTATGTAGTAGATTACAACCCCTTTTTTGGTTGTTACTATATGTTTATAAAATATAGAATCATAGAATGGTTTGGGTTGGAAGGAACCTTTAAAGGTCATCTGGTCCAACCCCCCTGCAAGGATCAGGGACATCTCCAACCAGATGAGGTTGCTCAGAGCCCCATCCAACCTGACCGTGAATGTTAACAGGGATGGGGCATCCACCACCTCTCTGGGCAACCTGTGGCAGTGTTCCACCACCTTCATGGTAAAAAAAAATTTCCTGATGTCTGGTCTGAATCTGCCGCCTCCTACTTTATAAAACCATTGCCCCTTGTCCTATTGCAACAGGCACTGCTAAAGAGCTTATCCCCATCTTTCTTGTAAGCCTCCTTTAGATACTAGAAGACCACTATAAGGTCTCTCTGGAGCCTCCTCTTCTCCAGGCTGAACAGCCCCAACTCTCTCACTCCTCACAGGAGAGGTGCTCCAGCCCTCTGATCATCTTTGTGGCCTTCTCTGGAGTTGCTCCAACAGATTCACGTCCTTCTTATGTTGGGGGCTGGACGCACTACTCCAGTGAGGTCTCACAAGAGCAGAGGGGGAGAATCCCCTCCCTTGACCTGCTGGCCATGCTTCTTTTGATGCAGCCTAAGATGTGGTTGGCTTTCTGGGCTGCAGGCGTGCATTGCTAGCTCATGTTGAGCTTCTCATCCACCAACCCTCTCAAGAGTGTACTGCCACAGGAGATAGCTAAATCTCTATCATATCAATCTAATGTAACAGGAAAACTGTGTCCTGAGACACTAATTTTTAGTATGAAGCATGACCTTAAAGTCACTGAAATCACTGATTTCAGTTGTTTTTTTTTTTTTGTACAGTGCCTATGAAACTTTCAGTATAAATCTGTGGTATTTTCTGCAGTTGTCATTGTATATCTGTGGGATGAGAGAAGAAATCTAGAATTGAGTAACATAATAATATCACTGTTCTTGGTGCTCTAAAATGCAAAAGTCAGGCAGTAAAGTATTATACATCTGCTTAATTTACACTTCTTATACATAAAGGGGCAAATACTGGGCAATGTCTAATGTAAGGAGAAAACCAAGACAGTGGAAAGTTTAATTACTTGCCTAAAACCACAGTGATTCAGTTGCACAGATGAGATTACAACTTGGGAGTTTCTGGCCCCTTGCCCAGGCTCTCTCAGTATCACAGAGCTCTTAGTTTACGTGTTATTCTACCAGGACACTTCCAAGACCCAATTTTCTGCACTGTGTATGTGTACACATGCAAAAACACTTTTGGGCAAAACTTACATGTGTCTTTCTATTTAACTCTTCTAATTACGTATGCAAATCCACAGCTGACAGACTATTTGCCTTCACCATGTGCAGTTGTGGTAACTTGGCGTTCAAATTGGCCATGCAATTGTAACCTACCTTTTTGCATCTGCAAACTCCTGGGAACCCTATTTGTTTCGCTTCTCAGGTTGGTATAGTGGAGCTAGTTCACCCAATCTGTAAGCAATGATGTGGCATCTGAAGTAAGACCAGCTCTTCTAGCAGTTGACAACTGTCCTGTCAAACTATGTATGTTTAGCTGTTAACAGGAGAACAAGCTTCAGGCTCAGTGTTCAATGTCTTCACTTGAATCTTAATTGCAAGTTCATACGAGGCATGTAAGCAACTGCTTGGGTGCCCTGACATGGCCACAATTAACAGCCAAAAAAGGGAATCATAAAAGGTATGTGCAACTTCTCCTAGATTAAGCCTTTCCTTTGGGGATGTAAGTCTTTGTCTGTTTGTTACCTCAATATTGGTGTCTTGAATTGAGGATGGGACTCTATGGCGATGTAAAGATATCAAAGATGTCTCACAAGGAGTTAATGCAGCTATGCATTTCCAAGGACTATTTTTAAAGCTAATGTGGGGATACCTACTCAATGGTATCCTGAAACATAAGCATGCAGTTTTATATGTCTGTGCTGTAGGCTTCTAGGACTTGAATTTTGCGGAGAGCCTCCTAACAAAAGCTAGGTGAGTAAGGCCCCTTGCAAGCAGTTTTGTGAATCTAGCCCGGCCTCTCCACAAACTTCAATGCAATTAACCTT
Organism: Chlamydotis macqueenii; assembly: GCF_036417535.1. Taxonomy (NCBI): domain Eukaryota; kingdom Metazoa; phylum Chordata; class Aves; order Otidiformes; family Otididae; genus Chlamydotis; species Chlamydotis macqueenii. Next base: position 18,935,209 of record NC_141564.1, on the reverse strand, counting down.
CCAAAGAGGGCTGTTACATCAAAGGCAACTGCGTTTTTAAAATTGGCATGTTTTCTTGTTTTCTTCTATAAAAGATGATGTTCTCAGGTGTGTTAAACCTTGCTGAAAGTGGCAAGTTTAACCACTGCCCTTAACTTCCATTAGCAGTAAGAGAGTTAATCGCTTGTTTCCACTCTAAACAAAGGCAAATGCTTAGGAATTCCAGCTCTTTCCCAAAGAGGCCCCAGTGGAGTGTTGTTTTGGGAAGGATAGGTGTGCAGAGTGGGAGAAAGGCTGAAACAACTCCTAGGCAGGTGATACAGGTTTTGGTGAGGGAAGCCAGATTAAATTTCTGCCCACTATGCTGCTGCATAACATGGGAAACAAGGTGGCAAACTGTGGCACAAAGGCAGGAGTGAGAATGGGTGGGGAAATAGAGGGGAGAGGGTTTTCTCTCTTAAACTTTCTGGGGCGGTGGCTGCCGACTTATGCACTATTTCTCCCCCTTCCAGCAGGAAGCTGACTTGGAGCCACTTGCTTAAAAAACCTGGAGTTTAGGTGTCTGTTCAAGTCTAAAAGAGTAAAAACTTAATTTCTTATAAAAATAGAATGAAAGGAAAATGAAAAAGTTGGTTGTCTCTATGGCAGTTCACACACAAATTTTGTTGTAAATGATGTCAGAATTTTACAGTCCTTTGGGACTGATGTTTTGGTTCAGTCCATAATATAAGTACCTAACCACAAAGTGTGGATCAGAAATTTAGATTAAAATGTCTACAAAGGTAATAAATATTTTATATATTTGGTTTAGGATCTGCCTTGATCCAGTGCAGGTAGAAATGTATTTACTAAAAAAAAGCCATGTAACTTCTTATATGCGTTTGATTAGTATCTTCAGAAGCTTCGGTAAAAAAATATACCTCAGGTATTTTTAAACTGTGCTTTTCCAAGGTGATACTCTATTTTAATTCCATTTTCTTTGACAAAGGAAATGGGATGATTTTTTTAAAAAAAGAACAGAAACAAAGCAGAAAGTTTTGTTTTGTTTTATTTAAATGATTTTTTTTTTTTTTTTTTCCACTGGCCTGTTCTCTAATTTTCAACTGGAATTTAAAGTAATCTCTCCTTAAAAAGCAGATGAACGGAATTATCTAACAATGGTAATTATTTCAGAATGAGCATTTTTCTGCCTGGCAATTTAAAACCATAGCTTCTGAGGTGAGCAGCAACTTGTAATCTGTTCATTGACCACATAATTTTATATGTCTGAACTCTCCAGAAATATGATCCTCTATGTAAAGTCCAGGTAGAAAAGGTATTTAAACATACACCTGTAGATGAGCTGGCTTTGAATGTTTTCTCATAAGTTGCATTAATGTGAAGCAAAGGCTGCAATGGAGTTGATATCATTCTGGTGTTTGTAATGGTACTATTAAACTACTGCATGATTAAAATGAAAGGACTTGGCTTAAAAATTCCAGCACCAGTCTCAACACTGTGCTTTTCAATGCTTTGGAAATAGGTTAGAACATGAAGATAAAACATACTATTGTGGAAACAGAATCCATTTACAGCCTGTGCTGTCAAACATTGAGTGATGACTCCCCTCCTAAAGATGGTGTTGATGATGCATTTTCTGACACCAAACGATTTCCATTTTTGACTCTTTAATTCTATAGTTGCATTTCTGTTTGGTGCCCTGTATTCAATCTTGCTGTACTTTGGCAGCTGTAATTCTGTCACAAGGTACACTTGGAGCTTTCTTGCAACTGTTCTGACATACCCATAACAGGTACAGTTTTTCTTTGACAGTGCAGTATCTGTTTTTATCAGTGTGTGGGCTGCTAGCGATTTACAATCAAATGTTAATAAAATTTCTGTTCCCTGTACTGTGTTTGTTTAAGCAGCTACTCTGAGTCTTTTCATGAGTTGCTCCAAATAAGATCAAAGCTTTAAGAAAAATGTTTGTGAACCTGATGAGTTACAGTGGTGGTGTTCTTGTAAACTCAGAATCCTAAAAATTCATAGCTAGTAAAGTGCTCTGCACACATGATTAATGACTTAATGGTAGATGACAAGATAGAATACTTTTTGGTAAAGTTTCACTTGAAAAACAAAGAGTAATCTGTTTCAAGTCTAGAGAGAAGGAGGGGGGAAAAAAAAAAAAAAGACAATGTCAGTCTAGATTTCCCCTATAGATACCACTAGAGCTTCTGTTCCTGCCATTGAACACAACAGCTGGTAAGCAGCAAGCAACTGGAGAAAAAGACCTGCCTTTAATCCAGTACAATGTTTTCTTGTGCCCGTTTTACTGTAAGTCTCAGTGGTGAGGGGACAAAGGCTGTTGACTGATCTATGCAATTACGTCCTGTAATATTGCTTTCAACTGTCTGCCCAGAGTGACAAGAGTGGATGAGGTTTAGTTAAAGTCTGGGAAAAATGCCCTTTTAATAAATAAATAAATGTCCCTCTCTGTTATCAAGCTGCTCTTTTAGACCTTTGAATTTGTTTTGGAAGAGTGCAGGTGATGTGATTGAAAGTTAGAATGAGTCTGAACTCAAATAGCAGCAACTCAATCAATGTGTTTTACTGAAAAATGCTTAGTGCTGTGTGCAGTTTACACTGGGAAATCTCTCTTTTATGTAGCATGACTCAGAGGCAAACATATTTAAAAATAATTGTCCAGTGCACTCTTCATTTGGAGGCTTTATCTGTCCTTGAATGATAAAAACGTGATCTTTAGAAATAAATAAACAAAGAAATCCAAGCTGCTATTTATTTCTAATGTGGAAGATGCAAAGGTAAAATTGTGTTTAATGAACTGTAGATGGAAGCCTTTTCCTTTTATCTGAGCATGAGGAGGCAACTGCGCATACCTTTATACTCTGAATCAGTGCAATGGAGTTGATGCCTAATACCAAGGCCCTTTCTATGATGCAGGTGACTGTAACAACTGGTATCTTGGTCCCTCTTTTGATAGACTTGTTTGTGCTGAAGGAGACAAGTGAACAGGAGTATGGGCTGTATACAAAGGTTAGTGTGTGCTACGGTTATGCAGTCATAGTGATGAATGCACCCTTGATTGATGAACAGGCAGCATTTCAATATGTATAGATGTTCAGATATCATGATGATGAACATGGAATAGGCACATAGAGATGGATGTTGCAAAGCTGGAGTGGTACATGGCAGAGGATATCCTTATTTTTGTGTGGGTGTCTTGGCCAGATGCTTTCATAGATGTGTGGCAGTTTGGGCAGAGAAGAGCTGGAATCTAAGGCTTTAACCAAATTCATGAGAGAAAGTGACTGTACTAGGCAGCTTTCAGTTCTTTTCATGCCTCTAGCCAGAAACAGGCTGAATAGGGACTCTAGCTTGCTCTTTCCCTTTTACGAATCCAAGGATTTCAGGGTGAAAAAAAAATGGCGTCTGAATAGCTGCAGAATTGAGATGGATGGTGCTCCTTTTTGCTCTGAATGTGAAGATGCAGCAGCATTTGGAAGGCAGCAGATTTTACTCTCTGACCCTGCAGAGCATTGATTACCTGCTTGCAGATTTCATGCGTACTGGTACCACAAATTCTCATTTTATTAACAGTTATATTTATCAGCAGACTTGAGACCATCAGGTGTGTTAAAACTCAATTGTCTTCTAAAATGCCTGAGAGGAAAGGCCATTGAGAAATTAATTTAGATTTCATTGTATGGCATTTCTGATTATAGCAGCAGAGTAGGAACTGGGAGTGAGACCACAAAATCCTTTCACATATGGCATCAAATATCCTCACTGTTCAGTCCATACCAGCATCTATTGAATAATGCTCACATATTTTGTGATGAACCTATTAATTCACTAATATTTAAGGTACTGTTCAGTACATTCCAACCATGGGTTTACCCTCTTACATTCACTTTGACGTGTAAGCTTGGATATGCATTATTTGTCTATTAACAAGAAAAAATGCACTCCTGTAGATTTAATGGTAGTGGCTGTCGAGAGCCACTCTCAGTCTCCATTTTTTTTTCTGCTTAAATATCCCCCTCTAAAAAATTAAGGAATATTTTATTTAAATTTACTCATCTGTTTCTGCAAAAACTCAGGTCTTTAGGTGGAAATTGCTAAATTAAAGCCTACATTTTGTTATGGTGCTTTAATAGATCACTAAAAATTGTCGGTGACTGTCTATCTGCGCATGATCTGGAAAGATGGCCTTGACATAAGAGTGTTGCTATGCTGTCACGTCTGACCCTGGATGAGAACTATACTGTATTTGTACTACTTAGTGAGTGTTGCACAGTTAAGGACTAACGTTTTACAGAAGGTATTGTACTATTCTTGTGTTCTGCACTGAACAGAAAGCCATGTTTAATGTCCGTTCTGATTTCAAAATCTCTGAATCTCAATTTATTAATCACTGTTGCTTTGATACCTTTCTAATTCTGTCATGTGCATTGTTGACTATTGCAGTGTCTGGGAGCCTCAAGGGCATATCTTGCCCAGCTCAACCCACACCTCAGTACTTGTACCTGTTGAAATGACTGTAGAACATTAATATTTTAACTCTGGACTGTAGGATACTTGTGTAAAGCAGTGGGAACAAAAAGAACCTACTTGTGATGACTTTGTATTCCTTTAACTCTGTAGTCTATTTGTTCTGTAACACCACAATAAGTGAAGTAGTAAAAGCCTGCACTACTCCTTCCTACTAAATATATCTTAATGCTAATTGTAAAACTTGACTAAAAAAAGCCCTCAAATCTTTCTGCCTAAAAAAAAAGAAAAGGAAGTGGCATTTATGTATTTGTTTTCCTTTTGTGTTTCCTTAACAGGGGTTCAAAAGAATTAACCTATGTGGAAATAAAATAAGAAACAGTTAATTCAGAAAACTCCCTGAGATGCTTCCTGCTTTCCTTGCTTTGGCCTAGACTGTCTGATTTACCGGATTAGGGGAGATTTGGAATTGATTTGCCCCAGACCCTTATTTGAGTTTCATTTGCACGGACAAAGCCTGGCAATGGCATCCTTTATGCCCTCAGTTTGGAAAGGCTCAAGTAATGGCAGCACTGTTCATTTTAGCATTGCACTGGATCATCAAGTCTGTTGCTTTCTCAAGTGGATATAAATCTCATTTGTAAGTCTGTCTGATTCCACCTTTCAGTCAGTTAGGAACAGCAGAAGGCAAAACCCAATTGGAAGACTGTCCCAAAACTTCTCTAATACTGACCTTTGAGAGCCCAACTGTCCTCTTTTTTTTTTTTTTTTTTTTTGCTTCATGTTATGCAGCTATGTTCTGATACCAGTTCTGGTTTACTTGCATGTTTCTTGACCCCAGGGCTGTAGCTTGCTGGGCTAGAAACGAGTTACCAGACTTCTATGTGGCTTCTCTCTCTGGAGTGTGGAAAAACTATTTTGTGTGGTTTTCTGTGATTTATGGAATAGGAGAAAGTATGATTCCCAAAACATACCCTCCTCTTCCTTCTCTGATCAATCACGTTCTAGTTGTGGTTATTCTGGAATTGTTTTATCTAAAAATAAGATGCTTGAATCACAAATCTGAATAGTGTATTCCAAGAGGGGAATTCCCAGGGTGTGGTGAATTTTTACAAGACACAGACTTTTAACAGAAGAGGGAGGCATTCCTTTGAAGTGCTGGATCAGGGGAGGAGGAGCCAGAAATCTCAAAAGGGCCCAACTCAACCAATGCATTTGATTTAACTTTAAAGGTTCATTATTTGTGGAATGCTAATGAATTTTTATACTAGAAAGTTATCGGAGGGTGGCTAGAGTTATCCTTTACATTCTCATCATTCCCTACTCTGTACAAAATAAATAAATGAATAATTTAATAAGGAAAACTTGCATTAGTGTGGTCTAAAACTAACACACAGGTGGGCTTTGCTAATGCTTCTGTACTTTCTCATATCTGATCTTTTCTAAGAAAAGGAATCTCTTTGCTGTCACTGCTTAAGCACCTCATGTTGCATAGGTGTGGTGTAATTAAGCCTCTTAATCTTTTTTCTTCTCTGTTCTTTTTTTTTTTTTTATAAATATCTGGTTGTTACTGTAAATTTCTGTTAAAATTGGACAAAGCATTCCTATAAAACACATTCTGATTGAGAGATGATGGCAAACAGCTGTGCTAAAAGGGGGGATGCAAGTTAAAGAAAAATAGAAGCTGTAAGCACAGTACGGTCTTTTTTGAGGGATATAGATACAGTGGTATATAATGGCTTCAAAAACAAGATGCCTAGTTTCCTTCCCAATTCAACATTTCCTTCTTACTGGATTAAAACAAAGTTAGCTGCTTTGATTTCAATTATTACTACCCAGGACACCCTTGTTTGAAGGTGATGTTGATCTTTTTTGTAATACCTATGGGTCACTTCAAACACTGAGAATTGTATCATGAAAGGAGACTCACTCATGATGGTTTGTATTCCACTGCTTTGGAAAATCAAAAAGTCCCAATAGATCAGAAAAGAACACTTTCAAAATTTGGCAGCACTAAGTAGGTTAAAATGCAATCTGGGGCTGTTTTAACAGGTATTTGGTTAATCGCAAAGGAAAATTCAAAGAAATCTAAGTTGAAAACCAAGCAAAATTCCTGAGTCTCCAGAGAAGACATCATATGAAACTGTATGGACTAGTGCACCTCCAGAAGTTTTGGATGAAATGTCTTACATGTGGTTACTGCAATTGCCACAGTGCCCTTGCCAATCCTGGTCACCTAACAACATTTTTAATGTTAGTTTTCCACTTATGTGAATGGGCTTAATACAAGTGAGGCAGAAAAGCATGGAAACACATTGCTTTCCATCATTTTTTTGCTTTAAAATATTTTACTCTCTAATTGAGAATCAATGCTTACCAATGGAGGCTATGTGCCCAATAGAAACGATCTTTCAAAGGCACAAGCAGATGATCTAATCTTCTTTGGACCTCTAATTAAAGCATTCATGAAGTTCACTATTTATTCCTGGTTCTCAAACTAGAGAATTAACTGGAAATTTCCATTCCACGTTAATTGTTTGTAAGTGAATGTTGACTCTATTGGAGTGATTTGCTTTAAAAGTAAGTAAAGAGTTTTTGTTGGTGTGGTTGTTTTTTTTTTTTTTTTTTTTTTTTTTTTAAAGAAAAAAGGACCTGTGAGGCCTTATTTGACCTTGATGTATCAGCTCCATTCATTATTCTTCTGCAAGGTGTTGGTTCATTTCCTCCATCATGGGGATAAGTAGAAAGGGACTAGATAGCAGAGGGCTACTGCTTGCTTCCTGTGAGCTTGAAGTCAGATGTCAGGCTGGGCTTTCTGTTCTTTAGTTTGATTGATAAGCTTGAAAGGAGTCCATGGCAGGTATGCAGGTCAGGGGGATAACAGCTGGAAAATATGCACCCAGCAGAGAGACCACACAGAGAGAGAGCAAATTCTTTCTCACTTATCACTGAACAATTTCAGGATAACTTGGTGGTTAACACGACATGATTTGACATTTGACGCAGTGTGTAATCTTTGGATGTAGCCATATAATTATGCTCCACATTCTACTCGACTGATAAAATACTCTGTTACAAAGTGGGATGATGCTAATTGTTTCTTACTTTAATTTTATCTGCAAAATAATATCCCAGACTCAGCAACAACTGTCCATATGCTGTTGGCTATTTGGAGATTTTTCCATGTAATTTTGAACCAGCTATATCCGAAGAGTTTGACAATTCCTGATCATCACTGTTCATAAAAAGAAAAGTTCCTAAGCACAGGAAAAGTGGGAGGAACTTTCTCCCTGCTCAGAAGCAGGGAAGTGCCAACAAGTCGGCTTGGATGGGAGCCATGCCAGTCCAGTGATGCCCCTCATAAGAGGGGGATAGAGCCCTTGGAATTTTAGTGAGGGTTATGCGATGTGGTCTGTCCAAAGGAATCATGATCTTTGGTTATCTTTGACCTCCCCAGTTATTGCTGTTGTACCTTACGTGGGTACCCTACCCAAACTGTGGGAGGTCTTGGGTGGGCACTGAATACACATAGACCTGGACTGTTGCCTCTTCATTGCCACTGTATGTGCCCTCACCTCTGCACATCTTGTCTGCCTCTGGTAGATAAATGTTGAGGTGGTTCTAGCAAAGATTTCAGGTGCTCTGGCCATGTTGATATTGCTACAGGGGTAAATGCTGTGCCTGGCACAAAATAAGACTGCTCAGCCGTGAAGTACATAGCCCTGTAAAGGAGTGCCCACAATCTGCCCCACAGTAGCTCAAGGTCACTGTTATTTGTGGCCTGCCCCTTTACAAAGCAAGGAGATCGTCTTCTCTTCCTTGTATCAACATTATCTTTCTACGCTGTCTGCAGTAGTTAGAAACAAGGAGAGACATTAGAGAAGAATTCATCTTAGGGCTCAGTGCTGCCTGAAGAAGCACAGGTTACTGCTGTCCCCTCTGTAAGAGCTGCCTTTAAACCTCAGTTGATAAGTTAGAATTAAAACTGGTTTGAGGTCACATCCTTAGCTTTGAATGGATAGATGGCCCAGAACTAAATAATATCAGCTGAGGCTTGGGCTTTGGTTTCCAGAACAAGATTTAAAATAATATTAATAATGAGATCAGACCCCCTTCCTACAGTTAATTAATCTGAAATGAATCTTAAGACAGGAGCTAGGCAGGGGTGAACAGCTGCTGCTGACAAAGACATTCTCTCATATATGTGTTTTATAGTGTTTTGTTAATTCTTAAGTGGTGAATTGGTGGTGGGCCCTGTGCAGTAACACCTGTGTAAGAGCTGTGAATACCCTCTGAGGAACACTGTTATGCATGTATATAGCTAGAGACAGCAGTAATCACGCACAATTTGGGTTTTGTGTGCTCTTTTGTTAACAGTAATCACTGAAGCATAAATACACCCTACTGATCATATTTAGCTATGGATATATTAGGGTGTTCTCCACGTTCAGTAATAGGCAGTTGTTTAGCAGAAGCATCATTCAGCCATAGTAGCACAACAGTGTTTCACATTCTCATTTCACAGATATAATTGAAACAAAGGAAAAGAAATCAGCTTAATTTATTCAGGGTGCATTTAAGAAAAAGCAGTAGTGTGGTATCTCACCAGTCTTTCTATACATTTTGGTAATGGAGATTTGGCGGCAAATTAAATTTTGATTCCCTAAGCAGTAGCTATTAGCAGCTCTAATCTCTTGTTTTGAAACCAGTAGATTGATTTCTATCCATGGGACTTTCTCCACTGGGTATTAAATAGGCAAACAACTTGACTGGGAGTTTTACAGGAGGGCTGGTTTCACAGTCAGGTGTTTGTAATGTACCTATGGGCAGCAGGTAATACTCCTCTTCAAAACATCAAGCTGGTCTTTTAATTGTATAATTCCACCTCTTCCCTTCCTCCATCTCCTTCCTACTCCAGCCTCTTTGCAGGTGTCTGATCTGACCCGTCAGGTGGGTCTCTGTTTGCCTGTCAGCTTGGGAGCTGATGGCCTTACTGAGGTATGGCTGATTGCGCAAAGCGGAACTGGGTTCGTCTGAATTGCAGGTGTGAGCAATCGGCAGAGATCTCTGCTAATCCTGGGGATAGTGGAGCACTCTGAGGCAGGCATAGTCAGAAAGGGCTAAATGAGGTGCATAAGGGAAAGAAATGTTAAATTAAAAAAAAAGTTAAAGGCAGTGGTTTCCTTCTCCCAGGTGGCTTGGGTTATTTACAGCCTGTAAAGTGAGTTGCTGTTGGTTTTCAGCAGCCTGAGGATGGAGTTTTGGAGCATGGCAGGGAATTAATTTATAATACATATGTCTGTATGTATTTAAAGAAACAACTTTATTGGAAAGTAATTTTCCAGGGACTTTATAAGTCAATGAAAAATCCTACCCACTTTAAGAATTTTGGGGTTGAAGCAAAAATGAAGCTCATTTATGCTTTGTCTTCCTCAGCATCTGTGGAGACCAGGTAGCTGAAGGCATGATTGAGTTTAAGGCTTTATCATACATGGTGCACAAGAGCTCTGCTGGTTTCTAAATGCATTTGACAGTCTTGAGAGTGAAGAGGAATGGATCCACTGAGACCTTGTCTGCTTTGGGCATCTAAAGCACTGTGCAGGCCAAATGCAGAGCGAGATGCTAGAGGACAGTTGGGTGTACAAAGAGAGCATTACAGTAGGCAGGGGACGTGAGACAGATGTAGGAAATTGCAGTGGGGTGAAAAGGGAGATGTTGCTGAAGAAGAAAAAATGGGGTTACTGGAGCAGGGAGAAAGAGGGCAGCAGAAAAATGTAGAGGTGATATATCCCATGTGAACTTGATGCCTTTGATCTGCTGAGTAAATATTGCTTTTCTTTATGAGTTTTTAAGTTCCACTCAGGCTTTATCTTCAGGGCTCTCCTGAATTTTTTTAATTTATAAATTAAATTTCCTGTATAATAACAAGATTCCAGATGCTGAGATTCAGAAAAAAATACCTAGCATATCTAGACTCTAATATCACAATAACAGCTAATATATCCATAAAATGTATTTGCTGACCTTTAATATTAACAACCAGTAAATCAAACATTTTGCTAAAATCACTGAAGATTAAGCTTTCTTATAGCAGTGACAAATGTAATGTAGAAGTGATATATTGCAGCTTAAGGTCCAAATTCTATGATTCAGGGAAAGGGCTGCAGGTTATAGCCCTTTATTTGCAAACAGGGAAGGGCACTTACAGTAAGCAAAGCATGCCTTAAAAAACTAACAAGAAATTGGAGAGGTACAGAGAAGATTAAAGTATTCCTCAGCAAAGGAGGTTAATCCAATTTCTCAGGACCAATTTTTCTGCACTTAGGAGGAGATTGTATTTTGCATTCTTGATCCATCACGTTTGAACTAGTTTAATGCAACTATCACCTGTGTTTTCTTGATATTTATTTATCTCCAAGTATGTATTTTACAGATACTGGTGTGATACAGGGGGGTATGACTTCTGTTCTTCCCCTCCTTCTCCGCACACAAAGTCAAATTGACTGTAGTTTGTGTTCTCTGAGGCCCAAAAGACCCCGCTTCAAATCTGATTCCCCTCCTTACCGACCTGGTATAATGTCACTTTGTCACACTTAGTCTGCTTGTAGTATAACCTCTTCTTTGCATTGTGGAAACACTCCAGAAACACACAAGATGCATACGCAGGTCCCTACCTCTATGAGTGTAAACTGAGAGGTGAAAAACAGACAGAGAACAAAATAAGGGCCTGTAACATGTGAGTAAAGTGACCATAACAATGGCTGGATTGTAGCTTATTGTTTGGTTTTAGAGTTAAAATCCCCAAGAAAATCCCTTCTGTCAATTAAACTGGAAGGGGTATGTGTGCTGGGAGGGTGCTCTCACTTTCCTCCTACTTGCAGCTTCCTCCCTCCAGTCTAGAAGCATAGTCTGCATAGGAGATGGTGTTGAAGTCAACAAAGTTGTGTATTGACCCCAGGATGTCTGGCTCGGACCTGTAAGTGCTGGTTTCTGAAGCAGGTCTTTGGGAGAGGTGAAGTGCTTGAGGACAGAGCCAGCCAAAGAGCAGCAGTAATGCTCAGGTACCTTTAAAAGAGATTTTTTTTTTTTCTTCTTCCCTTTTATCTAATTCCTCAATGTGAAATGGATGCAGATGTGTGGAATGAATTCATCCAGGATTTAGAAACACGGTTTTGTATGTGTATCCACCCACATAATTGCCTTCCTTTCACATATTGCGCTCCTCTGCACACCTGTGGGATGTTGGCAAGACTTCCTGGTATTAGATCTACTGAATATACGACCCATATAGCTTTCACAGTATGGTAAAGTTACAGAAATACACCTGGGTAGCCTTGTGTTCCTGGTTTCATTTTCTGTATCCTTATGCCTGTGTTAGAGTAGCGTGATGGGAATCAGGACTAGTGCATCTCTTGTGATTTACAATTTGTATTTTTGTTTATTCGTACTTTTAACAGAATATTCCACTTACTTCTACAGCGAGGTTTAGGATCTTATTTATTTTCTCTGTGATGATCCTGCAGGATCATCATTATCAGCAGGTTTCGTGTCTTTAAAGATGTATAGCTACCAAAAGATGTGGCTGAGTGCTGCAGGGGGTTTGCAGAACTGAAAGTTGGGGGTCAACTAAATTGAGTGATTTGGCTTGCATGCAAGGGTCTTAAAACTTTCATCTGCTGTTACTGCTCTTTGTATCTAGACGCTTCATGGATTAAACTTAGTTCAACAAAAAATTGAAATCATACTTCAAGTGGTGAATGTAATTAATTTTTACTAAAAATGTATTTTCTTGACAACTACAGGTATTATGAACTCTTACCTCTTGATCAAAGCTGTTGTTTTTTAAATTGCTGTTGCTTTTAGAGTAAATTAACAGTGGGGCAAAATGACCTAATGTTGCTGAGAGGTAAAAAATATAAACTCTGGATTGTAGCTTTAAATCTTTTTGTGCATGCATTCATGAAACATATTCTAGAATAGCACCATGCATGTAAAATGTCCTAATAAAAACCATCCAGGAAGAACAATACAATACCTTACTCTCTGTGTTTCAGTTGATTTTACTTATTGTCTGAATGTTTAATCATATATTAATGTATAGTTCATTAATTTTCAACACTAGTTTCTGAAAGGAGTTGTCCCTGTTTCTCTAACAAGTGGCACAAGTACTGAAGTGGACTTTATACTAGAGGATGTATTCTCACTCTTCCATACTGTTTCAGAAAAGTTGGTGACATCAGTGATACGGTTGTTCAAAAACAAAGAATGGAGAGGAGAGAGTTCCTGCACTATTATATCTTGACCAAAAATTTATGACAGAAGAGAAACAGGAGTGATGTATATAGCTGAAATTACCCGGGGTGAATGAAATTACCTGGGGTGAAACTTACGCTGGACACAGGGCATGACAATATTGACTTGCAGTGGTGTGGGTGTGTTTTTTTTTTTTTTTTTTTTTTTTTTTTTTATCATCCCCAACTAACAGCAGCTCCTCTTCCTGCATGTTTACCTCATAGGTATAACACAATGTTGCTCACCTTGATGCCTGTTTCTGATTCTCAAAGGACTCTAGTCCAGGAAAAAAGGGTACTATAGAATCTTTTAGAGACTACTAAGTATGTAGGACCTGTGTTTTGTCATTTATAAGAATTGCAGCTCTACAGAACGTTACTACGCTACTGTGACAGAGAGGCTGCCCTGTTCCTGACTTACAGGAAGAAGGTCACTTACTGATTTACTAGCACCATTTCTTAAAGTACTTAAGATTTTCCTTGGAAAGTCCTTCCTTCATATTCTGATAACTTCTAACCTTGCTTAGCTTTCATGGGAGCTAGTGGAACCACAGTCCAAAGTATGTTTTGGCTGCATATTATCAAAATGCTGTACAGTTATGTTGCATAAAAAATAATTTTCCTATTTCTGTGGTGTTTTTTTCTTCCCCCCTCCTTACCGGTTATTTTTCTTCATTTTAACTTCCTCATATATTACTTTCAAAGAAGGAAACAGTCTTTAATGTATGTGTGTTTTAGAGATTTGGGGTATTGGAAAGATCAATCAAAATAGATAGCTAATTTCCCACTACTGTGCAATTCACAATCTGTAAAGCACTTTCACACCAATCTGCAAGGCTAGAAAGTGTTACAAACCCCACAGCATGGGGTTCCTGGGACATGGGCTACAATGCTAACTATTTTTCTTCTGATTCTCTCTCAATTTGGGAGCATAGAGCTTGATTCTTCTTCCCCTTCCCAAAGTCAATGACCATGTATAAAAAAAAAAAGATAGACTTCCCCAGGGAGCATAGGGAAGGAAATAAAACAATTTGCTTGCAAATGGGAGGTAATTGGTATGTTAATTAAAGTCGACTTTACCTCTCTTAATGTTAACCTCCTGATTTTCTCCAGTGTTTCAGGTAGGGGAAAATAATTTATTCTTTAGTATTCTCAAGAATGAGATAGGTTAATAGACACAAATGAAGTCCAAACCTAGTACAAAAAAACATGAGACAATATGTCTCCTGGCTGCTTTCCTAATACAGCATAAGGAGGACGAGATAGTTATCTGAGCAGTCACTCCACAGCTTAGACTTCAAATTATAGTAATTATGACAATTTGTGCCAATAGCCATGAGGTGGGGTTTTTTTTGATGTGGTTAAAAATAACATCTGTAAAAATCCAATAAAAAAAAAATTACATTTTGCTAATTTTCTGATAAGATAATGTTTAACGGTACTGTGTGCCTTCTACTGCCGTTTTCAATTAGAGTATTTCCTTCTGGGCTTTTACCATCTCGTCTCATGGATCCTATTCCATCCTGAGCAGTTCATTTGTTTTAACTTTCTTAATTAATTGTTTTGTGTAGGTTTTGCCTTTCAAACTGATATCAATCTTCCAGACTTATTAACGTGCTGATTGCTAACGTGTGATACAAAGCACAACTCAGTTAAATTGTTCTTTCTGTCATATTAAACAGAGTTCCCATATTAGCCTGCTAAACAAAATAATTGTAGATAATTTAGAGGGTAACAAATGACAAGAGTCCTGGACCTAGGAGAGTAGAAAAAAGTTCTGTTTGCAGCTTCTCTGTACTAGCTTTGGGTATAATTCTGAGCCCACAGGCAGAGTAAGAAAAAAATGATTAGCGGCTAAGAAATTGTAGGAGAGCTGTTGAGAAAAATGGCTTTTCCCACACAGTGAAGTTTCTTACCTTGTCTGAGGAACATGGAGGGCAAGGAGAAGTAGGGTATTAGGGTATCAGACACAGCTGATTGCTTCTCTTCTCTGTTTTTAGGGAAAGCATGGCATTATGTCCTTTACACCGTCCTCACATGTAGCTACTCTGTGTAGTTTGACTGAAAGGACACATCATTTGAAGTAATGATTGTAAATTCTGATGTTGTTTAATTGGTGTATGATAAGGAACACACTTCTCTGGGGACAACGGCTATCCTTGAAGCTGTCACGTAAATGACCTGGTACAAGCTCAGTGTGTGGCAATGCAGAACTGTTTCTCAGAAAAGACACTAATCCCTAGACTATTTAAATTCATTTGAGATTATGACCAGACCCCACATAGCCAGGCATTTGTTGTTCATGCTGTAGTATCGCTACTCTGCCTGACCAAGCTGAGGTCTCATTATGCTATATATTGTACAAAGGATTGCTGAACATGCTCAATGATTGCATAACTGCTCCTGGAGATTTTACTTCTGGTGTTGGTGAGAGCAGACAGATGCTTGAGTCCTGTTGCCAATCTCCCTTTCATAAACATCACAATAAATGATAGTATAAAGAATGAAAGAGACATGTAACGTCAGGTACGTTCTCTTAAGGCTTTAAAAGACAGGTAAGTGCTAGGAGGACTTCTCTGGCAATCATAGTCTTCAAGATGCACTTTAGATAGGAGTATCTGAAGTGCATATTTCAGAATTTATTGAGCAAATTTGTCTCAGTTCACAGGGGGAAATAAGATGGTTTACATCGTAAGTTCAGTACTCTCGGCAAAATTGAGATTTACCTGGGATTTGGAGACATGTTTTGATTGAAAGTTCTGAGGTACCAGTCTCAATGCATGATAAAACTTGGGTGTTGTGAAATTGTAAGTTCTGTAATCAATGAAAAGATTTTTGCTGCGTTTTCCTTGTTAGAGTGCTACAGAAGTGATTTGCCACTCTACAGTGCATTCTTCTGTATTCATTGATGTTTCCTAATGTTTCTGATACGTGTTCCTGATTTCTCCTTCAGGTCCCACAGAACTTTGTCTGCATCTGGTTTTCTGCCTTTTTTTTCAACTAGGGAATTGACAATTTGTCAATTGACTAGGGAAATGCTGGTTTTTTTCCCAGATCATTATGGCATACACTTATGCGCATGTCATTGTTCTTGAAGTGGGATACCATTATGCCAGTATTGCTTTAAAAGAATCACCTTTTAACTCTAACCCTAGCACATGTATTGCAAGGTATTGTGACATACCCAAGACAATACATATTTTTCTGGAGTTTTCGTCCGTTAGATGTGGTACACCTCCTGCCGCCCACTTCTATGCAGCAGTCTGAGCACTGCTGCATATGGTGGCTGTGGAGGTGGCTGCTCTCTTCTTACTTACTGCAAACCTGGCCAACTCTCCAGCACGTGCAGCCTCCAACGCACACCAGGCCTCAGTGCTTAGGCTGCTGAAGGGAGCTCACAAGATGGTACATTATGCCAGTTTGACTACAGACTGATTCAGAGCAGCTGCAAAGCCTGCAGTGGCTGTCACTCAGGTAGCAAAGATTTTCCTGCCCTAAGGTAGCTCCTTCCCATTCCTTGCAGTGAGGATTTGCTCTGTGTTTGAGGCCATGTAAAAGCTGTAGACTGGCCCCACTAGGAACTGTATAGAGTAATTTCCTCTTTCGTCCTTGCAACAGAAATTCCTGTGCAGTTTCCCTGGCACTGTAGGCCTGCCCTGTTTGAGAGGGGTCAGATTTCCAAAGTAGGAGGAAGCATCTTGGAGTGGAATCTACTTTGTGTTGGAACTACCTTATGCACAGACAAAGGTTGGCCATTGTCAGCCTAGAGCTTCTGTGAGCTTCTTGGCTTTTTATACGCAAGCCCACACGTGCTGACACAGATTTATCAGCTCTGGTACTGTCTAAGTTGCTCACAGAATAAGAATAATAGAAAAATGCTAAGCATTTTGCTTGATTTAAATTTTACAGAAAACCAAAGCAGAATTGAACTTTGGCTCCTGTTCAGCTGCAATCTAGACATGAATTAACAGGTGCTTCAAACTTAAATTAGACGAGTCAACCATTGAATGTAGTTCAGTAGCACACCAAAGTAAATCCAGATGACATTTATGACATATTTCATTGTTTCTATAATCTAAGTAACACAAAAGGCGTAAGTCACAGCACAATACTTTATTGCATTTCTTTTTGAAACACTGTCCGTGAATAAATTTAGACTGGAAATTGGAAGTTTTGTTACTATCAAAGTGATAAGTATATGATGATGTTGCTGTGATGGCACTGGACTGCAGCTGCCCATACAAAATTGGAGCTCATGATCCAATTCCACTGCAGACTAATGTTCCTTGGTACATAAGGCTGGGTTATTTAAAACAAATGTTAACACCAAGGTTTTTTGGCTTCCTCATGTACAACTGTTATTTGGGAATTATCAAAGTGCATAAAAAAGTAGAAACTTCAATGAAGTATTTAAAAACCAACTTTTAAAATTTGATTTCTGGTCTAAGAAAATGTGAGTGCTGGTGGTAGACTCCTTTATTTGAATCTCTCTTCTGTATCAAGTATATTTAAAACCCTTGACATGCATTCCTCAAAAAAAAAAAACCAAACTATATGGAGAAATTGGGATAATCCCCAGTGTAGCCATCCATCTGAAAAACGAGATATGTGAACCATTTACTAATTAGACTGCAAATTTTCTTTGCCTTCTCAACTGAAAGAATACATAATGTATTAATTCATGTAGTGCCCATGGCAGATCTAGCAAAGTATCTGCGGCCCACTGTCATTGGGCAAACTGCTTTCTAATACTGCTGCCCTCTTCAGTTCAGTGCTGTTTGAGAATTGAGATGTTAAGTGGATAGGACACTTACTGGTAAACAGGACTGGGCCATAAGCTGCCCTTACAGGCAGGCTGCTTCTGTTCGTCATAGGAGTGTTTCTCACACAATTGATACACTCAAGACAACAATAGCGTGAGATCTATGCAATATCACTGGCCCAGCAGTGCCAGTAAAGGGAGGAAAACTTCAGTGAGTCATCCAGATCAAAAGCATTAAAGTCAAGCTAAAATCACAAGAAAAATAAGTGTATTTAAAAATGGTGGACTAGAAGAAACATATATGCAACAGATAACCTAAGATGTCAATGACTGATGGCTTTACAGCGTAATTTTAAGGATGAACTGTTCCTAAACAATTTTTCCAGTGTATTAAGCACTAACAGCATCAGGCATGCATGTCTTGTTCCACTCCTTTCTTTTTTTTTTTTTTTTTTTTTCTTGAACAAACAAGTTGAATGTGGCCAATACAAGAAAAGAGCCCACTCTCCACTTATGTGTGCACGTTCCTTTGTCCTCTTTCCAATATCCCCCAGTAATGACGGAGTGCAGGATCGTGTTCTGCTCTAATGTCTTTCTTGTAAGATTTGGAGGGTAGTGCCGTCGTGACCTTCGGGAGCAGTTTTTTCCATTTGGAAGGAGGCGGGGTAGAGAGCATTGAATTTGAGATTGATTTTCCTCCTTTTAGCATGTGGAAATTCAAAGCAAGCTCCTTGATTCATCAACAATGACTGCATCTCCAGCCTTAGAGAATGCAAAGGCATCAGCAGGAGCAGACTGATGAAGTTAATACCCTCAGACTGCATTGTGAATGTGACCGGAGTCCAGTATGCTGTATGCTATTGAAAAATGCTGATGTTGTTCCTTGCAGTGACTGGTCACAGTTTTAACCAGAGAATTTGTCTCTGAGGATTAAAGAAATGGGAATCTCCAGCAGTTTTAGACATAACAGTATGTCCACAGTTTCTTGTTGGGGCATTTATGGGCTCTGCATGTGGCATGTGTTTTGGAGGCTTCCAAGGAAAGCATCTAGATAAAGGCCAAAATGCAGATGCAAAATATCTATGAAGATTTTAAAGATTATGGTTTTCCCTGCTTCCCTTCCCTGCAAAGGGCTGGTCTATTTAGTCAAAGTTCTAGGAGGTGTTCGAGGTGAACAGCTATTCAGTGTAAGCTTTATTTTCAGTAAAGAGCAGATTGAATATTTGAGTAGAAAGTCTTTTGAAGACCTTCAAGTTCTTTGGCAGGAAGCCCTGGGAAGTCACACTGGATCCAGGCCATGGGGTCCTTTGAATCTTTGGATGTTCTTTACTTGCCATATTTGAATTTGAACTGGCCAGTCCCTTCTGTCTGGGCTTCAAATTTTGCCCTGCTGATCTATGGGAAAAGGATTGTACAACTAAAATTTCAGCAAGAATTGACTTGTGCCTGGCTTTCTTCAGATTTTGGAGAAGTTAGAACTGAGTGCACCACTCATTTCTTAGAGGTGGCATTTCTGCATCAAGGTGGAGTTGCATGGGCACTGTCAAGGGAGGAAGTGGTGATGTTCCTGCACATGCTTCCTGTTGATAAAATGGTGCTAACTTTCACCATTAAATTTTTGTAAAGGGAAAGATTTCTCCATGATACACCTGCTACAAACTGAATGGTTGCTTCTGCAGGAGCAAGTAAAGTCTATGGTAAACCAGTAGCAGGAGATTTAATCTGATGACAGTATGTTTATTGTGAAACAGACATCCACAACTGAAGGGGTGCTCTACTGTACTGTGAAATGTTTTGGCCATTAAGAACATGAAATGCTGACGTTTGTGCTTGGGCATAAATACACAGCCAGATTGTCACGCACGTTTTCTGTGGAGAGACTGCTGTACTGTATATATAGAACATTCCTAACTTCCAGTTGTTCTTCCTGTTACTTTTGTGCTGTTGTTGGCTGGGTGGAGCTGTGTAAGAACAAACCCACACACGTTACTGAGGGCACAAGCAGACAGTACTTTGAGCCAATGGACATTTGAAGGTATTATTTTACTTCCTCTAACAGTCTTTATGAATTTTAAGAAAATAGACATGTACTAGGGGACATATGGTAGGGAAATGTCAGGTTTAAGTGTGGTGGTTTTGTGGTGTGGTTTTTTTTTTTTTTTTTTTCAGTTGACTAGTATTTACCTGCCTGCTTATGAGGTCATATCTTTGTACAATGTAGTGAAGGTTCATCTTTCAGTGCATGCTAAAGTTTCACAGTAACAAATACATGCATTTGGTCATCATGCACAAATTTGTGTACATTTTAGTTCTGAAAGAGAAAAATACAAAACTGACAGAGGAAAATATATGGGGTCTCATTAAAATTCCTGTTAGGTTTTAATTTAGGTGTATTTGAGAATCAATAAATGAAGTTGATCCTATTCTGATCACTAGTTTGAGTACAGTCATAAGAATCTGTAGATATTTTTGTGTATTAGAACAGCATGTGTCCAGAAAACATCTACACCTGGGTGAGTATGAGTTAATTGTGTGGTGGAATTCAGGTTGCTGGTAAAAGGAATTATTTTATCAATAAGATCAAGCTTTGTTACAGTTGCCACTGATATAACTCAAAAGGCAATTTAGCAACCCATGTTGCTGTATTCATTCTACTACAAAATTATTATCCCTTGCTATCGGTGAAGTACAGCTATATAAAAAAAATTATTTGTTTTTTTAATTATCTGTGTCCAAGCTGTGATGCCCTAGTGTGGTCAGCATCACCCAAATTCTGCTCTAATTGAAGTTAGTGATTGCTTTCTTTGGGTGAAGTAGTAGGCCAATACTAGGTGTTTTTAAAAATCTTATCCTTTAATCTTGTTCTTTTCCTTAGCTTTTAATATATGCTTTTGGCTCCCATAAAGGCTTGTTTCTAAGGGCAAATGTCAGGTAGCATGAGGATTACCTCGTTTTGCTTTGCTGGAATGTACTCAGAAAGCTAGAGTTATCAGATTAGTGATCGTTGCTGCAATTAATATTGTGTAGTCCATCTATCATCAGCCTGTAGAAAGCCTGATGCTATGGACAGAGATACTTTTCCAGGCCTGGCCCCATGAGGAAAAGAGCTTTTAACCTGCAACTGCTCCTCCCTCTGGCAGAAGTCATGGGGTGATTCTGTACATCATCCCTAAGACATTTCCTCCAGCCTGAGCGGGATTGGTGGAGATCCAGCAGATCTGGTTGAGCAGTTCTCTGCTTGTCTGAAGATTTCCCTGAGTGGAAGAGCTCCTGTGTGCTGCAGCACTGGCTGGTCTGCAGGGATGGCAACCCTAGCAGGTGTGATTAAAAAAACCTTGGAGGCAAACTGGTCACTGAAAATCTTCTCCATACTTACTGCTGTTTGCAGAGCCTTGAGTTGTCTGTACCCAGAGATGTTTTCGTTCCACAAAGTCTGATGAAGAATTAACACCAGCATTTCTGAAGTATACTGCAAATGTTCACTGGAGAGCTAGGAATATGTTAATTTCTCACCAGAACTGAATTAACTTTCTTAGCACTAGCTATAATCAAGTTGGCCTCTTTCACCTTTAAGAAAAACAAGATGTTCCTCTATGGAACTATTTCCTCTTCCTCTTTCATCCCCAGACTTTTCCATGTAGCACAAAAAGCGAGTCATCAGACCCCCACAGCGGTAGTTACCGCATAACTGGTATGATTGTGTCACACAAAGACAGAAGAGGTATGGGACTAAATCAACAAATTCTCATTTGCTGGTTCAACTGAATACAAACTAGCTAAGGAAAAACCAAGTTGGAAATGGAGAGCAAATATACATGAGAGGCAAGCCACAGCTTGCAGTGAAGAAAATGTTTGCAGAAAACGCCAGCATTACAGGTTTATCTAAGGTGTGGTCTAGCTTAAGCTGCAGTAATTACCCAAGGTACCATGGCTGTGGCTGGAAAATGAAGTGCTTTATAAACTTAACCCATTCATGTCTCCTGAGACCAACCACAGTGTTATACCTAGGCCAAGCCACAGCTTTTCTAGTGCAATTGAAAATTCCTAAGTAACAGCTCATCCTCCTTCGTTTACCTGCCAAGAGAGCTTTGAGGCTCTGCATTCTCACGTCAGTTCACAGCATTACAAACTAGCAAACAGAACAACCAGCTCTTTTATTTTACTGTTTATAGGTGTTAGTGATTCTATGAACTGTAGGCAAAGTAGTAAACTGAGAGGAAACCTTTGAAAATACAGCAGACCTGTGGGGAAAAACATTTGCTAGATTGTTATATATGGAGTTGGGAATATGTATGAAGAAATAATCCTGGGTGAGTAAGTGAGACAAATTTAAACTTGCTAAATGTTGAGTGGAAGTGACTGTTTATTGAGTTTTCAGTGGGTAGAAATATGGCTGTCTTCAAGAAAGCTGCAGAGAACTTGCCTGGTTTATTCTGTTCTGGAGAAAGAGAAGACTATCCAGGAGGATGGCAAAATATTTAAGCAAATTTAGGCAATGCCTCAAAAGATGACCAGGATCATCAGGGTTTGTTTATGAGGAAACAACTCAAAAACCATGAGTAGGTGAAGTTTGGCCAAAAAGGACTTTTAAGCATTTAAAGATTGAAACCCCGAGGATAATAGATTGTCTATTTTGGATGAATTCCCAGGAACTGGTTGCAAAGAAGGATGCTAAAGTCTTTCATTCACAGATGTACAGAGAAAAATGATTTTCAAAGAAGAGATCAAGAGTTAACCTAATTTAACTCTTATAAATGCTTGCAAAGGATCTCATTTGGGACCAATAACTTCTGTTTTAGTCAAAAAACTGTGCATGATGTTTTGACCTGTACAATGACATGAATCTACTGCTTCCCATGCTGACATGTTCCAATGTTCGATCTTCTTGAACAGCTCTTGTTGTTGGCTACTCTGACCAT
This sequence comes from Chlamydotis macqueenii, assembly GCF_036417535.1. Taxonomy (NCBI): domain Eukaryota; kingdom Metazoa; phylum Chordata; class Aves; order Otidiformes; family Otididae; genus Chlamydotis; species Chlamydotis macqueenii. The sequence continues at coordinate 18,912,767 of NC_141564.1, read as the reverse complement.
GGTTAATAATCTTCTCTGGCTAGAACTTAGATCTTTAGTCTAATTCAGGTTTGTTTGTTTTATTTTGACTTCCAGGGAATTAATCAGGAGCTATTAGTTGGGGTACAGAGAGCATAATTTTTTCTTGACTTGCCAAATTTTTATTAAGTTTTCTGTTTTGCCACAATGAAGCCCAGCTACAAACCAGCTCTTGCATCTTCTGTTCTTGAAGAATCTTTGTTGAGAAGGAGGCTGCTCTGGCATGTTTTCAAGTGTACTACGTTTATTTTTAAAATGTTTTCCAAAGACACTTGGCAACAAGAGCTGAGACTGTCATTACTGTGAAGAACTGGAAAATGAAAGAACAGCTGGTGTGTTTGGTGTCCTGGGAGCTGTCACTCTTAGGATTCCCCCTCCAAGAGTAAAATCAAACTATGTATTTGTTTCTTTCATCATGTGTAATAAATTATAAGAAGCTGAGAAAAAAAGCCAAGCCAAATCCTGAAAAAAATCAAGTTGATAAATGCCCACTGGCTAAGTACATTCCTGGCATATGGGAAAGGAAAGAAAGTGGTAGGGCAATCTTCATTACCTTTATTGCCTTAAATTACTTAGGGCCTTGTCCTTAGTCTGCATAGGCAGTTCTAAGTGCCCTCACTGTGAGGTGCACAACACTCAGTCTGGAGCACTATATAAGCCTAAGGGCAAGCTGTATGACAGCAGTATCAGAAATAAATATTAAAGCTGTAGGTACTGGAAGCTGTCCTGGCACTCCAGCTGTGCTAACTGGTCTGGAGGAGGAGTATAAGGATCTGGACTAAACCTTACATGTTGCCTTGTGTAACATGGACTTGCCCTCCCTCCCCTGCAGTGGGAGGGCACTGTTTCTTATCTGGCTTTCCTGGTTCACTCCCCCACGCTATGTCACTTGTTCCTCATAGGCTTTTTTCCTGAATGCTGTTCGTTTATCTATTTATTTACTTTAAGAATTTTCTCTATATTTGCTCATTTCATTTTTTATCTTGATTAAATATCATTCTGGGTTTGGTTTTCACAGCTCCATGTTTTCCTATGTAGAAAGCCGTAAGGGAGAAGTTTGCGTAAGAAAGGACTGCAGAACCAGTGTTCGGACTAGGCTCAGTCAGTGTAAATCTCTCCTTGACATCAGTGTACTTGAGATCGGACTCATATGTCTTATTTTCCCCAGTATTCCCTGTACAGAACCATAACTTCTGCTTCCTTTGGGTCCTCTTTCTAGCCGATAACATCCCTGTCATCCCTAGTGGCATGTCATAGAGAAAACATTTCTTCCAGTATTTGTAAAAAGTTACTTGCAAATATTTCCTTGTGTTAATTTACTTGTTCTCACTTATTTCAAAGAATATGTGAGGGGAAATTTGAAAATCCTAGACTTGAGAGAAATATATTACTAACTAATATTTTGGGGGAATGACCAGTTTTCACTTTGCTGACCAAAATGTTGTCATGGCTTTTCTTGGTAGTTTTCCATGTAGGGGGGGAAAAAAAAATCCACTTACACTGATTTCTCTTGTCTCTCTGTGCCTCTGACTGCCTCTGTGTCTGTCTTGAACTTTCTTAAACATTTTTTTGTTGTTGTTCAAATATTTGCAGTCCTTAGAAGAGCAGAAAAACTTCAAGCATTTTGAAAACATAGAAGGGCTCCTTAAACTCAATGAAAATTACTGAGATATTGCTTTAAAGTGCCCTGCTTAAATAAATTAGAGAGTTCTACAACTCTTAAATGCCCAATAGAGATGCAACAGGCACCTAGAATAATAGACTAGGTCACATTTAAATGAATCTCTCTTGAAGAACATAACAGTAATAAGATAAACTGACTCTGCACTAAACTGCAAAAGCATAGATAATAATAAAATACTACTCCCCTAAATGAATCTCTTAGAGGAGGTGACTAGGTGGCAGACTGGAGCATGAAAAAGGGGAAAAAATTAAAATTGTGTAAGTTGTTGAAAGAATTTTTGAGTATCAGACCAAAATGTTACCAGCCTTACAAGACAACTCTTCAGAAGCAGAAATGCTTTTTAAAGCATTTCCTCTCATATAGAAGCAATTTGTTGACTAGATATAGACAGTAATATGAATTTAGTTGCTGCAGGTAGGAACTAATAAACTGCTGGTTTAAACTGGTGGCCTTTTCTCTTCCTGTAACCTCTAAATCCAGGATTTAACCCTAGAAAGTGTCAGAATATTGTTGCGATCGGGTTTTTGTCAACAGGCCCTGCGCAAATTGAGTTTGGTGGGTTCGTCAAGGTTATGTAACAGCAAACATTTGGAAAAATTGGGCACAATTGTCAGCCTTTGCTCTGAAAGGGCACAGGATTAAATGAGCATAAAAATTTAATTGTCCTCTCACCCTGAATAAGGCTGGGGCTTTCCATATTAGGGTCGGGCTGGCTAGTTGAGCAGCAATTTTTATCTGGCCCCTGGATAAATAGATGCATTCAGCCTTCTCGGGCCTTCAACCTTCATTAACACAGAAATTAATCACATAAATTAAACGTATATATTTTGGTGGAAAAAGTCTTAACAAGCTGCATCCTCTACTGGACGAGAGAAAAGAATCAGGCATGTGTACATATTTAGCCTGACAATGCCAAGATTTCCAGAATATGTTTAGGTTTCTGTCCTTAATTTCCAAGGAGCAGATTGGCAGCTGATGTAAATTGTCTACAGTAATCACAGTGGAGTTAGGCCAATATATACCGTGTGGGAGTTGATTTGCAGTTTGCTTGAGGCTCTCAAATTCCCATTCTCAACATGTTCTCTTTTTTTAAACTTCATTGGTACTTTGCTATAATTCAGTTGCTTTCAGTGGAGGTATATGGGTGTGTAAATGGAATAACCAAGCAAAGAACTGGTCCCTCGGATCTCGTTGAGGACAAGTGCATTCTTGTGCTTCAGTGGCGAAATGTAATGCCTGTAAGATATCAAATTTGTGATACATAATGACATTTTACATTTATATGGTCTCTTTCATTCCACGTAATCCCATGGAGATTTACAAGTAGCTTAATGGCAGCAAACTGTGTCTGATTTTTGAAACAAATTATTTCTATGGTTGGAGCAGTTGGTCAGTGATGTTAAATAGCAGAATAATCACTGATAACCTGGGAGCTTACTGGAGTTGCAGAGAGAGTTGTTCTTCTCAGCCTCCCACCGTAAATGGCAGTGTGTTATGTGATAATGTTGACCATAAGCCATTAAAATAAGGCAGGATTTGCTTAAAAGCAAGTGCTTTGTAGCTAAGGTTTATTTTTCTCATGTTTAAAATATGAAATTACAGAGTAAAAGGAAGTGGTAAAACCTCCATCACTCAAAGCCATGGGAATGTATCCGCTTGTTCGCACATGCTCCATAGTTACTGAAAGTGTGATTCTCATTTTACCAACTAATCCAACACTTGGATGTGTTTAGAGGACAGCTTAGTCTTAGCCCAACGTTTTGATTTCCAAGTAATTATAAAGAAGAATGTGCCACATCATACCTATCTTTTATTTGTGTGTCAGTGATGAATAAAATATTCAAAGTGCAATTACAGGTAGGCCAAGTTGTGTGTGAAACACAGAGCTCCTTTAGATAACTTAAGAGCCTCTCAGGAAAGACACGTATGGAATTTGATGGGTCTGTATTAGTCGTCTAGGTCCACTGGGATGCACTGATGCACAAGCTAACTTTAGTCACTGAAAGCTGATTGTTTCATTTCATGGCTACCAGGTCCTACCAGCTCTTCCTCGGCCGGACTTTCACACTCATCCTGTTCGTTTGCTTTGTGATGCACAGTCTGATGCAGTGGCTGATGAGCTGGGGAGCAAAGGGGATTCAGGGAGCTCTGGTGCTTTTTGTCTCCCACTGTTTTACAGAGCAGGAGATGCTGAACAGTGCTCTGAAATGCCTCCAGCACTGGGGTGAATTTCACACCCTGTCTGCATTTCCTAAATCTGGTGTTTAACTTCAGAAGAGCCGGCAGCTTTCTACCTTAAACTGATTGGGAATTAGACATCTTTTCTTACAGAAAAACAGTCACGGTTTTAAAATAGCTTACATGATGAATCACATTGAAACATTAGGAAAAAAAAAGTACCCTTACTTTTACATGTGTACTTGTGTATGTGAATGGCTGGCTGGAAATTTATTGGAGAATCCAGTTTTTAGGAGAGCAGACAAAAGAGCATATTTTTAACATCCTAATTGGCTTTCTGGAAGCCTCTGTCTCATTTTGAATTTTGTGAAGCTAGAGAGGTGAGAGGGGCAAGGAAGCAGAAAGAAAAGGGGCAATGGAAACCCAGGGAACTTGTTGCTGGCGCACTGCTCTTCCCCTTGCTTCTTCCTGTTTCTCCTCTCGTCTGGAAAACTTCTGTCAGTTTAATAAGGAGGAAAATTAACAGAAGCATTGTATCTAGGGAAATAATTTTGGGTTTTTCCTGTTAAATTTAAATGTTTCCCACAGAATTCTTCAATTGCGCAAGCACAGCACTTCTGAATAGAAAATTACTGTGGGACACAATTTCTCAACTCTGTTTTGATTTTCCATCAGTGAATTCAATGTAGTTCACACTGACATATGTAGCCATTATGGTCACTTTCAATAAGATAAAGTCTTTTTCTCTGAGATGTTTTGGCCAAAATGTAAGGGTTTTGAGGAGTAAAAAAGCATGTTCGAGTGTCTATAGTTATTGCACCAAATATTCCTTTATTTCCACTGGAAAGCCTGATTCTCCATGACTAGTCCTCCAAAATACGTGCTCTAGGTTCCCAAAAGCATTCCCATTTCTCCTGTTTCATGAGCTTAATTATTGTATGTCAGTCTGTGCCATTCCAGGTCTCATCTTTAATGACATGCTGATTTTTGAAACAAATTATTTCTACGGTTGGAGCAGTTGGTCAGTGATGTTAAATAGCAGAATAATCACTGATAACCTGGGATCTTACTGGAGTTGCAGAGAGAGTTGTTCTTCTCAGCCTCCCACCGTAAATGGCAGTGCAGTGTGATTTGAGTAAATTAAAATATCTAAAATAAAGGATCAAAGATTTGAGGCACCTCTTAAAAAAAAAAAAAAAAGTAGAATTTCTGAATGTTAAAAAATACTGTAGGAGAAAAATATGCACTCTTAAGAAATACAAGTACTGATTTACAACTCAGAGTAAGAGTACACAGAAACATTTAATTGCTTCTGTGCTAGACATGGAAAAAAATTCAGACCTCTGAGAGATTTTGAAGAAGTAATTTTGGAATTCATATGCTGCTGTTTGATATTATTATTGTCAGGCTGATTTATTGCATTTAAGAGATTATTAGGCGTTATCACAGCAGATTATATTTCATTACCTCAGAATACTAATCATAGAATTAGTATTTTCTTGTTGTTAATATGAGGTTTGTTTCTGGAATGTTAAATATGAGTAGAGAATATAAACTGTGAAAATTGGTATCAGAAAATGTTTGAGAAAAGACTTAATTAGTAGAATGAGACTTTTTTTTTGAAAAAATATTTCATATTTATTTGTTACTACTGTACTGGTATGTCCACTTACCTTTTTTTCTTTAAACTTAATAGTGGTAGGACACACAATTTGAATTTAACTGTAAAGTTAAAAACAGTAACTACTTTGGTTAAAGCTAATTAAAGCAAGTTTATTATTAAGTTTCAATTTTGGTTGCTGGAATCCACTTGCCAAGTGAGTTGATTTAGAAGGCTTTCCTCTCCCTTCAGAACGGCAGGATGAAGGGAGCATTATCAGTGCAGCAATGTATTGTTGCTCAGAAGCGTGAGTTGGGGAAGTGAAGGTTGCCATCTCTCAGACCTAAAGGATTTCAAAGGCTGCAAGCTTAACAGAAACTCTTTTAATTTCATGCTACCCATCTTGTTTTCATGGTGACCCATGAAAATTGACACAAGACAGTGGTATGCCAGTGCTTCTTAAAGGAAAATCAGTTTATTACTAGAGCTTTGAGAATGTTGAAAAAAGCCAGGGGAGCAAGCTTTATTTCTCCCTTTCAGCCAGCAGAAATTTTTCCAGGTTTGTGATCTAGTTTAACGTGGAGAAAGAGCTGTGCAGTGCCAAATGCACTGAAAGATGGCTGCACCCAAGACATTCACTGCCCTATTTTGGGCTAGTTCATGCTCTGGCCAGGCTCAGTACCAGTAGAAATATGTTGCATTTATATAGTCTGTGTATTTTCCTTCATGCTGTAGTCCCTCTGTTAGGTTTACCTACTCAAATTAAAACAAGCAGTAGGTGATGGCAGATAGACAGTATTGTGGAGCATGGCTGTTTGTTGGTAGCTTACTAATGTTTACGTACACAAGTGAGAGCATGCAAACCAGCCCAGGACTGGAGCTGTTTGAAATCAAACAACATCACCCCCCTTCCTCCCCATACCAACTCTGGATCATCGCTTTGTGCTGTGCCCTCCCCATGTCAGGCTTTCTTTACTTCACTTAAGTCTTTTTTTTTTTTTTTTTTTTTGGGAAAAGAAAGTCTTTAACATTCTGGCTGATGGGTAATAGGGATAAATGGAAGAAAATGGTAACAATTTTCCACCACATCCACACATCATCCTTCTTTTTTTGGGCTCTTGCCTTGTCTATCCAGGTTGTTTCTTATGTACGTTACTGCAAAGACACTAGGGCAGACCCTCAAATGAGATGTGCTGTGGAGACTTAATGATGGCTAGAGTGCAGTTCATCCTGGACAGAAAACAACATGGGCTGCACTTTTGTCAGCACAGTGCTGTGCAAATCTGTACTAACGGTTTGCTAGACTGGTGTTGGTAGCTAAGCACAGAAATCTGCAGTGGAAGTAAGTTCATGGGTCTCTATCCTGCAAGCAGTGGGCACACTGAACTAGGGGACAGATTTTGCTATGTGTGGAATGCAAGGCTTTTATAGCAGCTTACAAGATTGCAAGGTGACAAGCTTATTCAGCTCATAGTGCTGAATGCCCCCATTTTATCCATCCTATCCGCAGTAATAGAGGGTGCTCAGGAGCACTCTGCACTGCAAAGGATCAAGTCTGTCCTCTCTTCTGGTGTTTTCAGAAAGAAAAAATCACCATTGAGAGTCTCCGAAAGCCTCTAGTTTTTAATGATCCACCTGTACCTTTCCATTGTGTTCTGCTGGAAAAGACATTTAATTTATTTTAAAAGATCTGGGGTGTTCAGTGTGCCCAGTTCTTGTGAAATAGCCAGCATTCCTAGCAAGGACAACTTCTTAGCATGGCAGGGCACAGAACAATGCAGCTTTTTTTCTTTGCCCCTCTTTCTCCCAAGGAATACAAGTCTTCCAGAGAAGAGAGCATCTCTCATTATATAAAAAAAAGTATGTGTCTTGGTTATGTGTATCATATAGGTGGGAAATATGAGCTTTAATAAAAATGAGCCATTCTAGACCTGGGCACTGTAAGACTGATAACAAAATTGATTGTCCTCATAGCTGAAAATGCATGAAGGAAACAAGTGTTTTAAGGGGAAAATTAGTGTTCCATTTATCTGTAAAGAAATTGCAACTTTAACTCTTTAGGGGCAGGAAATGGCTTGTTGTGAGGTGTGTGAACCATGCTTTTACTCAGTGGAGCCCTACTCCCTGGCACAAGCTTGTTAGTTCTGCTGTAATAGATGTAGTAACAAAATCCTCTTTGTCTCAAGTTGGTATCCACAAATTCTCGCAGGGAGAAACAAAACAAAACAACACAAAAAAACCCAACAGTCCAACATGTCAAACTCTCCCTATTTTCACATGTGAAAATCCCCTGAGAGAAATATTGTGTATTGCTACTGTAGATAGAGTACATGTACTCAAGAACAAAGAGGGCTTAAGAAGAAGACATGGTGAATATATAATAACTCTGAATAAATACGGTAAGTCCTCTCTTGTTTCTTTGCAAGTGCTTTTCAAGAAGTGAATAATAGTAAAGCTCTCCAAGTCACTTAAGGTCTGAGCCTGCAAATATCTACTCATATGAGTACTTCTTACTCATGTAAGTAGTCCCATTGAAGTCTGTAAACCTGCTCATGTGAGTAAGGCTAAACAAGTTCAGGGTCTAAAACACTATGGGGGAGACAAAAGCATATACAAGTACAGCCCTAAGACTCTTCAGACATGGAGCAGCAAAAGATTTATCTGAGGCTTCCAATGTAAAGCCTTGTAAATTAGTAGGAAGATCTAAAAAATCAGGCCGCTGCTGCATTGGGAAGCAATGGAGCTCTCTTAATATGGGGATATAGGGGTAATGTGATGGAAAGACTTAGATGCAGCATGTAGTCTAGCAGTTGTATTCTGTACTCCTCACAATCAGAGCAGTAGCTGGAAGCCTAGCGAGCAAATAATTATAGTAATCAAGTCACGATGAAACAAAGGAGAGGCTATTATTCTAGCAACTGGTCAAGGGAACACAAGTTTGGCTGGGTGGATTCCTGAAGGAGAGCAGGATTTACTACATAATGTGAGATATAAGCTTTAATGCTTTTAAATTGTTTTACAGACTTGTTTGTTTTTACTTTTTAAATAACCCTGACCAAAAATAAACTAATAGTTGACTATCAATTTAACTGATTAAATTTTGGACTGCAATAAATGGAAATCTACTAAAAGTCAGGGCTTGCTTGTCTTCTGATCTATGATGAAATCCTTTTGCTCTGTGTTAAATCTGATGAAGTACAATTCTTCCTGTTCTAAAGCTGGAATTGTAGAAGTAGCAAAACCTCCTCGCACAGACTTTTTGGGGAGACACAACTCTGGCTCTGTCTTTGTGGTCCGGAGCTGAGAGCAAGGTGAAGTGTGACCGTGTGCACATTGCAGCCATCTGGACTGCAAACTGGCTGTGTGTCTCTTGCAGTCCATTGCAGTAAGTGATGCTTTAATCGTCAATAAAAAAGCTTGGCCAGTCTTATCTGATTTATGCTGAATATGCGATGCAGCCTCAAGATATTTTGGGATAAATAACACAGGAATCTGCCTGGCTGGCTACATTGTCTCCTTCGCACCTAAGGTAGGTTTGGACATGTGAATATACGAAGGACATGGGGGTGGTCCAAGGGTCAGTCTTCCAATTGGTAAACCTGTGTCCTAATCTCCATTTTGTAGGGAAAGTGAGGCTTAGAGAAATTAAGGCCTAATGTTATGAAAATCAATGGGTAATAAATGGAAGATGATATTTTGGGGGATCTGCCCCTAGTGATTTCCTCAGGGTGGAACATGAATTTCTCTGAAAGAAGGAAGCCCATGAGACCTCATGATGGAGGTCCAGGTCTTGCCTTGTGCTTTACTTATGGTATCACTTATCTTTCAGGTGGACTTACCTCGTGATTACTGGGATGCTCTTGAACAAAATCTCTTAATGTTTGAACATAGGTGGAAATGTTGGGAAGTATTACTAGTCCATTGCCATCAGTACTATGTTCTTTCATAACTTGTACAATTTTTAGAAATTTTAAAGCAAGACTGAAGGAGTCTCACCCTTTTGTTGAAAGTGCCAAACAACTGTCTCTTTGTTTTCATTACTCTTCTGTTGGCTGTGCTTCAGGTTGCTTTTTCTTGGTCAATCCTTTTGTCCTGGATTTTCTCTTCCCAAAGGCAGATTTTTATTCTGTAACCTGGATGTTTCTGTGAATTGTTACTGGACTTGAAATTCCTTGATTTGTTAGGATCAAGTCCTATACCTCAAATACTGAGGAAGCCAGCTAGCAGAGACACTTCTTGAAAAAATTAGGGGTGATAAAAATGACTGTATCCATGCTGTTCCCAGGAACCCAAAGAAGTTTGCTTGCCTGATTCGTAATACTGGGGATTGGACCACTTGGACTTTGATTTCGCCATTTTAAAACCAGTGGTATCCATATGAAGTTAATAGAGTTTTCTACCAGTGCAAAAGCTGTCCTCTATCAACTTTTCAGAGAGACTTCACTTTGTGCCTTTTTTCTTTTCTTTTTTTTTTTTTTTCCCTCCAAAGAAAAAAAGAGAAACATTTAAGGGGGGAAAATAGAGATAAGAAAGCCCATGAAGAAATACTATTTCTAAGTAATGTACTTTTTTCAATGACAGCTTAGTATTTTTGTTAAACGGCACCACTTTCAGCTTTCAAAAAGGTTTAGCCAACAGTGCTCACACTGCTTTCGACAAGGTAAACCTTGCCCACCCGTTATAACCTTTAGGTCATTCCAATCATGTTATTTCTCCCATAATGCCAGAAGTAATGGAGTAGGCAGGAAGTGAAAGTAGAAGTTATACAGCACTGCTCTCCTGCCTTTTGTTTGCTTGTCTATAACTACCTTAAACTACTTCCTTCTCATCATTATAACAATGGGATGAAATGGTTCTTTATAAATGGCCATGAAGTAAAGGCAGGCTGCAAAGGCTTCTGTAACCTGTTATTATGACCTTTCTCTCATCAGTAATTGTTTAGCAATTTGTACCTGAAAAATCCAAGCTGTCTGTAATGTGCCACACAAGGTGTGGTGAAAGGGCTTTGGAGACAGCTAGAATAATTATTAAATACCACTGGAGTATAAGGCAGCAAGTCTAAGCATCATGAAAAGACATCAGAAGATTGAATAATGAACTAATCTTCACATGTTTTAGGCTCTGGCTTGGTTTGGTGAAATAAATGCATGTGATTTAGCACACAGAGAATGCTAATGCTGTGCCTAGATTCACTTCAGTAAGGAAAAAAAAAACAAAACAGACCTGGTGTAATTCTGCCATGGGTATCTGTAGGCAGAAACCAGACTCCATGAAAAACTTGGTGTCTCACAGAAGTAACAGGAGGATAGAGGCCTGAAAGCTCCTCATACTTTACTCATAAACTACAGAGTCTGTTGTAAGCACCATTAACGTCTTAGAGCCCACCTATTTGTTTAGATTAAAGCTGTAAGGAGCCTGACCTTTTCTAAACTCCATCAATTGATTTCTGGGGGCAGAAGCTTTATAGGTTTCTTTTTCCCACTAACTTCTGAACATGGCAACTAATAGAGTTGTCCTTGTGACTAGTGATGACTCAGAGCCAGGCACAGTAGGCACGGGTAAGTGTAATGCAAGATGAATGTCAGTAAGTGTCTGTGGCCTGTGAACGCTGCTGTGTCTCCAGTAGCGTAGTGATTGCAGTAAGGTCTTTTGCTTATGTTTTGGAATTGAAAAGTAAAACTTTTGAAGTGTCCAGTGTTTGCCTTGAGCTGGATCATTTGAGGTATTTTGTCCAACTATTCCTTGTCCTGAGTCTGGCCACCCACTATTTTGTGTGGTTTGTCTTTTGCTGGCCCTTTTCCCATACCCGTTACTGTTTGCCTGGTGAGTGCCAAAGCTTTCATTCTTCCTGCCCTGAATGGCTCCAAATTTGCATCTCATGCAAACAGCCCAACTGCTAGAGTCACACTCACAGTAAATGGCTGACACACTATTTATACACACTTCTTCTTGGGTAGCAACTTGCTCCTTGGCTCTGTGGAAAAAATAATGTTGCTTGACTTTATTTTTCACACTCTTGTTTTTTTTTTTTTCCAAATTCTTCCTCTTAAAATATTTTGACAGATTTTTCTAGTTTTATGGTTTTGGCAACAGCCGATACTGGCTTATCTCTTTAGTTAAGATTTTTTCATTATGATTTTGAACACAGTCAGTCTGGATGGTTAATAAGGGATACCAGTGTGAAGAAAACAGCCATGAAGATGGGAAGAGCAAGTGGCTGGAAAGCAGTCAGTCTGGCAGTGAACTGACTTGTGTGCCCTCTCCTGGCTGGAAGCAGCCGGCTCAGGCCAGCACGCAATGCTCCCTGTGCCGCTGGCTGCTCCAGCAGGTCAAGTAGCAAGAGATAATGTAGGGATTTATGCAGCAAACAAGACTAGGCTCTTTCTCCGTAACCTCAGCTATTGTCACTGCATGTTCCTTAGTATTACTCCAGACTTCCTGCCCTCCAGGCATGTCTCTTCCAACTTGCTTCCTTCAGCTCTAGCCCTCTAAGTTTGTCAGGAAGATGCTAGGGCAGCTAATGGGGTGGACTGGTCCTCCTCAGCATTAGACTGTTGGTTAATGAGATCATGCCTCCATGTGGGTGCTGACCTTCTCCCTTCAGAGCAGAGCTGCACCATTGTGGTTGACTGTGAAGATCTGGGAAAGGAGGTTCTGGAATCCACCTTGTCCCTCCCAAACTGGGATCACTGGAGTTCGCCAAATTGTGGACCTGCCCCATGAACCTTGTTATCAGGGGCTTTGCAGATGAATGTCATCTGAGTCCTTGTGTGGCTTTTCCAGCTTGCTTCCTCTTCTTCCTTCACCAGGAATGAAAAGTCTTTCAGGTCTTGTTCAAATCCTGGCTACAGTGTGGTCACATGCATCAACAAAAGGGCTGTTGCTCTGTTTTATTATTTATATTATGGTGACTGTCAGATCTCAGGGTTCTGGCTATAGTAGAAACACAGAACAAGAAGGTTGGTCTCTGCCTCAAAGCTCACTGCTGTCATACCTGGCTAGGCAGGTTTGACACTTGCCCTGCAGTTAGCCTACCATAATTAATATGTGACTGCAGAGCATGAAGGAATCAGCCCCTGTGCTTTGCTGTATCCTAAGGAGGGAGAGGTGGCTTCATGATTGCACTTGTTTGCCAGTATCAGATTTCAAGGATAGTAGTGTGCCAGTTTGGTCCTTCTGCCATGCCAAGCTGATGTGAAGTGTGCACTGGAGTTTACTCTGCCCTGGGCCTTGAGATGGGATGCCAGACCTGCTGTTGTAGGTCCCTGTGTAAGGACTTGGTGGCCTCAGTGCTCTAGAGATGGCTAGTGATTTTACTGTCATAGTTGCTGTATATATGTTTGTATAGCAGTTCTTTAATTCTTTGGAGAAAAAAATGTCATATCTTAGTAAACTAGCATATTATACACTGTTCTCTCACATAGTCTGCCCAATGTTGGCAAGGGAGCAGCCAGATAAATGTGTAAGCTGAGCAGATAGATGTGTGAGTAGAGCAAAGCAAATGTCAATTTTTCTTTCTTCCCCCAGTGCTTTATTTCTTTATTTATCAATCTTTTACACCAATTTATTATTTTTTTTTCTGCTTTCAAGTCCAAAAGAAGTGATGAGGGAGAAGGATTTTCTTATCTGCCACTAAAGAGAAACTGAGGCTGTAATCCTGCAAATATTTATTCCTGGGCTTAACTTCAAAATTAAGAATGTTCATTAATCTTGGCAAGATAAGAGGACAATTTATCTTTTAGATGAATCCACCAATTCACTTTTCAATAAGATAGCACTCTTCTTTTCAACACAGATGCAGTAAGGACTGTCCATTTAACATGACTGCTGTTTGACCTGCTTTAGTTTGTTTCCAATTAATAATAAAACAGTGGAAAAGATTCCTCCATTAAGTTTTAAATTTGTGTAGGAATTTTGGTGAATTCCTTGAAATTTAGCAGAAAGCTTGGTTTTTAAGTCAGGCATTATGAGCATCAAATTAAGCTGTCAGCATGTGAAGTGATACAGAGGAAGATGTGTACAAGTACAAGCACACTCACATGAGCACACATGCATCTCCTCTCTGTGCTGACTGGTAAGTCTTAACAGCAGAACTAGAGGCTGGGAATTACATTTTAGTAATTATTTTTTCTAGTTATGTCAGATTTCTAGCATGCTATTAGAGACATATGTGTCATCCTCACCATCACCCAACATATCATTGCTGTTTCAAACTGTTACCAGAGCTGTTGACACAGAATATTGTGTCTGTCGACAGCTCCAATTAGTTGGCGTGTCTGACTACTGACAGCACAGTCTACTTTTGTTTATGAAGACGGTGTGAGCTGTATCTCACTCTCACAACCTCCAGTGGCAGACAGATGGATAGAACTATATAATCATCAACGGAAGCGGGTGATATTCTGTCTTCACAAATCATCATGTGGAGCAGAACCAACGGCCTTTTGTCTGCTTTCAGAAATGACTGCAAGATTCCTCCCATCTGTCAAGTTATGAGGATGAATATGTATAAAATACATCAGATATATATGCGGGGTTTTGTACTGTGGGGTTTTTTTTTTTGTTGTTTGATTGGGGACTGAGGGGGAAGGGGGGGGAAACTGCTTCTTAATTTTCACCAGATGTTAGCTATGAGACATGGAACAGTAGAGGGAGAAGAACAATAATTTTCTCTCAAATTGAACTTTCTTGAGTGTGGGGTTTGGTTTTTTTTTTGGTTGGTTTTTTTTTGGTTTGTTTTTTTTTTTTTTTCTTTAAAGGAATGGACCAACCCCTCATAATTTGCAAATGTGGAACCCCATTGATTTCCCAAGGTCATACAATTGCAACTGAGCACAGAATTTAATCTAATGCACTCTTTACATGTATTTAATCCTCTCTATTGTGTGATTATAAAATCTTAGCAGCTGCCCAACCAGCGATGTTCTGCTTTCCATTTAATAGCAGTTACAGATACAAACTATTTTCAAATATACAGTTCCAAGTTGCCAAGTGGTTTCTCAAGCACAGTGTACACTGAGTTCAGGGAGCGTTTGTTCTGAGAACAGACCCCCAACTTCTCAATATTCGGTAAGTAGTATAGATTTGGCTCATTCATTCAAGCAACGTACTGCTTAGTAGCCTTTAAAAGACCTAAAATTTAAGTGTGACATTTGATTTCTTAAAAATGGTAAGATTAACTGATAGACATTATTATTATTTCTTTTTTTCTAAAAAAAAGCCTCTTTTCCTTAATATATCAAAATATCGAGGTTTTCAATAGAACTTTTGTTATAGTCAGCAAATTCTTATAAAGCAAACGAATGTTCCCTTGAAAGCGAAGGGGAAATCAGAACATGAATTGTATTTGTGCTATTTCTCTGCCTAGTTTTCCTGCTCTGTACTGCATAATGTTTTTCAGCTTTCCTTCACTGTTAACACATGCTATAGCATTTAAGTGCTGATCCTGACTGCTAAAAGTTAATTAGTGTTTATTACTGACTGAAGTTGGAAGCAGGATTTGAGCTTTATCCAGGAATTAAGCAATACAGATTGACTTGTTATTATTTGCTGTATTTCATATGGCAAATGAATAAGTGCTATTTCCTTAGTCTTGTGAGAAATTAACTCTAATATTGAAAAAATGTCTTAACTTCTCCTGCAAAGTCAACAGGATCTAGTGTATAAAATGTAAGCATGTACTTAAAGCATCAGTGAAGAGCGCTGGTTGATAGCAGTTTTGGTTTTGTATTTTACTTCAGGATCAGGTTCCTGCTAAGACAATTGGAACAAACCCAGTGATAACCAGGGTAGTTTTGGGGTTTGGTGATTCCCCCCGCCCCCTTTTTTCTTTCTCTTTCTCTTTTTTTTTTTTTTGTTAACCCCTCTGTATCTTCTGTAAAAACTAATAACCCTGTGAGTAAAATTCAGTGGGAAGGATGCAAATGCCTATCAGATTCTCTAGATCTTCAGAATAATCTCTGCCGGAGTTTGAAGGAAAAACTAAAAGTTGCATCCTGACTGATTTGACATCCCTATTAATTCCATAGGGCTTTTCTCCATTAGTGAAAAGAACCTAAAACTGGGGAGGAAAGTTACTGCTCTGGATACAGGCCAGTTGCAGTGTGTTCAATGCTGGAACAGGTAAATCAGTAATATAAGAGCATTGCATTTTATTCAGAATGTAGCCATTTTTCAATGGTGCACGTTTTTGATTTTTGTAAATCCTCAAGCAGTTGGACTGCATGGGGTAAAATACTTTTCACTTTGGTAAAATACTTTTCACTTTGATATTTTTTTTTTTTAGCGATTGAGTTTAAAATTTACATGACTTCATAGCTGCACTGTCATATTTTTCAGTTGTAGATGAGCAATGATATAATGAGATCATACTGTACACTGAAGCTCAACTGAAAGTTTGAAAATTCCTGAGCAGGCCACATAATAAACATATTAAAAGACATTTGCTGAACATGCATGAAGTCCAAGGAAATTTATCATGAGCTCCTGGCTAATCTAAGAACAAAGGAGCAGCTAAGTTAGGTAAATAAATAATTAATTTTTCATTATTCACTCAGCTGTACTAATTACTGTGACCCAGTTCTTAGAGATCCTAGTGAAATTCTTTATGGAAGTCAGGCGTTTGTTCAAATGAAAACTCCAATATTTAGATCATAGGAAGCATGTGAGTTAGAGTGAGAGAAACAAAGGCTGTTGACTGATGTCTTGAGAGCTGCTGATCATGTGTGATTGAGAGCAACTGCTCTGTATCCCAGGTTGTGAAGTGTGACAGTAAGCAGAGGACTTGCACTATCTTTTTTTTTCTGCCGTGGGTCACTGGGCCTTTTTGTTTCAAGGCCATAAGAGGGACAGAATTATTAGGAGCAATGATGGGCTGAAGTAGCATCAAGTGTGTAGCCACAGTGAGAACAATCAACCATTGGAATAATCTCCCCAGGGAAATTGTGGATTCTCCAACATTGGATACTTTTGAGACTTGGTTGGACAGGATGCTCAGCCATCTTGTCTAGACTGTGCTTTTGCTGAGAAAAGTTGGACCAGATGACTCTTGAGGTGCCTTCCAACGTAGTATTCTATGATTTTATGATCATTTTTCTATCTTCTTGTCACTTATGCCGTATTACGCAGAGTGTGGGATTGCCAGCACCAGTGCTAGTTTTATATTTGTTTCAGTATGTTATTTTTCATTTATTTTAAGATTTTTTTTCTTTTTTTTTTTTTCTTTTTTCTTTTTTTTTAAGTAATGCCACTTTAGGATCTGAGAAACCAGTGATGCCTCTGTTTGCTGAAATAGGTATAGTGTTACTTAAATAGCGATTATCATTTGTGCCCTTGAACTGCACTGGGGTTTGACTGTTAGCTGAGGACCCTGTCACCACCTGGGCAACCACTGTACAGAGAAGATGATAGAGTCAGATATAGCCCCTGTTGCCAAAGAGAATAGGCAAACCAGACAAAATAATGTTTTTTTTTATCCCTGAATTGAGGCACTTAGAGGTTGGGTTACTTATCCAAGTCTATGGCATGACATAAGTTTGTATCTCTTGTGTTCCTGTATGTGCCCTAACCACAAATCATCCTTCAGGCAAATTTACCTGTCACTCTGGTAGTTAAATGATGTTTGCTCCTGTGGTAACTTCTGCAAGTTTAAACTTGTTCTGAGCACATTTCAGGAAGGACAAGTCATTGCAGATCCATACTTAAAGCAGGGGGTACACAGGACCACCAGTTCCTGGAGTATTTTTCATCAAGAAAGCAGGAGTGTTTCCCTTTAGACTAATGTGATTGCACTGGAAATATTTATTATAGAAGCAAATTCTGTATCGCATGAAATGTTTATGTTAAGAAAATGCTTTGATTGGAATAGACTTTAAATTAAAATTTGAATTTTACTTCAGCTTTTTAAAAAATGTGGAACCAAATCCTGGCAGCTGTAATTGGCTTGAAAACAGTGGAGTTTCACCAAGGAAGAGTTATTGCTCATCTCTAATGGAAAACACCCCTTGTAGTTAGGTAACTGAAAAGGAAAATATCCCCATTTTGCAGGAGGAAAGTTTTTAAAACACTGCACCCAACACTCTACATGTTCAGAGGGCTAAGCTCACTTTTAAGTGAGTTAAAAGTCACTTCTGTGCTGAGACCACCACACTGTGCCACTGTTAATTGGTAGTGTTCTATCAGCAAGTCGGGGTTTTTTGTCTTATTTTGCCTGGCTTGCTGTGTTGCCAGGTGCTAATCCTGCGACCTACCCTAATTCTCAGAGTTCTTTTCTGATTTTTCATTGCAGGATAACAAGTATCTTGACTGTAATCTATTAATTGAATTGAATAAACTTGTTTCCCTAGCAGTGAGAGCATATTGTTTGCACACAGTGTCATCCTAGGCCCTCCAGCTATCGAAAGATTGCCAGATATGTTTATTAAACCCCCTGAGCTTGGAAAGAACACAGAAAACTGTCATCTAGAGCAATACGAAAGTGCCTATCTCAGCTGGGGATCTGGCTGTTATGAATAAAGGAAGAGTTTGTGGTAGAGTTTTGAGATGTAAAGAGAAAAGGCTTCCCTATGGTGCAAATGTGTTGGAACCCTCAGGCGAGAAAAAAAAATATGGAATTGTTGCTGGCAGTACAATGTAATTATTGAGTTAGCTACAGCAAGGTCTGTGAGCTTCCAAGGTAAAGGCCTGGTGACTTTGCTTTTTCTTTTCTCTTTTTTTTCTTCCCTCACCTCAGGACAATTAAAATTTTGAATTGTAACTTTTTTTCCCCTTTTCTTTCTAGTAATGGAACCACAAATATGTACTACATTTCCAATGATTTTGTAGACTGATAGGTTTCAAAGATCCAGTTTTGCATCTACTTCCTTTCCCTGTTCTGTTGTAAGTGTAGTGCAAACTAGCCAATAATGAAAGGAAAGATGGAAGGAACAGTAAAACCAAGTTCTAGGTCTAAACTATTCCTTACTGCAATGGAAATCTCAAATCTGGAGATTTTGGTTTGTTGCACTATATCCTGACTTTATTGAGCTTTCCCTACTGACATCAGGATTTCACCTATGTGCAACAGAACCAGAGCTGAGGATTTGAATTAGAATTATCACTGTGAAGGACATTTGTTTCTGTTGACCTGAAATCTCGTATACCTGAAGCTATATTAGATTAAAATGTGTCTACATCAGCAATCGCTAAACATTTTTTTTGATTGTTATCCTACTTAGAGGCTGATAATTTCCTACAAACTAGCAGTACAGACTCAAATCATATTATTTAAAAAGGAGAGAATTAATTTCTGTTGGCCTGATGATTCCACTTGAAGTTGTGATGTTTCTTTGGGAGCCACTGGTGTAGATGATGCAAGCTACAGGAGTGCTCCTTCTTTTCCCCAGTCCCTTCCATTATTCATTAGAAAGTTCTTGCTGACCATCTTGAAAAAGAGACTTCCGCTTCATATTAATTAAACTCATATCCTTTGTTGTTCATATGTGCTATGGTCTGATTATAGTGTTAAAATAATAATTGTATTAATATTATCTTTATAGATTTTTTTAAAAAAATTAAACAAAAATCTTGTAAGTGCTGATTTTGGCAGCCTATGCTGCACAGAGAATATACTGGAGTATACGTTCTTAATATTTAATGGTGAGTAGACATGGAAAATGTGTTGTGTAGTAAATAACAAGCAGTGAGACGATTTAAGTATCAGCTCAAGCAGGGGCTGATACTTATCTCTGGTTCCTATAAATTGCCCAAGACAATGGGGATCTTTCCATTGACTTGAGTGAGCTGTGGCCTGGGTCCCATGTGTCTATATGCAAAATATATTGATGTCATTGATTATTTATGTTGTCATCATGCCTCAAGGCTCCAGTCCAGATCTCTGGATCCTATTTTGCTGGATCATTATTGAAGCACACACATAGTGCTGCTCTTAAAACTCTTTCAGTCTAAACAGCATAGCTGTTTCATGAAACAGTCATTTTCTAGAGACAGTGATTTGATTCAATGACGACACATAAAAGTGGCCTACTTGTGTTTTTGGCTGCCGTGGTTCTGGCAACCCTGTTGCCGTTGCCAGTAAACCAAAACTAGATATAGTTGGGATTTTTATTCTTCAAGCTTAAGGAAATACTTTATGTTCACAGGCACATACTCCTTTACTTTTTGTTGCAGTGTAGTCAGATTTTCCTTGCTTTTCCAAGGGAAATGAGATTCATGTGAAACTTGCAGTTCTATTTGCTCTGACCTGTGAGGTTTTTGTAAAATATTTGTGGTTTTACTTGACCATTTTCCTAGGATATGTATTAAAATGTTCCTGTTTTCTTAGCTTCCTTGCATCTTTTAGTAAAGGTGAGCTTATTTCTTCAGATCACAAATTGATAACTCAAAGAGTCATGAGCTTTTAAGATTCAGGTTTTCACTGCTAACCTTGTAGATGGAAGAAGAAGAAATTCCAAAGTGTTTGGTTTGACTATGGACTGAGAACCACAGCTTTAGTCACCTTTGGTCATGCAGAACTCAAAGGCACCTTACACTGACTTTAGCAAGTCAAGAAGTTCAGTTGCAAGGTCTTGCATACTGAAGGGAAAGTATCCATCACTCGCTATTAACTGATGCAAAATCCTTGTGTAGGAGGGAAACTACTGAAAACTTTTGTATGCACAGTGTTCCTCACCTTTGCTCTGTTTGTGGTGTTTCCTGAACATGGGTTTCTAGGGCAGCCACACTGCTGGCTGCTAGGAGATGTAAATAGGAACAAATCTCCATTCCAGCAGGGAACTTGGGCTAATTAGCTGTTTGATGGTATTATTTGCTATAGAGGAGCTGTGGAGAGGTGTTATCACTCTGAAGTGAAGTTCACCCACTTGCAACTAACCCGTGCTTCTTGTTCTCTGTTGCCAAAGTTACCTTTTTATCCTTGACTTCTCATGAGATTCTTTGCTGATACTGAAGCCTCATGGAAAGAATTAAGTGGATGATTTTCTTCAGTATTGACTGACAAGGGAGGTACTAATTGTTTGGTTTCAGCCAAACCTCAGAAAGGTACCCATTTGTCCACCATTCATCTCACTCAAAGGCCTTGCAGTGCCTCTTGTAAAATAGTGCGGGATTTGGTGGATTTTCTGTAAACTGCATAGACTTTCTCTTGAGCCCACTACAAAGGGGAGCATGCAGGGCCTTGTTAGGCTTTTCAACTGATAACTGATATGAATATGTTATCTTGGGGCTTTGTGTTATGTATACGTTATAAACACGTTAGTTCCACTTGCAACTGTTTGCTGGAGTTTCCCCAGTTTGGAAAATCCCGTCAGTCTCCTCCTTTTCTGCTAGTAAGTACCTGCGTTGTCATAATTAAGACGATACATTCTCTAACTATTTGTCTGTACTCTTCACCAAGAAAGTGGATACTCAGCTAGGAGATCCAGATTTTGGTCTCAGCTGGACTGCTGACCTGATGTGGAGTGCTAAACAAATGCCTACAACTTTGTGCATCTTTGTTTTTTTTCCCCATGTCTTCTGTGATCTGTGCTTGGACTTATGTAGAACTGTCTCTTATCAAACATCAGCTTTGCAGTACAATATGCATTTTCTCTAAGCACTTGCTCACCTGCCACCTGTCATAGTTTACTTCAGATATGTGTGAATCAGGATTTGTCATTTAATAAACATTGTCTTCTAAAACAACTAATCATTAAAGTTAAGCAATAGATTATTGAAGATGCTTTCATGAAGTGTACACAGTAGTGTGAGCTCTGAAAATGCTATGAGACAGCTTTCACTAGGAAAGATAGTCTTAGTAATCTTTGTAGTTCTTGGTGAATATCTGAGAAGGATTTATTTTTTTTTTTTCTACCAGGGAACTGGGGAGAAATTCTGCAGCACCATCTGTAGCTCAGGATTTTGCTTACATATTCAGATGTATATTACAGTGTAAAACAATTTTCAGTTTAAATAGGTGCCATCCTGAGTGTTTTAAATTATTTTTAATCTTTACATATATATATATATATATAAAGATGATATATGTATAATCTTTACTTAGCTGAAGTTGGTGGCAAAATTCCCACAGGTTTTAGTGAAGCAGAGCCTTTCCTGGTGTCCCTCTTTCACAAGGGATTTTGAGATTTCACAGTTTGACTTATGAGGCATACTCGGGCTGAACTGCCTTGTTTCAAACTCTTGATGAAGGAACTTTGTAGGAATAACATTTTCCAGTTTCAACTTTTTTGTTTAATATTTTAAAGTAAACAGAGAAGACTTAAGAAAAATAAAAAATGCTTTGTTTTGAAAATAGGAAAAAAGGAATTTTTCACACCATTGAAAAAAGGAAAAATCTGTAATAATAAAGAAGTTGCTGTGAAATCGACCCAATTTTTTTTAGGTATTCTTGTAGAATGAAAATGCAGGTCTGTCAAAATATTTGTTACTAGATCTGGATTTCGTTCCAGAAACTACATTAGTTTTGCTTCACAAGATTTTTCAGTTTTACTTTCATATCTTGGAAAATGAAAACTACCACAGTGTATCTTTGTTAACGTAAAGATACCTGCACAATACCTGCAAAATATTCACGTATTTTATGTTACAGAAAGTGAAACGATTTGCATCCAGTTCTTCAAAATACTCAGTTTTTCTTCCAAAAATCCCTACGCTAATTTAGGGTTAGTGTGTGATTTTTTTATTTTATTTTTTTTCTTCTTCACTATGACGTGCTTATCTTGTGGGCATGGGGAAGCAACCCCAGATTGTATTTGCAGCAGAGCAGTAAGTATAAAACAAATGAGCTTGGATGACTTTACTATAAAGTCATTTTTTTCACAGGCCTTTTACCCAGAATGACAGTCTGTGTTCCCTATTACCCCTTTACACAATATTCAGTTGTTATGATATTGTATATATGCATTAACAAATAAAGGAATGCATCCACAACAATTATGTTCCTTTTCTGCTTGATTTAGTTGTCAGCATGCATTCACGGCTCTGTAAAGTATCTCCTTCACAGCCCTGTCAGGCATACCTTTTTCTCCCCGTAATGTCAACTTAGTACAGCAGGCAGGCCAGGTGAGCTTGGCTCACTTTCAGGTTTTGTCTGTCTCTTTATCTGAATTTTTTAAAGGGGGACATCAGAAGAGGTAATTGCCATAAATTACACACTGTCTGTTGTAAATTGTGCTGAGAACATAATTGAAAATTGAGCTGAGAGGCACTTCCTGGATTCAAGCCGTATGAGAGCCAGAGGACAGCCTTAGCAATTTGCGGTGGGCCTGCAAAGTCATTTTTTCCACCCCTCTCTCCAAAAGTGTAATTGATTCCGGTGCTGTACGATTATACTCCTGTGTCAAGGGTGGCCTGAGGGTCTTGGAGAGGGTTATGGAGACGATTCTGTGGGGCTCACACAAATAATTGACTTGTTTCATGTGAGTACTATGTGAGGGGAATATCAGCTTTTTCTGACAGGAGAAGTGGAGCTTGACTGCTTGTGCAGAGATGTCACTGTTCAGAAAGGGACATTGTTCAAGGTTCCCAGGCGTTGTGTGTGTGTGTGTGGTATATTTGTGCCTCTCTTGGGCGTTGCTGGAGGTGGAGATAAGTATTAGGGTCAGGGGAGGGGAAAGAGTTAATTTTACTCTATCTTCCACCCACTTTTTCCTCCTCTTTGCCTCTCAGCTAAACAGAAAAGTGAAAGGCTGATGAACAAATCTACTCAAGGAGGTATTATTATTGGTAGAAGACACTCATAACTGGGAGAGTTAAGTAACTTGAATTCCTACCAAGTACAGGAATCCCTACCAGGAAAGGACTGAGTTTAAATGTTCTTTGGCCACTAAACCCTGCTGATGCAGGGTTTCCATGCAGTCCAGGGTCACACCAGCTGGCAAGAGAAGAGCTTATGGATCTGAAGGCTGTGTTAAGAGGGATTCAGTTTAGCAACCTTGTCTGAGCGCTGACCCATCCAGAATTCACCAGGAAATGCAACTGCTTTGTTCACAATTTTCTGAGCAAATCCAGCCCAGGTCCAAGCAATGAATTAAAAAGTTTGGCCCCATTTAATGGCAACACTTCAATCTTACATGCATTAAGACTTTTAAGTTCATTTGTATTCTTTCAGATCTTTGCATATATACAATATCACCTAATCTGTGAAAAACAAAATACCCTCCTATGAGGGAATGTTAATTGTCATATTGCATAAAAGACCTGTGATAAAATGGATTTACTACAGTCTCTTAACAGCTGGAATTACACAAAGCAGAGGGTACTTCTTTCACACTGCTCATGTGAAAATAAATGTGTTGTATATGTGTGCATATACACATGCTTGTAGCCAGTGGCTTTCAGCCTCTAGCTCTAAGGAGATTTAAATAAACATTTTCATTGCCATGGGGAAATAACCTTTAAGCCTCTGAATTCAATTCATGTTTTGAGTACTTTTATGCTGCTACACCAGCCTTTTGTAGGTATAATTCTTTGATGGTATTTCCTAAGAGGGATGACCTTTCTGCAAAAGCCTCAGTAACTCCTGGGTAGAGAATAAGCAGTAGCAAAGCGGGCAGCCCTCTGCGTCTGGCATCCTTGGACCCGCAGCCCTGGGATGGTCTTTACCTTACAGGTTCTTATGGAATTCTTCTGGAAAGTGACTTTGGAGAAGACTGAAGTGGAGAGATGAGGCTCAGGATGAGGACATACAGTTTTGGACCTGTACATTTCTATTACTTTCTCCATTTTCTTGCAGAACTAGAATTTGAGAGACATAATGTCTCAGGAAATCAGGATCACTAAGAAATTTTTATATTAGGCCTTTATGTAAATCATATAATGAGCTACCTTGCATATTTAGAAATAGATAGTTTATTTAAAACATTCCATTCAATGGCAAAATTCAGTTTATGCTGGAAAAGGGCCAGCCCTACTCAGGCTCCTTCCTCAAACAAAGGCAGCGGGGCTCTGCTGGGCTGGCCTGGGAGTGGGTACCCTGAGTTAGTGAAGATGAAGGTAGCTGTGGTTCTCAAGCTGTTTGTTGGCTACTGCAAGGATGCAAGAAGTGGTGCTGGTGTGTTACATTACAGTCCTGACAAAATTATTGTCTTGGCTGAAAAGTGCTAGGGGTCTATTTGTGGGAAAGCTGGGGAACTGAATAGGTAAAATAAGAAACCAAAAAAAGGTAATAGATTAGTCATGAATTTTTTATTTTTTTTTGAAAAGCTGGAATTTTTTTTCAATTCTGATCTTTACATCTATCTCTAAAACTAACAAAAAATACCTGACATATACTTTGATGGCTTTATGTGGACTGTTGCAAAGAGGGCACAGCATTGGCCAGCAATGGTATGAGTGGAGTTCCATGCCTGTCGGACCTGATGGCACTAGGATTTGTTCATCCTGTTTATTTGACAGTTGTTTGCAGTTGTTGGCTTTTGTAATTAATTAAAATATAGCTCTCCAGGATGAGTACTCACATGTCAGCACAGGGCTGAGTCCTTGGAGAATTGTTAACGTGCCAGTGAGGTGAGTCTTTGGATCTCCAAGTGTGTTGTTGGGTTGCTTGTTGCTTTCTTTAGGCACTAATGAAAGACACTTTTTTTTTTTTTTTTTTTTTTTTCTTGTGACTTTCAGACATGGCCCATAATTCAAGTTTTATAGAAACAACTAAGGCAAATATAGCACATCCTTAATTCTGGATCAGAAACTGGAAATAGCAGGTGAATAATTATGATACTGAGGTACTAACAGGAAAGCAGCACTGAGTGTGTCATCCTCAGAATATTAAATTATTGGGGAAAGAGTTGCACTGATAGGTGAGTGAAGACCTAATTTTGAGTCAAAGCCTTAAAGATGATTGTATGGTTAAAGTACTGGTCAGCAGAGTATCTTTTTTGCTATGTGTCTCTGGGGTTGAGCGCTGGTGGCATAAACAAATTGTTCTATGTTTTATATCGCAGCAGGTCTGACTAGTTGTTTCATTTAATTTGATTGGACTCATATAGTTTAGCAGACAAAGGAGGAGTTAAACTGCCGTACTGGAAAATGTGGAAATTACAGTCTTTTGTTTCAATAAACCAATTGGTTTTCTGAACAGACAATCCCAGTCATCATGTCTTGAAAGCAATACAAAGCAGATTAGATTGTGAAGAAACCTGCATGTCAAATAACCTGCAAAGAAAAAATCTTCCAAGGGCAACTAGAAAATACTTAAGAGGTTCCTTTTACTTTAAATGAGAGTCAACAAAAGGGTGTGGAGAAAAAGAACTTATTTAAATATGGTTTTTTGAATGCACATTCATGGATTTCAGTCATATTTGGATAAAAATCTTCTAAGAAGCTGAGGTTGATGGTAGGGAATACAGAAGGTGTCTCTTTATTCACAAATGAAAAGAACTTTTGCCGATGTTGGAATGCCAAGTAACTTAATCTTTTCAATATAGAGGTTTCAAAACAAACAAAACTGATATAAAGGTCAAAATGGTGGAACTAAAAGGGGCCATGCAGTTCCCCCATAATCAGTTATGAATAAGTGATAAAACTGTTTTGCAGAGACAGGCTCAGAAAGTAATTTTGGAAATGACAATGTGGAAGATGAATCACCAAACCAGCTGAGAGAAACATGTTACAATTCATGATGTTACAGAAATACTGTAATATGACCACTGGTTTTAGTGTTTACGTTCTTGAAAATTGAGGAGAAAGCAGGATAAAAAAAGCTACCAAAATGTCCTAGGCGTCAGGATACAGTCTATTTAGCTTATTAGGAAGAAGACAGAGGTGCAATTGGATATGTAGTTCCCTTTTTGGAGGGAGCACACTGGATATTGGAGCTAGACTGAAAGAACGTCTCTGCTAAACCCAACTGGAGTGCAACAGTTTGAGGCTTGCCAATGTGCAGATCACACAAAAAGTGTCTCAAGATAGTTAAAAGTAGCAGACTCTTGTTTGTGCTTCAGGTAGTGGTTAATGTTCTGTGAAGGCTTCAGGTTTGGACTATTTAGCAAGGAAAGTTGATACAAGAATCAACAGAGAAAAGTGGTACTGGGACAAATGTATATAAACAAGCCTTGTTTAGTAGCATGGACAGTTAACCAGTGGCATAAGCTCCCAAGAGAAAGTCTGGATTTTCCATCTGGGGAAGATGTGTGATCCAGATAATATTTGTTGGCCTCGGTATAGGATTAACTGGATAAAATCTTGTAGTCTGTATTATACAGGCTTTATCGCACCAAATGGTACCTTCTGGCCTTCAGAGATTTGATTCTTCAAAACTGCACATAAAAACTAAGGTAGCATGATACATACTCTGTATTGTTATCAATTATTCTAGCTGTAACAACAAAACCTGGTTATAAAACCACTTGTAGAAAAAAATGGTCTGTCTGGCCCTTCTCTCAATGGGTTCGTTTTATTGATGGCTTAGGTAGCATTTTGTCTTTCAGACCGCCTGTGTAATGGGGACTAATAGTCCCAACTGTAACAAAAGTACCACTAGATCATATAGTACATGTGTCTTTTTTGGCGCATTTTTTTCAGAGCAATTTTTAGACCCTTTTGCTCCAAAAGCAAGAGGCTTTACTTGCCTTTTTGAGCTAGAACAGAAAGACTATTAACAGCTCTGAGTTAAGTGGTGCTGATTTTTGACAGAGGAGAGTGGTTACATGTCACTTGGATCACTCTGTGCTGCCATTGTCTATGATCACTACTCATGGTGGATTTTCCCATAACATTCTTTCTAAGCCTTTTTAGTATTTGGCTAAGCTTGTGGCATAGAGTGTTCAGCTTGCTGTCTTTTTGAACTCGGGACATGGAAATTGTTCTCATTTATTCAGGGAGTTTTTCTCTTTAATGATGGGAAAAATAGTAATAGGTTACAGGTGAAAATAAGCACACAATTAACGCAGTCAGACTCCTGGGGTTTGTTGGTGCTTGCTACTCCTTAATCAGTTGCAATTAACACTAGATGAGTGTTTACTTTCAATTCTCTTAATACTGGTGTAATTGACCACAATAACAAATTTACATCTATGTATGTGCTGAGGTTTTTTTGCTATCCAGAATTTCACTGAGACTTAAAAAACATTTTGAATGTTTTTTTTCATATTCAAATAAGATATTTCCAATAAGAAAGCATGAAATAAAATGCAATAACTTCAGCATAGGAAGAAAACAGGCATTTAAAAATCAATGCATTTGGTGTGTAAACAGCTTGAGAGTTAAACATCTAAGGACTACGGCAGAAATCAAGCCTGAAAACTACAAATTACATGGAATAGAATGGTTGTTAATTGCAGATTAACTGAATTCCTACTTTGCAACCAAATGTTGTATGAACTTTGGTCAGGTGAATTTGTCTTTGTGTGTGTTTCCTTTCTGAAAGAAAAAAAAATTCAGAGGTATGATGTACTATCCTGTTTCACATGAAATGAGATGTATACTAAATACAGCAGAAAGTTGAGACACTCTGGTGATGGGGCCACTGTAGTACTGAAACTAGGTAGTACAAGATGAAAAGATGGATTAAAGATACAGATGTGGCATTCAGACTCCCCCTACCCCAGTTTAAATATAGTGGTTCACTTCCGATGTTACTATGTGAGTTAACTGATTTAAAAAATGCTTCATTTTGTAGGTATGATTGTAAAGAGGGAATTTGGAAAAATGATAAAAAAGGAGTTAAAAGTTCATAGTATCCTTCATAACAATGAGCAAGTCTTCAGCATGTTTGCCTTCTTTCCTCTCTATATGTTAAGGGGCAGTAGCAGCTCATTATTTCTTGGAGGAGTCACTAGCACTTGGGAAGCACTTTTGGGACTGAAATCTAAGTTATAGCTACTACAGCAATATGAGGGTGGTTAGTGCTGGGGATCTGACATCCGCACTGCGTATTTTGGTTAGTTCAAAACTGCCTCTAGCCTGGTCCCATGGACCTAAATTCCTATGAGTAGTGTGATAAATTAGCATAAGAAATTAGAAGTGGAATTAGGTGTAATCATGGACCATCTCTTCCAGTTTTGTTTCATATGAAAGAAATCCAGTTTATGTGCTATAAGATCAATGTGTTGGGAACTAAAGCATAGTAAATGAGGACATCAGGAGTTTTGCTTCAAAAGCATGCTCTTGACCTTAAATGCTAATATAGACATTGCCACAGAAGTATTTAAGCTGGAAAGAAGTGATAATACACTCACAGTCAAGGTACTCCTCTCAAGCTTTTTTAAAATATAAACACTGAAAACAGTCTGTCTAATTATGTTACAGTAGCACCAAGAAGTGTCTAAGAAATGTCAGACCAGTTTGTGCTGGACCACTAAAAAAGTAGCTAGAGTGCCTTCCCCAAAAACTTTCTAGTTTAAGTTGGAAAGGCTGAAGAGGCTGATTTAATGGAACAATGTAAGGATTTACAATTCCTAGCCTTGAAGATTACCTTCCCTGCAGCTTTGGTACTTTTAGTTCAGGTCAGTGCTGGTGAGTTTAAATGAAACATGAATAAAAGTTCAGCAGCAGAGCTCTACCCTCAAGTCTCTTAGCTTCTAGTCTTGTGAACTAGCTCCAACACTGCAGTGAACAAATTTACTTGTGGTTCTTTGTGCTCTATACTTTCTTAGTCCCTGGCTTTTTATTTTACACTTATATGCATAAAAATGATGTGCATCCATGCTTTTAATACTTGGCATGATCATTAGCAAGTAATGAATGTATGCTGAATCTTGTCTGCGTGTGTAAACACCTACATCACCATCTGCATGCACTACAACGGCATTTAAAAAAGGTTTCAGCAAAGCAAACAGCAGCAATTCAGAGGGGAAGTAGCAAACAAACACTACCCCTAAGAATTGGCAAGTGTAATGCTGTTATTTTAAGTGCTGCGTGGGAGGCCCAGGAGTCAGAAGCCAGCTCCTTTTTGTGCAGTGTTTGCAGGGGTGACCAGTGACTGCAGAGGTTCAGGTGGAAGTTGCAAATTTTGTTATCTGAAGAGGAAGCTTTGAGCTTTTCTTCATCTTCCCGAGTAAAAATTCTGCTTGATAATTTTAAAAGGGACCTTTTCTCAGTTCTGCAAAGATGGCATGTGTCCTTAAAACACAGACAAGGGCTTGGAAGTTCACTTCAGCAGAAAATCAGATCTTGTGTCCTCCAGAAACACCTGATTAAAAGGAGGGGAAAGAAAGGGAATGGTCACAGTGTACCTGGAGGGGAAAAATGGCTCTTTAAATGGTGATGATTAGACTGCAGTTTTTATATCAGTTTTTCTTTCTGCACACTGAAGAACTGTAATCCAAATAATCCTGCTGTCTCAGAAACTGCTGCTGTCCTAGTTGGGTTAGTGGATATTTTAGCTGTTCACTACCACCAACACCATTGCTGTTGGGTGAGGATTGACAGGCATAGTCCTCCAGAGCATCTGTAATACAGGGCTGTTGTTCTGGCTCTACATAAGGTATCAGATTTTTCCATTTACTTTAAAAAAATATTTTTAATTTATTTGTAACCAAACGCGCAAGCAGATTCACAACATTCCCTAATTACCCCTCTCTTTAAAATCAACAGTGTAATGAAAACAGCAGAAGCTGTTTTACCTTCTGTACCAAAACATAAACCAAATATAGATCTATTTTTCAAATTAGTTAAATATTCAGTTTTAATAGGCCCTTTGGTACCTTGTCATGAAAGGCACTTGCTCTATGCAGCCTGGAGTGTATTCTGCGGTGCTCTATAATTTGCCAAAGTATACATTAGTGGAAAATAATAGCGAAAGGCTGCCAGAAGACCTTTTGTCTGTATGCATTGCCTTGTTTCTCATAAGAAGGGTTCCCCCGACACTTATTTTTTTGAATGCACCCTTTGTATTTGTAATGGGAATGCATTCTTGTTTTGTTTGGTTTAAGGAATTAAATAGTATAAATTGTTTCTGGTTACATTTGTTTGCTTGACTTAGAAAGCACTTCAGGACCTACCACAAACTGTCACAAAAACACTGAAGTTAAAATGAGGTGGGAAAAGAGGGAGTTTGATCTTCCAGGTAACTTGCATTGATGGATTTTTTTTTTTTTAATTTATGTGTTCTTTGTTACCCATTTAAACATTCAGTCCTGATCACCTTCCAATATGTGCATCCAGCTGTGCCCATGCAGCAGTCTGTTGGAGCTCTGGAACTGTAGGGCATCAGTGATTTCCTTTAACACATGGCTTAGGGACAGTAGTTGGCTGCTCTGTGTACCTACCCCACAACCAAAAACCACCCTGGTCGTGCCTCTTGGCTGCAAATTATATCTGCCTTTAGGACTGCCAAGTCCAAGTGCTAAGTATCCTTCAGTAGGACTGTATCTCTATGATGGCTTAAAATTGTATATAGTGTAAGTTTAGAACCTTTTCCTTTCTACTCTGATTATAGTCCTCTGGCTTTTCAAGCTGTTTCTGGAAAACTGGATAGCTAGACCCTCTTTTAAAGTGAAGATCGAAATTGTTGTTTTTACTAGTTGTGGCTGTAGAGAATGTCAACCATTCAGAAACTGTGCTAAAATTGAATGGCTTAGTGGAGCTCAATAGCTTAGATCATGGTTTCTTGTCAACAAGTTTTTATTTGGGGTTGAGCTATTATGGGAAAAGAGAATAATAAATGAGATAAAATGTCCCATGGTATAACTGTGTGGGTTTCTTGCCTCCCATGCTGAGCAGTTCTCATTCACCCAACGGCAGTGGTGTTCCTCAGGCTATAAAATATTGTAAGATACAATCTGTGAGCAGTGAAGTCATCTCACAGGTGCATTGGAACGGCCATGCTGTATCAAACCAAGGATCCATCTCAGTCAATACATCTTATTTGTCACCTCATAACACTAACAGGCCAGATACGAGGATTCTGATCATATAGAGGATCGTTCCCTGGTACAGTGTCCGGCCATGTGTCAATCAGCAGTCGAGGGATTTCCTCAGACATGGAAGCCATCCTAGCATTATGAAATAATACAAATAGTTTATGTTACTGTAACTCCTAGAAATCTTAGTGGTAAACCAGACTTTGTGCGAATTACTGTGTAATCATGAAACAAAGAGGCTGTTCTCATTGTTACCTAAAATCTGCTGAGCTCACCATAAAATCTAATTTGCATAGCCTGATAGGAGCAGATACAGAACCAGATCGTGATTTTGCAAGCCATGACCTGTACATTTAACTGTCTTCAAGGGATTAGCCCTGCTGCTTTCATAGCTGCAGATGGCTGTACTCAGGAGAAGTCCTGTGTGTCCCTGGAATCATGTGCAGAAAGGATTTGGGTTCATCCAGTGGTCTGTTCCTGCAGGAAGGGCGTGAGGACCACCGGCAATGTGTCCTTGCGGTTTCACTAATCCTAAATTTAAGACCAGTAGTCTGATGTGGGTACACATTTCTAGCACAGGAAGCGAGTTCATATTAAAACATTTGGGCATATTTGAAAAAGCAGATAAGGAGAAGGTATCATCCAGTATTTTTCTGTAGAAGGATTAGGGTTTACATTTCAAAATGCATTTGCATTATTCATGAAAATGAAAAAAATTCCATTTTAGAAATGTATCTACTTAACTACTGTAAAAACCCCAGTGAAACAATGAATAATTTCCCCCCACATTTTTGTCACTTAGGATACTATTAAAAAGCAGCAATTAAAAAAAAAGTTGTAAATATTTCCATAATAGAAACATTATCTTATATGGATGCTTCCTTGCACTTGAACTGTGTTGACTGAACTAGAACTTCCTTTTTTTCTTTCCTTTTTTTTCCCTGCTCCCCTTCAGCAGAAAGACAATTTTTCTCTTGAGACCTCTCTTGCCACCAGCTTCCTGATTTATTCTTTCTTGGATGCAATTTTCACTGCAGGAAAAAGGTAAGAAATTTTTTTTTTTTTTTTTAAGCAGCAAGTTGCCATTGTAAAGTGTCACAAAAACAAACTGGAAACTCGATGTGATTTTTGAATTAATAATCCCAAAGCTATGCTGTTAAAAATGTTAGCCATTTTATTTTCTTCTTTCTAAATTTTTAAAAATGTTTTTATTTTAGCCTTTAAATGGGAATTATCACGAATCTTACATTTTAAAATAAACTATTTCTACTGCAGAGAAACTATACTATATTAGATGCTTATTTTTATATTGAGTAAGGGAAAGGAAGTCAAATAAGAAAACCTTTGGTGTTACTCATGTTGCAATCATTTAAATAGAAGCTATGGCATTCTTACAACACTTACTGGCTCTAACAGCAAGAGTAGTAATACAAGACTTGCACAGTGCTGAAAATTATTAAAGTGTATCAGTGTTGATTAAAAATCACCTGCATGATTTTCAGTGCATGAGGCATTTTCGAAGGGATGAGGACAGGAGCATTTACGCTGTGATGGGATTATTCAAACTACTGTGACCATAACGTTATGCAGATGGCAGTGACCTTTTAACCTTGATAAAATCTGTAACGGTCCTTCTTAGCTTTAAATCATCTATTGTTGTTTAGTTTATAGATGTTAAAATAAGATGTGCAGAATAAGTCTAAAAAAATTCTGTAGGTTTTTTATCAAAATGCATTTTGAGCATTAACTTTACCTGTTTGTATGTTTGCAATCTGAGTGGAGCATATTACGCTGAAGAGATGTAGGCCTGTGCTTTGCAGTGAGTTTCTTCTTTAAAATCTAAAAACAACTCCCTCTGATGGAGGTGTCTGAATTTCTTCAAAAGGTTCCTAGTTCTCTGTGCTTCACTTCATTTTTCTCCCATTTCCTTTATCTTACTTTTGTTTTCACAATATTTTCTTATGTGTAGAGGCTTTGAAAATAAAACCAAAATTGATACAGGGAACCAAAATCAGTTTTGCCCCAGAAAAATACTTCTTTTTCTTCAGATAAAAATATACTTTTGATCATTTAAATCATAACTGCTTCTTTTTGTGTAACCTTGCAAAGACTTATGTGAATGCTTAATTTCATTCACACATTCAGCCCATGGGAGTCCTTACAACTACTGACATATAGAGACCGGGACAGTGGCTAACAGGAGAGAGGTTATATGATTTAAGATTAGGGTATGGATGCTGGGTTTTGATATCAGAGATGGTTTTGTCTGTCATGTTTTCAGTTGTGTCTGTGTGGCACTTTAGCATTAGCAGTGATGAAAATCTGTGAAATAAATAGGAAACAGCTGAGATTTAATTTATATATTGGGACTTCTGAACATTTCTCCCTTCCTCACTTTTATTTTCTGAGTTCACAGCTGAACAGAATGACATAATAGGGGAAATTCAGATATTTTCTTTAACAGAAAAAAAAAAAAAGAAAAGAAAAACAGCAATAAAGCACTGAGAGGAGAGAAAATGTCTCTACGAATGCAACAGACATAAAAGAAAGTGAAGGAAAGTTAAAAATTACCATAGGGCAGGCAGGACACCTGCTAAAGAACCTTCTGCTGCCTCTCACAGCTGGAAAGAAAAATGAAAGAGATGCAAACAACTGTTCTGGAAGCATGAAATCAGCCTTTTGTCTTTTCACCCCTCCCTTTCTGAACAGTTACAGTATGCAAAATTTAGGAGAATCTCAAAGTATGCAGAGGAAAAAAATTCAGCAGGCTCTGCATATAAAAAGCTGAGCCATGGAAGTGTGCCTCTTTGAAAACACGAGCATGTTTGGGAGCTTCCCGGTGCATTGAAGAAAGTGGTAATTAGTGCATAGTGAATGACTTCGAATGAAGGTTGAATAGGGGCATAACAATGGGAAGCGGTATTTTTTTTTTTTTTTTTTTTTTTTTTTTTTTTTAGGTTAAAGTGTTGAAAAAGGAAAGCTGTTAAAAGATGGCTACTGTGAAGCTACAGCTTCAATCCTTGTCTTCTCTGACTTTCCTTTATAGACTGTGGTGGGTTTTGTTTTGTACGGGTCTCCAAATACAATGAAGTTAATTTGCACCAATTTCATTTTGTGTATGCTTTGGGATTTTTTTTTAAGTTTTTTTTTTTTTTTCATTTTTTGGCAGGGCTTGGTTCTTTGATGGTGCTTTTGAGCAAATGGTTTGCCCAAAGTTCAGATGATGTTAGCTCCATCCTCTTTTTCATTTATAACATCAAGGGGATTACAGAGAATAACTTTGTTGCCCAACATCAAGGCTACTAGAAAGGTAGTTCTCAGAAAGTGTGTCTTCTAATATTTTAGAACCTCCACAGGCTTCAGATAAAACAAGTATTAAATACAAAAAGCTCACAAGGATCCCAAGGAAGGTTAAACTCGCACAACCTCCTTCATGTTGAACACCTGAAATGTATTTTTTAGACTGTTGGAGTGTTATCACAGTGAAGACAGCAGTGAAGTCTTATATAACTGAAGACAGAAAGAATAAAAAACAGCACCTTGTTTAAAGACAGGCAATTTTTAATGGAACATGAGCTAAATATAATCTACTCTTGCCATTGAAAAGGGAATTTGGAGAGTGAGCAAGTCATTTTGGAGGGGTCTTGGGGGTTGATTCTTTTATTGGATCATAAGCTGGTAGATCTGCAGTTCTGCTGTGCTTGATCCAAGGCCGGAATTTGAGGCTTGAGGACAGAAGAATTGAGATGTTTTGGAGAAATGAAATAGGGAAGCTACCATGCTTGAAATAGTTTCAAATATATTTCCTATTGTTGGTAGTTCTTCTTAACAGGAGTTCTGGCCTGGAGTATATTAAACTCAGCACCTCAATCCTTTGTCACATAAATGTCAATTATTTCTGAGGAAGATATGAAATTAAAAACATCCTACACAACTCCCAAAGCATGTTTTGTTTTCTATTTCTCCAGAGGTAGGTGAAGAAAACATAGTACTTACTGCATATAGTCTAGCAGAGTGCACGCCCTTTCTCCCCAGAACACCCCATTAGTACAGTTTTGAACGGAAGGTGGGCCATGCTACTTAAGAGTACGAGAATTCGATTGAAAAGTTATCTGCTTTTGCTGCTTCCATAGAGCTGCTGTCTGTCCTGGTCAAGGTGCATATCCTCTCCCAGTACTTAACTCCAGCAGGTGTGTTATTACCCTCCACTCCTTAATGTTTGTAAATGGACTGTGAATTCTCAGATTCTGCAACAGTGCTCTAAAATGACTGTTGTCAATATTATGATAAGACTGATGTTGATTTATGTGTGTTTTTGTACTGTTTTCCTTGTGTATACATATAAACTAGAGTTTCTGACACCTAAAAGACACTTATCACTCCTACTACTTTTGCTAAATTGAAAATGCTAATATTGAGTTAATTATCTAGAGGCAACTAGATGCATCTTCTGAACTGCATGGAACTCACTGCCTGCATTTCAACATACCTTTTGCTATGCTAAAATGTATGCATGTGTTATACAGACAACTGTATTGGAAAAAAAAAAAATCCACGACTTAAGTGCGTCCATTTTTTTGCAACAGGTTTAAGATTCATCAGGGATAAACCTACCAAGCTAAACTAGAGTCTTGATCTCTGAATTTCTGCTCAGTTTGGCCCGAGTTCCTGACTTCTGAACATCTCTGCTTACCTTTTCTGGCTTGATCTCTCAGGAAGCCCTTAGCAGCCTGCTAGAGCAATATGTAAATACTAATGATCCAAAAAGCTTTTACCATCAGCCCTAGAGCAGAGCAAGGCATACAGGGGTCTGTATGAGCTGCAAGGGGAAGGATAGAATTTGACTCCCCTTTCGCGTCATATCTGAGACTTGACATGTTGCAGGGGTCAGCTGATCCCCCAGAGAGACCGACAGTAGCACTGTGTGGGATGAAACCTTTGTTGGACTCTTCATCTCTCCTGTGCTTTGCTCTTGTTGGAATAGGGGTAAAACAAAGCAGATTTATTGGTGGAAGAGCAGGTCGAAAGAGCCTGAGGACACTGATGCTCATCCTAATCAGTGTCGCAACAGCTTTTAGTCCTGGTAATCAGTTGTGAGATTTGGAGTTTGAACAATGATGAATTATGAGTTTGGGTGTGTTACACACAAAGTATGAGATTCTTGTTGTTTTTTAAATGCCTTTTATTTACAAAGCTGTGAGCTGATGTCATCCAAAACAAGAAATAAGAGGAAGTTATTTAGGTTGCTAAGTCCAGCAATCAAAAGCTGAGGGGTACAGGATACTTGGCTGCTGTGTGTTTTTGAATTGATCTCCTAGTGAGTCTTCAGCAGACTTTAGTGATGTGGTTCTGTATTAAATTTGTTGTTCCTCTCCTTTATTGGGTGCTCATGGTGGGTGTAGTAAGAGCAACATGAGTCAGGTACCTGTAAACTCGGTACTTTCTCAGTTGAAAAGTAAATAACGTTAGCATGCTTTCCTAGGCTTGTGCATGTGTATGCTACACATGCTCTTCTATAAGGGGGGAAAAAAAAAATCAGTGTCAGAAAATGTCAGGAAAAGATGTAATGTAAGAACTCCCTCTGCTGTAAAAACTCCCAGCATATAAAATGTGCTGTAGCACTAGCCATTGTGGCCCAAAAATAAAATGTTTCCTGTGAATTAGAAGGATACAGAGTTGGATTAACTGGATGACATTTCCCCATCTGGTTTTTATTTATTGTTGCCCTTTTCCATTCACTGTAATTAGTGCATAGAAGTGACAATAGGCATATACTGCACTCTGAGTTACAAGGATGTACCAACATTTTGAGCACTTTCGATTACTTTTTTTTTCCAGTGACACTTCGAAAACTCCTAGCATCTTAACTCTGCTGAAACCTATTATTTCTGTGAACTGAAGAGGCAATTTAAGGCACCTTTTCTATTTGCAAACAATTTTCAAATATAACCTCACACTTTCTGAACTTTTCCCAAGGGCCTCATAAAATTGATAATTGTCCATTTTCCTCTAAGTGACTTGAAAAATGGAAGGTCTTAGGATTTAAAAATTCAGATCTGGATTTCAACGTGCTGCACATCAACACTGCTGCTCAAAGGTGCTCAAAACCAGAATCTGTCTTCTTGCAGAGAGAGGAGCTGTTCGGAAACACAACCTATCCTGAACTCCAGAGAACCCAGTTTTCCTTTGGACTTTTCTCTAGCTTAAGCATAGAGACACTGTTGCTGGATATCTCAAATGCTAAAGGTGCAGAAAGAGTCTACTCTTTATCAGTGATTCAAGCTTGGCATTAACATGACTTAGTTTTATTTTAAAGGTGCGCCATTGACAGGGTATTGCCACATACAAATGTGCTTACAGACAGTCCTTCGTTAGGCTGAGGGTTTTGTGACAGCTTGGCAGTAAATCAGGTAGTTCAGATGGTAGAAGGGTGATGCAGACACTCAGCTGGTGGCCCTGCTAGCACTGGAGATAGGTAGAAGTAACTAGTGGTACTTGTCAGGTTATTCTGAAGACATAAAAAAACATCTCCAGAGCAATGACTCCAAGCCTGAAGCTATTTACCCATAAGAACGGATCCTGTAAGGAAAACCACTAAAACCTGGAGCAAACTTTATATACAGAAAAAAGGGGAAGAATGTTATGGTATCTCCACAAAGACATAAGAGCATGAGAAGTGTGGCTGAAAATTGAGGGTTCTTATAAATTAAAGGTACATTAGGTAGTCCAAAAATCCGTGACTCCACAGCCAAGAAAAAAGCCTAAAAGCCTTTTCTGGCTCAGTGTTGAAGTGAAAGGAAAGATTAGAAATAAAAAAGCCATTTATAATGAATAGGAAAAGGGACACTAACAGCAATTTATATAGTTCAGAAGTTATGAAGTGTAGAGAGTTGATAACAGCCACTAAAGCATCCAGGATAAAGCCATGTGAAAGGACAATAAGAAAGTTTAAAATGTGTTTGTTTTTTTTTTTTTTTTTTTTTTTTTATTAAGAGCAACACAGTGACAGAGCTCTGTTACTTGACAGAGATGAGAAAAACATCTGTTGTTTGGTACACACAAAAGCTATGAATTTGTGTTCTTTGTTCAGCAGAAAAGACGACCCCTAAAATGGGATGTGCCTATATATTGCAACACTGACGGAGTTCCAGAAGTCAGGAAGAGTGTTAATGTTTTGCCAGCGCTCAGGATTACAGTGGTAAAAACAAACTGAATGCATCTGTTATCCATCCTGGGCAAAATAATGGAAGATTAGTGATATAAGTAATAGGTTGTATTGTTCTGTTTCTTTCTGAAGACAGAGCAAAAATGATTAGGTATCACTTCTGATGTTTCTTCATTGTTAAAACTGTTCTTCTATTCCCCCCTAGCTGTGAATCCTACGCTGCGGTCAGAGAGCACAAGCAATTAAATATATGTTCCAATGCAATGTGGTAGAAAGGGGAATGTATAATTTATAAAAAGGCATATAATGAATAGAAGTTGATTTTTGCTCTAGGTATTGAATACTGGTTGGGCTGATGATAGACCGGTACTTACAGTTCAGGGTTCTGCATCCCCAAAAGATATTGAAAACTGGATAGAGAATCTATGGTATTTAAGGCTGAATAAAATACCATGCTATTTCTACCTTAAAAACCTCAATCAGTAAAGTAAAAGGAGAACCAGTCAGATCTTTAGAAATTATAATTCTGTTTTATTTCTGGTTGATATGTCCAATTCCATGGTGACTGTATGAAATGCAATGGAACATGGTAATTGGGAAGCTGTTCTTGGAGACTATTCCCCCCATGCTATCATTTGCGTACTGGTATGTGATCTTCTAAATTGTATTAAAATAACATGCCTCTGGCTCATGACAGATAGCACTCATTCAACTGGTTCCCAGTCACAGGTCTGGAGGTAGCACAGGCTGGGAACCATTTCCAGTAATCAGTTTGGACATGGCCCTCCTGCTTTAGAAGGTGAGATAATTAATAGTTTAGATGTGGGCTGCTCTTTCTCAGTTGGCCTCAGTGTTAAAGAATTTACTAGCTCAGACTTAGCCAATGGTCTAAGGTTCCCTTTAAGCCTCAAGCTTTTGGAAACAGAAGTGATCAAATGATGTGTCCCAGTTGGTGTGCTCTGATCCTACCTGCCATGCTCCTTCGAAAAAAGGGGATGAAATGATTAAGATCTGATGTATGCTCTGTCATAGTACTGCTCTAGCTGTCGGACTAACTGCGCCCAGGCAGTAGGATTTGTCTGCAAGTGAACTGGAGTTCACTTTTTCTATTACATATATTGGTGCTAAATGTTCTACAGCTCGATGTCTGACTTCTTTACTGTCCCTTCGGAATAGGAATGTTCTACATTTTGGTTTTGACTTTATCTTTACATAGGGGGCATTGCACATTGAAATGTCTTGCCACAAGGCCAATCCAGTAGGCAAGCAGCCATATGCAGTTATATCTGGAACGTGCAGATTAGACAAAGATTACACAAAGAAACATAGAGGAAAGTTGTGATAGGGCCAAAGGCAGATAAATGTCTCTACCTAGGCTCTAGTACTCCCACTCACTTGCCATGCTACAGGAGTTTTATAATGCTTTACAATGATGAAGAC
The DNA here is from genome assembly GCF_036417535.1 of Chlamydotis macqueenii. NCBI lineage: Eukaryota > Metazoa > Chordata > Aves > Otidiformes > Otididae > Chlamydotis > Chlamydotis macqueenii. The sequence goes on along the minus strand of NC_141564.1, from coordinate 18,872,889 downwards.
ACTACAGGTTTGATGAAGACCCCACAAAAGTCCTGGAAACAACCTTTAATTACTTTTGCAGTTTAGATAATCTGTAGCTGAGGAAGAGTACTATATGCCTTTTAGTCCTCATTTTCCAATAAAAGGAAGATGATGGCTCTGGATACTTTAGGATAAGTATAACTCTTTGACTGCAACCACATCTCAAAGGGAGGGATATTGTATTAGCAGGGATCTGTAAGGATAGTCTGGACAAATCAACACAATCTTGAGTGTTGAGCAGTCTCACAATCTTGAGAAGTCTCAGAATAACTAGGGACAATCCCAGAACAACAGTTCTTCCCCATCTTTATTTTTCATAATATTCTTGTGAGTGTTCACAAGCTTATAAGAAAGCTTGAAGCCTAGGGGAGACAGAGGAAAGACAGTGCATGGAAATTTCCACAGCCAGCCCAAGGCTTCTCTTCAGCTGCACAAGCAGGATCAGTAAGAAGGATGTCTCATTAGTTTTTGGTGGGGAGTTGCGATGTTTTTCTCAGCTGAATTGGAGCTTATACTCATAGATGCTTGTCTAGGTTTCCCTAGTATGAAATGATTGAACCGTGAATCTCAGAAAACTGTTTTTCTGCCTTTGTGAGATTTCAAGTAGCAGCATCATTTCTGATCCCACTCACAACTGTCCATGAGACCAAGCAGGAGTTTGGCATTTCCAGGCCTGAACGGAAATTCAAGTGGAATGAAAGGAACTAGTCAAGTCCAAACATTTAATCTTAAGAAGTACAGATATGCTATTTGTTCTAGAAACACGTGAAAGTGAGAGAACATCTCTACAGTAAATAAACCATACTTTGCCCATCCCTTTTGGCAATGGGATGAAATGCAGACCGATTGTCAGCAGGAATGCCTTTCAGGACATACAATAGGTCATTGGATACCTACTGAGTACTTAACAAGTGTGTCAACTGGCATCAAGTGGTCAAGTGTAAGTGTATATCCTGGGATGCAGTAATTTGTTTGGTGATGGTACTACAGAGGTTGTAATTAGTGACAGAAATAAGCAGTCCCCCAAAGTATCTTTCATGTATTTGTCAGAAATTAACCATCCAAACACACTGAATGCCTTCTGGGACAAATTAGGAAAATAACCCATCTAGAAGTGATTTTTTTTTTATCCAAGAGCAGAAGTGAGTGGAGCCACAGTTAGGGCAGCCAACTGGTTTAATAATTCCTTTTTGTTTGTTTAGCTGACTTTCTTGAGAGTTTGTCCTTTAGTGTCTGCTCAAACACACAGTTCTGTTGAGCCACTGCCTTATTATAGTCCTTGTTTCCTGCCATGGAGTTAAAATTAGCATTTTGACCAATTGAACAACAACTTTCGAACATCTGTGCAAAAAAAAAAAAAAACAACCAAAACAACAAACTTTTATCGGTTATTTTACTTCCATCATAATGACCTTGTGTTGTCCTTGTTTTTCAGTTTCTTTTGCTACCTTTGAAAGTCTTAGCCAAAGATTTGGAGCTAAATTCAGCCCTGATGTAAAACAGCACAGTTTTTCTAAAGCTTTTACTAGGTTCTGCTTTGATTCGGGAAGACTCACTTTTAAAAGTTGGGTATGACACAGTTTCTCCTCTGTAAGGAGCTGAATTTCTTTCTCCCCTGATGCTTATCATAGCAGCAAGGCAAGCACAAAATTGCCCTCGGAAGACATTTCAATAATCAAAAATCTTTCTTTTGTAAAATTATCGCAACTAATAGTTTACTTGGCTTTAGCTTCCAGAAAAGTCAATGGGAGGAAACTTGCTTTGTAGTTTGGACCATTCTCTGAGAATATAGAGGAATTCTAGTATTAAACACACTGGAGTGATAGTGAGCTCATGCAAGATATCTGCATAATATCCTCAGCTCTTCTCAAGAGATGAAGTAGTAGTATTTTGAAAAGTGGCAGACATTTGCCCAAACTGGTATTTCAGAACTGACCACCCCTACAGAAAGAACAAAAAAAATTCTGTTCCATTGACTTAAGCTTGTCCTTTCTTGTTACTGTAACTTGTTGAACTACTGCTTCATCCTAAGGCAGATGAGGATAGTGCCTCTGTCTTCCATACAAGTAAGTCTTGACCTGAGTATAGATGCAAAAATCCTGTTGAGTTCCCAGAGGAATTCTACGAGAAACAGTGACTGGCTACTACTCACAGCTTTTAAGATGTGGAAGAGAGTTGGTGGTGAAAGAGGCTCCATGAATGTAAGAATTGCTAATGTAGTGTTTAGATCTCGTATCACTGCCACGTGTTTAACCCTTTGTCTCAGAAAGTTAGCATGAAGATAGTTCATGATTTTAATTGCTCCACTTGTTAATTGTATTACCTCCAAATCTGCTTGTCATTCAGCAAAGACAGTCAGAAGTGGAATGACAGACCAATTTATGAGCAGAAAGGTATTTGGCAGGACTGCTTTCAGTCAAAATATCCCTTTAATGAAATGCCATGGGGAGTAGCTGGTTAAGAGAACAAAGTCAGGTTTGTGGCAGGGCTGTCAGTAATTTGAGAGGCTGCGCATCCTTGGAGCAGAATCTTATGGAAAGGGTAATTGCAGCAAGTGTCAATCTTAACTATCAAAAAAAGACATTGTGACCAAATGCCAGTATCATGTTTTGTGAGGTATCACAGTTCAAGAAATAGCCCTGAAGCATTATGGTGTGGTATTTATCTGGACCCTTTGATTGGGAAGTGTTAAAATTCCCGAGAGATCCAAAAGATGTTGCCAAGAGTTCAACTTGTTGTAATACCGTTTGATAAAGATCTAGTAAAGTTGGGGACCTTGCCAAACCAAAGACTGCAAAGACTGTTGGCATTTCTGCTTTATGGATTATATTCTGGTAGTGAAATAGCGAGATTGTAAAGGAGTACAGCAAAAATCTTACAGCTTGAATTAGTAATTTTTTTTCTGTCTAATGTGATGAAATGCCACGTTACTGAACAAAGTGGGGTACATTGCATAAATTAATGGTATATTATGGGAATTGGCTTCTGCTGCTGACAGTGATTAATGGAAACTTTTAACTTAGCTTCTCTGCAATATTTTCAGGCTTATAGAGTGAGCGATACAACTAACTATCACACTAATGGACTTCAGTATTCTTTACACCCTACAATGGCTGTTCTTTATCAGAGTGATCTTTCAGCATTTCTGGGCTTACCTGGTTTAGCAGTACCAAATGTTGGGGTCCTTTTAGGCATGGAAAAATTGTGGAGAAAGAATCAAATGCCTGAAAATATTTGTAATACCCATACACTTATTGATATTAAATTTTATTTTCTACTATAAAGTGAGAAATGTACCACAAATAATTTAGTTAGCATACAGAAAATATCAATGATATATTTATGGAATAAGTATAAACTCTTAACCTCTGAATAACGACAAATATGCCTAGAGTTAAAGATGAAGCTGCATTACACATTCAAGTACTAAGTGTACTTTTTTTGCTGTTGACATATCTTCAGAGTAGGAAGAAAGTAAGTGCTGAAAAGAGAAAGCATTAATATTGTTGACAAGTAAACAAAAAGATTATATTCACACAGCTCAGAAAACCGTAGTGAATGCAGCCCTAAAGTTACAGTGCAGATACAGTAAGAAATGCATGTTTTCTACAGGGAAAGCTTAGAAAATGAGCATGACCTTTTAATGCACAATCACAACAGTAGCACAGTATTAAGGTCCACTACTAAATTTGTTATAAAGGATGAAGGTTCACCATACACAAGAATTTCTCTTGTCTGGTACAGTACGTGTTGAAATAAGCATTTCTGTCAAAGGAACTTAATCAGTCACAGAGAGCATTTTAAAATGAAGTGTAGCAGAAGTAATATAATTTTGAATATTTCTCTAAACATTCTTTCAGTATTCATTCTGAGAGAAAATGTTTTAATAAAGTGTTTCATTTTTTTTTCCCTAATTTTTTTTTCACCCTAGGTTTTTTTTTTCATGGGCTTTGGGGAAGAGTGGAGTATTATTTTTGGGTTTGTATCTTAGGTTTTTGGAGTTTTTATAGATCACTACATCTGTAACCTGGTTAAAAACAAGTGATGACACTTATTCAGTAGATTTTTACAGACAAAGCCACACTGTACTGAAGAAAAAAATTCCCAGACTCCTCCAAGTATTACTCCTACACTTAGATAATGTTAATTCTCAGTCCAGACAACAGATACTGTCTATATGGAGATCAAAGGAAGTGTTTACTTAAATTGGAAATTAATTTGCATTTTTTTCTTCTAAAAGGGCATGATTTTAATAACATTTTCTGTTGAATACTGTTGACCTGTGAATTATTCTAGCTGCGTATCCTGATGTAAAGGGAAGGTAGTGCTGTCTTGTATCTTTGACATTATCAAGACAGACAATTCTGGAATCTGTAGATTTAAAAAAAAAAAAATTAGTTGTTCTGTAGCCCAAATCTCATAAATTCTACCACATAAAAAGAGTATTAAGTATATCCTTTTTCTTAGATGATGAATATTTGCATTAAAAACTTATTTTAGCACCCACATGTTAATTCAATTTTCAACTACAAATTGGATAATAAAGACCACATCTCCAGTAGATTGAATTCCCTGCATTCACATGTGCTGTCATCTCCAGCTCCTTGGTGGAAGAGAAAAATTCCTTGGAACTTATTAGGAAGTAAAACAATTACGGTTTATAGTTACTTATGGGAGGAGCTGAATTGGTAAAGAGAAACTTTGTTCCCAGATGACAAATGGCATTTTCGTGCTGGAAAAAAGCCAAAACCAAAGGCTCCCGGCCAAAACCTTCTATTAAAAATCAATGCCCCACCCAGTCCCTCTCTGCAAAAACAAAACCCCACAATCTCTTCTTACTGTGATGCCACTGAAGAAGCAGCATGACTGCTAAATTCTGTAACTAACAAGTGAACTTTAAAAAAATTTATGTGGATACATGAGAGGTCTGACAGAACTGGGGAATATGCCAAAAGTTTGAATAGACTCTAAAGGCCTCAGAAGAACTTTTGGATTGTATCGTCATGAAATTGGGATTTTCCTTATGAAAATGCTTCATTTTATCAGACCTCTGTCAGACTTTAGGATTAAAAAAAACCCAACAGACAACTTGAAAATTAGGATGTGAGAGTTTTGGCTGCATGAACTGCATTTGAACATGGGGATTATGGTACATAGGCAGTTTCCAGACTTTTTTCTTTTGATGCCATTTTAGACTTTTACTCTATATTTCCCTCTTTCTTTTTCAATTACATTTTCATCCTTTGGGTGACCCCATTTGTCAGTTTTGTGGCCGTATTTGGGTTGTGATGCCTAATTTCAGAATTACTGTACTAGATGTTCAATTTTTTTTTTTCCTGTTGACACACCTGAGCAAACTGCAAATGTTTAAAAAGCAGATTGAGTAATTAAAGCCCAACTTATTGGAT